>NC_080083.1:8047291-8347291 GCF_949987535.1 Balaenoptera acutorostrata | reverse complement strand
ACTTATTACTTAGGCTCCTTTTGCTCCTCAATGGACACAAGAATCCAAACCCATAGCATCTATTTACTCAACAGATCCATCTGAAAAACTATAATCCTAAATGAAACTTATCACAGATACCTGAATATGTGCTTGCATTTTCTTCTTTTCATTTTGGAGGATTTGGTTTCTTTCTTCTTCTTCTTCAACCCTAGACTCCAAGTCATGGAGAATCTCTTCTAATTCCTGCTTTTTAGCAGCAAGTCTTGCCCTCATCTCTTCTGCTTCAGCAAAGAGCTCAGTCTCTGCCTGTAGTTGCTCTGCCAGGATATTCTTCTCTTCTAGCAGCTGCAATCACAATAAAGCGTCCGGTGCTATGACTGGCTGGTTATGCACAAGAGACGGTCACTGGGCCTCCAGGGGTCAGTGCAGGTCACCCAAGAAACCCAGAGTTAAAAATATATAACATCACTCGCAAAACTTTCAAATATGTCTTCGGCTCTAGCAAAATAAGCTGGGTGAAAACTTGAGACAACAGAAACAACGAAAAATGTTATCCTGAATAATACATATTAAATTCATGCTATTTTAAAGAATTCCCTTTCTTACTATTAAGGTAATTCACAAAGGAACCAAAGAATAGGAGGGGAAATTTTATACAAATGCTATGAAGTTCATGGTGACTGAAGCCATCTGATATCAAATGATATTCTGGCCTCTACTGTTAAAACGTTTTGGCCCTGAACACATCAGTCCTATCACTGTCAGCTACAAACATTTCCTGAGTCTCTGCTTTGTCCATGAAGCACAGCTTCCTGAGAACGGGGTGTGGACTCAAGACCACTGCGGCTGGAGAGCAGGCAGGGGGGTGCCTTGTACTGTCTCATCCTTTTACTTTTTTCTAGGTCCCTTGTGAGCAGTCACAGGAAGGTGCTAATACCAGGAGAAGTCTCACTGGTGTCAAACGCACACCTGATAGCAAACGTGATCATCTGGGTGTCCAAAGGGTGACAAAGGCAAAAATGCAAGAGGTCAAGCTGATTTCAGTTTATATATACCCCGATGCTTGGCCTAATACATCTGCTACCTCTATGCTCAAACGTCTATGCTTTGGAAAGGAGTGAAGAATACACACAAATTCTTCGGAATTCACTGGGTGGGTCCCTATCCGCGGGATCGCGCATCTTCACTCAGGGCTGAGCGGGAACCGGGGAGCTGTACCTGCTGGTGCTTCCTCTCCATCTCCTCCAGCTCCCCTTCCACCTTCGTCTGCTTCTCTTTCACCTTCAGCAGCTCTTCGTCTTTGGCCTGGAGCTCCTCCTCTTGGCGAGTGACTTGTAGGAGCGGCTTCACCTACATTCACGACATTGAACACTGACTGTCGCACCCTGCACCTCCCCGCCCCTGGGCTCCTCTTGGTCCCGGGCGCCCACCTTGGTGAAGACGCGCCACCACTGCCAGTGCCGCAGCTTCAGGTACGCGGCACAGTTGCGCTGCAGCACCTTCAGGGCGCTCAGCTGCTGCTGCTTCTTGGCGAAGGCCCTGAAGAAGAGGAAGGAAAACTAGTTAAAGAAAACTGTGGTTTTGTTTTTGTTTTGTTTTGCTTGTAAACAACAAACATCTATCTCTCACAGTTCTGGAGGCTGGGAAGTCCAGGATCATGGCCCCGGCAGATTCCGTGCCTGCCGAGAACCCGCTTCCTCACTGACAGCTTCTTCTTGCTGTCGCCTCACATGGGGGAAGGGCAAGGAAGCTCTGTGGGGTCTCGCTCATGAGGACACTAATCCCATTCATGAGGGCTCCACCTTCATGCACTAATCACCCCAAAGGCCCCACCTCCAAACACCATCCCACTGGGGATTAGATTCTGGCATACGAATCTGGGGGACACATTCAGTCTACAGCAAATAAGAACGAACTGTGCTTTGACAGCTGCTGTCATAGGAGACTGCCTAGAGGTAAATGTTCTTTGTGGACATGACCACGTCCCTGCCGGATGGCGGGCCTGCTCCGCCGACCTCAACTCGTGTCACGGGACCTGGCACTTTGTTTACAGACGCTGCCGGAAACGGCCCCTGCCACCTACCCCCAGACACACACGTGTGCGCGTGCACGCGGGTGTGAACAAGGCCCTGCCCTCCCCTTCCCTTTGCTGTGCTCTTCTATTAGCCACTCTTTTCTTTTTGGATCTGTCACAGGAGAAACCTCCCTCTTTCTTGCTAAGGTACTCTTTCTCCTCCTTTCCTCCTGGACTGGACCTGCAGATCATCTTGCTGACACCTCTCATTTACAGACGGGCTCAGAGAAGCCCTCCCCGAGGACCCACGCTGAAGCAGGACCCCTTTATCGTCTGTCTTGGCCCCTTGTTTGTGTCCTTATTTAGAACGTGTGTCTGCTTACCTGGCTCTCGGTCCCACAGGACAGGGACCTCAAGTCTCACACGCGCTTGTATTTCTAGCACAAAACACATGCTTATTAGCACAAGCACACACTCTAAGCATTTAATACATGATTTCCCACTTACTTTCTGGCTAAATAACCTCTGCAAACAGCCTGAAAGAAGATAATGATATCGGTAATTTTTAAATCTCTTTCTTCCTCTAAGTGTGCCAAAACTCCAGCTCTGAAAAATATCTTGCTCTGTCCAATCCTGTACAAGTTTGGGTCCAATTCTAAAGCCCGGATCTGAGAGAGAAAGAGTCTGTTTATTATTTTTGCTACCGGAAAGATTGTGTCAATAGCCCACGAACCAGAAAAATCCAGAAGAGCTTACCATGCGCTCACAAGCCTGTTTGCCATCCATAAAACCCTTAGGAATAGCATTTGGAGTTAGGATCTCATATCTGTAAGAAAAGCAGCCAAAAAGCCTTTTGTAAAAATTTGTGGAAATGTTTACCTACTAACTATGAGTTTTGTTTTCTCTAAGAGGCAAGAATATAATGGGCAATCATGTTGAATTAAGAGTAAAGAAATGACCAGCTGATAATCTGAGGTTTTCTGCAGATCTAGTTTCTATTTCTTAAAAGAAGCAGCAAAATGAAAATGCAGTCAATTCTCCCAAGTCACAGACCATGTTTAAGAAGTTGTGGTGGAGAGGAATCAAAAGCATGGTGATTTTAGAAACTTTTTGTTTTTATTTCCCACAAAATGTCCACATCCTTAAGATGCAAGGAGAATCTGGCTCTTTGCGTGTTGAGTCACCGTCAACTTGTAGGCATTTATTAGATAACAGAAAAGGCTGTAAGAGCAATGCCTGGAGGCCTCTGTTTAGAACAGGAGGAAGGGGACTTCCCTGGTGGCGCAGTGGTTGAGAATCCACCTGCCAGTGCAGGGGACACGGGTTTCAGCCCTGGCCTGGGAAGATCCCACGTGCCACGGAGTAACTAAGCCCGTGAGCCACAACTACTGAGCCTGTGTGGCGCAACTACTGAAGCCTGCGCGCCTAGAGCCTGTGCTCTGCAACAAGAGAAGCCACCGGGATGAGAAGCCCACGCACCGCAACAAAGAGTAGTCCCCGCTCACTGCAACTAGAGAAAGCCTGTGCACAGCAACGAAGACCCAACACAGCCAAAAATAAATAAATAAAAATAAATTAAAAAAAAAAAAAAAAAAGGAACAGGAAGGAAGTATCAGGGTGACTCAAAACAGCACTGGGCTGGGTGCACATATGTTCACCGACCTGCACACCTGAGGTCTGTGCATTTACTATATGTGGGTTATACCCCAAGAAAATAAATTTTAGCACAAAGACAGTGGCTGTATTAAAAGATGAATCCTGGCTACTTCAACCAACTTTGTATTTTGGATGCCAGCTATGTTCCATTTTCTCCTATCAAATAAAAAGTGAAAATCTACCAGCTCCTTTATCATATAGTGGGGCCATAATAAGGGTTCCCCTGAAAACCTGTAGGGATTGGAACAGTTTTTCAACTGGATTCCCTCTGGGAGAAAGGGCTACTCTTCGACCTGCAGCACTGTTTATTTTATGGAAAAACAAATGCTTCATATTTGGAAACTTGATTTCCAGGAGCAAAGAGGAAAAAGGCAAACTAGACTAACTGTTAAAGAAAATTACATAATACACTTTTAAAAAACCTGTTGCCCATCATATGTTTTCATCCATTTCTTTTGCACACTGATCTTCTCCCTCGTTTTTTTCCTAATTCTTTTCTAATCTTTTGTATTTCCGACCCTACTTTAGTAAAAGGATTGTAAGAACACACACACGGGCACACACAGTGGGAAAAATATATACATACACACATACACAGATATATTTACTGAAAAAAAGATGGAAAGAAATGTCCCAAAGTGCTTTTAGGAGTCACACCTGAATAATTTTTATTTACTTTTAACGTATTTAAAATTTTTCCTAAAAGGAACATACGTTATTCCTATATTTTAAAAAATCAGTTTAAAAAAAGAGTTATGTTTAAATCCTAGGTAGAACTGTCTGAATGAGTGAACTGTAAGTTCTCAGCTCTCCGTGTTTCCTCACAACAGCCTCAGGGCCCCAAGGCCAGGAAGCAGTCTTTGCTGCACCCAGAAGTTATGAGCGCCCTGCCTCTTTGTAAAGTAGGCACTCAATATTCCCGACCAACGATAACGGTAATAATGATGACCGCCCTCCTACATGAAAAGAGAACGGAAACCCTCCAGGGAACAAGGAAGAGTCCTTTCTCATCATCTCACTGTTTGATTCATATTCAGATAAGCTTTGATACACACAGAACCCAGGTAAAGGTGAGCAATACCTCTGTCTGAATTCCTGGAAAACAATCCGGTTGGGGAATCCCTGGCGACAGATTCTGATCCCTTCCAGGACACCATTGCAGCGAAGCTGATCCAGCACTAGGTGCGGGTCCAGTTTTCCAGCCTAATCAAGCAGATGACAGTTTTAGAGCTTCATCTTTGTGACTGGATCTCGATCAGTCTTCAACACCCGCATCCGTTTTGCTAAGCACGTACCCGCTTCTCGTGATTTGGAATGATGCAGCGCACAAAGTTAGGGTTGGTGTTGCGGAGCGTCGCCATCAACTTGGTGAGAGATTCTTTGTAGAGCTGCCCGACTGTACGAAACATGCCCTTCTTGGTTTTATAGGCAGAGCCAAAAGCTGTCTCCGTCATCCCCGTGACTTGATCCAGACCCACGATCCGGTCCACTGGTGGAAATAAAAAAGACAAGGGAAAATAAGCCAACTCTAACTCTTTAGCAGGGAAAGAAAAGACAGAGTGAGAGTGCAGCAGCACAAGCTTTGTGGGACAAATGATAAGAGATGCCATAGAGGTAAGGCAGTCAGCATATTTAGACACTGCACAAGCCGTGGAACTAAAAGCCACACACTTCTAGGGCAGGATACTGTAGTGCTTTGACAACTTCGTACCACACACCAGCAGGTGCCTTCCGCTGCACTAGTTTCAGGAACTCACTGCCTGATAACACTTGCCTGTTACATATACAGTTATTTGGTAAGTGAAAGATTATTGGCTGGCATTTATACACAAACCGACACTGACAAGTCTCAAAATAGGAAATGGCTTCTAAAAATGTACATTAAGATATACATTTGTACAAAGCAAATCCACTTAAGTGAATATGCTCAGCAATTAGGGACCAGAGTCATCTCTTATTGGTCATTAGATTTCCAAAGAGAAAGGCCAACAAATGCAGGAAGATTAGATCACATCAGCTCAGGTTTTCAGGAAGGAGTAAACTTCAACTCTCTCCTCAAAGCATGGATGACGCTCACGAAAGGGCAAGAACACTCCATCGGAAGGAGTCTTCTGAAAAGTAATCAGTGCCTGAGCTGAGTTCAACGATGGTTAAACCTCTCGGACGCTACACTCTTATTAAAGCAGCTGACAGTTTCCCCTGCCCACACACCTAACGCTTCCAGTGATGGGGTCACACGCAGAAGCCCGGCAAGTGCACCAGCCGCCAGCCAAACATTCGGTGCCTAATATGCTCTCATTTAAAAAAACCTGATGAATGAATGAAACACACAACTGAAATATTTTTTTAAAAAATCAAAATACCAATTGAACTACCCCATCAACGCTCTCTTCGACCCTAGCAGTCCCCTCCGTTTCTTCCGCTTGCTCCCCAGGGCAGAAAGCACGTGGGGACCTGGTACCACGTGAAGTGCTCTCTCAGCAAAACCTCAGTCTTGATTCCAATCCTTGATTTCCAGTGAGGCTTTTAGGGAAGAGGCAACCATGGCCCAGGAGGTAAGCGAACTGTCCAAGTCATGCAGGCCTTCCGTGGAAGCTGCGAGAAGGGTGGATGAGGCCTGCACACTAGCTACACTTTCTCCTCGGGAAGCCGCCAGACTCGAGGGTTTAGGTCAAAGCTACTCCTGCTTGTGCCCCTTGGAGACCACCACTCTCTCCTGTGCCTTCCGCCCGGCTCTCCTCACCAAGCCTGCCCCTGCACGCGCCATGACAATGAACTTCCGTAAGCCAGCCCACTTCTGTCTCCTCAGAGCCGGGCCTCTTTCTAGGGCAGTTCCCACACTTGCCACTCCTCATCCTTCCCGCCAATTTCTCCTTGTGCAGCCAACTGGCTTCCAGGGCACCCTCCCCCCACACCCCATTCCACTGAGGCCATGACAGGCCTGGGCCTTATTTAGCTTGACCCTGGTCCGTTTACCTGTTGACCATCACAGCAGCATTCTAGAAACTCTCCACACCTGGCTTCTCTTGTGGACCATGAACCCCACCTTCTCCTGGCCCTCGACCCACCTCTCTAACCACCACGCTCTCCTTGATGACTTCTCTTTTGCGTTTTCTGTACACCACGACGCTCACGAAGGGCCCAAACTCAGCTCACCTAAAATCCTTTCTAGAATAAGACAGGACACAAGTGCGGGCAGACAGCACTTGACCAGAATTCTGCCTTCCTCAAGCCCCAGTCTCATCCTGGGCGATCACGTTATACCTGACCTCCCAGCACCAGTCACCAAACACCTACATTCTCCTGTCCACCCAGAGGTCACAAAGCTGCCTCTGCCTTCCACAAAGTGCCTCTCACGTCTGCTTGTCTCAATATCACCTCCCTCTAACCTAGTGCAACGTCTGGCATATAACGTGCTTGATACATATATGTTAGCAAATAAATGAAGTAAACATTAAATGCTTTCGCAATTACAAACAGTGAGAAATGCACTGGAAGAAAAGAACAGGATGCTATGAGAAGGATGGGCGGTTAGAGACCTCTCTGGAGAAATTACGTTTCATGCCTCACGGGTAAGGATGAGCCAGCGGAGAGACCCCTGCGGGCATTGGGAACAGCAGGTGTGAAGGACCAGAGGCAGGAAGAAGTGCAAGAGGCTGGTGCCAGTGGGGCCTCGGGAGCGAGGAGGCGAGGACGCGCACGCCGTGCAGAGCGCACCGGGGGAGGGGCCAGGCAGCAAGGGGTGACCCATGTTGTAGTCCAGGCTCTAAGAGAGGTGATGGCGGGCTGAACCTGTAAGATCACAGAGGAGATGGTGGAGAAGGAAGATTCCAGATGTGTTCTGGTGGCAGGACTGACTTGCTCTTAGGATGAACTTGGTATGGAGACTAAGGCAGAGGGCAAGAACTTCTGGGATTTGGGCTTGGGCAGGCAAGTGGCTGGTGGCACCAATGGGAAGATGGGGAGAGAAGGGGGTTCTGTGGGTAGCAAGATGGATCCAAACTCTATGTAAGTTTGGGGCGCCCGTGAGACACTGAGGCGGAGATGTCAAGCGGACAGCGGACAGTCTGCTGCTAAGAAAAGAGGTCTGAAGGAGAAAAGGTAGATTTGGGAGTTGCTGACTTGCAGATAGGATTTAAAGTTATGGGACTGGATGAGTCCCCTAAAGGGCGAATGACCAGAGATGGGGGCGTGGGGCAAGCGCCAAGGAGCTGGGGCAGGAGGAGGAGCTGGATAAGGAAGATGAGAAGGGGCTGGAAGTAGGGGGGCCCAAGGTCAACGTCCTAAACTGAAGCACATTCTCCCTGCCCCTCCTCCTGTACATCTAGTGCAGACGTGGCCACGGGTTACTCAAGCCAGAAACCGCGAGTCGGCCTCCATGCCCCTCCCACATGCAGCTGCTGATTTACCAGAACCAGTCAGGACAAACTTCCGGAGTCCTCAGTCCCTCCCTCCTCTCCGCTGCCCTGGTCTGTGCGACATCGCCCTACCTGGTTCCCTCCTCCAGCCTCACTCTCCCGTTTTATCCTCCACCCCTGCAGCCACAACGTGCTTTCCAGCTACACCTCTGGTCCCAGTGTCACGATTAACAGCTGTGTCTAAAACTAAGCAAGTTCCTTGCTCCTAGGCTTAAAATCCTTCCATTTCTCCTATAGCTTGTAGGAAGCAGTCCAAATGACAGCCCAGCAGCAGAGCACAGGGATGAAGAACTCTACCCAGAGAGTCAGAAACACCTGCCACCTTGGGTCTAATTACCCATCTTCTCCCAGCCTCAGTTTGTTCCTCTGTGAAATGGAGCCAAGGTGACCTACCTTACAGAACCGAGGTGCCTAGAAAGCATGAAGTGCTCGGTGGAAGGGACCTCCTGTCACCTTCCCTAGACGCCAACTCTACAAACCAGCTGCATTTTCTCAAAGACCCAAAGCTCTCAAGTCTCCGTCCTTTTCTCTCTGCCAGGAACCCCGCCTCCTTGCGACCTCATAACGGCTTTTAAATCTCCATCCCTTTCCCTACCACCTCTTCCTGTCCGCCTGCCTCCAGGCTAAACAGGCCACTCCCTCCTCAAAGCTTCAAATCACATACATCAGACCCTGGGATGACACTTCCACTCTGTTCCCTGTATATTCCTGCTGGACTCAGCTTCCAGGGACGTCTCTCTCCAGCATCGAACACACACGGGGTCCTGAGAGCAGATCCCTGGTGTCCCTGGACCCCTCTGATCACCAGCTCAAATGGCTTCTTCTGCCTTCCCCACGTCCTGATGCTGGCCTGAGCATGGTCTCTGGCACACAGTAATTTTTTTTTTTTTTTAACAAATATCCACTGAATGAACACAAAATTACCCACAAGAACAAGTCACGCCCATGACAAAAGAGAAGGAGGCACCACGCTGACTTTGGGGGGATTCAGCTGCACCGGTCCGCAGCTCTTTCCCTGAAGGGGCAGGTCCTCTTCCACAGTGCAGGATGGCAGGGACCCACGATGCAGCCCCGGGCAGGACCACTTTTTTTTTTTTTTTAAGTAATAAACAAAAAATATAATCATAATGAGCCTGATTTTCAAATTTAACTTTAATAAGGGTAATCCAAAGCTAAATATTCAGATTTTTAAAAAATGAATGCTTCAGACTTTCAGTTTTTGTTTGTTTTTTTTTTTTAATTCAAAAACTTAAACTCAGGGTTAGTTTCTACCAATGAGTAAAATTATTGGGTAAAAGAGAAACACTTTGGGAACTTCATTAAATGATTTGGGCCACACTAATCATATACGATTTCACTCAAAAATCAAGACCTAGAAAAACCTCTATTTTAAAAGAATATTTTCTTGTTGAAAACTGTTGTAGCAGGAACCAGACAAAGGTGAAAAATGCAGGCAAGATGCTAGCAGCCCCCCGAAATGAGCAGCACTGCCTCTTCTAAGACTTAATATCACTACTAAAACCTCAAAGTGTCTACTGCCCAGGGTTTCAAGGTAGAAGAATGGCTTTGTTGGATCCTTCTCCTCCTCCTCCATCCAGGAAAGGCTGGTTAGGCTGCTGGTGGGCACTGCAATTCATTACTTGGTTGCCCAGTGGCCTGAAAAGAGTTCCAAGTATTTTATACTAACAACTTATTAATCAATAAACCCTACGCGGACAGTCAGAAATGAGATGAGCTCCACAGACCTGCGATCTCTAAGGGCCACGTTCATAGTTGAAGAGGAAAAAACAAAAAAGCAACTGTAATCCTCTACCTCATAAAACTGCCATCAACAGTTTTACGTAAGGAATGGTATCGTCTACAGCCGGAATGCTTAACTGGCCCTTCTTCTAGAGGACAGTCTCAGGAGACAAGAGGAATACATGAGATTTTTGTGTTCTTTAAATCTGTGCATGGGCCAAAATACTAGTGCTCTTATTTCATTTGAAGTATTTAAGCCAGTTCTTCAGAAACTCTCTCTAGATAATAGAGCTGGAAACCAAAAAAGGGGGGGTGGGGAGAAAACTGTCTTAACGTTCACTTTAATACCCAGACACAACGATTAGGAGTCACATCACACACTCCTATCCTCGAGGAGCCTCCAGCGCCCAGCCCAGCGCTGCACCGGGCTCACGGTGGATTCTCAGGGCTCATTTGCATAGACTCAGACCGTTCGACTCCTAAGGTACACTAAAATGTCACTAACAGTCGAAAATGATTCCCAAACAAATATTTAACTGCTATGAATTCCCAGAGACAATCTTAACATCGAATAGTCTATCTCCAGGGTACGGCTATTACACAGTAATAACAAATTTACAGTGGTTACGTAACTGGGTTGTAGAACCAATCTGTTAAATGTTCTAGAGTGTCTGGGAAGTTTTAGAAAACTTCCAGGAAGTTCAGCGGTTGACGGGGAGCGTGTGATTCAGGGAGAAAGCAATCTGCCTTCCCCCAAGCGCCAGCGTCAAGGTGACCTGAAATTTGTCTCCCTTACCCACCCTCCCCACCTGTACTTTCTGCCCCTGCAGAAGCCAAGGTTTGGGCACACAGGGAGCCCCACCCCTCCCGCCAGCGCCTCCGGCACGGCTACTCCTGCTTTCTTTCTCCCGCGGGCAGGTCCCGTGAATATGATGCATGCCCATCCCGGGCAGCACAGAATGACTGCCTGTTCGCGGGGCCTCGGGGCACTGTGAAGAAAAGAGGACCTGCGTGAGACGGTGGCCAAGGAAATACGCATTTACTGACTTTCTCTGTTTTTTATAATTAGTACAGCAGCAGCAACGAGGGTACAAGAGCAATTACGGCAGCTGCAGAGGCAGCCTCGGCAAGTGCAAGGCCAGGCAGGCGGCGTGCACTCGGGCACTTCCTGGGCCGGGTCAGGCTCGCGCTGCCTCATCTGATACTCGCGATAACCCTGAGAACCAAGTGTCACTGTCCCCACTGGACCTCGGGAGCTGGAGGTGCTGCTTCTCCTCGAGCTCCCAACTCTGGCTAGAACTCAAGATAAAGAAATAGGAAAGAGTAGAATATGCAACGACATATAAAACCTTCATCCACTGAACACGAAGACAATGAAACTGCGTACAGAAACCGGATCAGACCTAAACCAGACAGTCTAAAAGGCACTAAAAATAGGGGTTAGGACCAGTGGATATAATCTACACGGAGATCCAATGACGACCGTTTTTATCAGTCGTGCTACTGGATTCTAACGACTCAGTGAAGGAAAAAAAAAGGCTGGTTCAAAGTCTTCAAAGTCAGAACATCGTCATTTCTGTTATGCCAAGAAGGAAGGGAAGAATTCCGGGGCCACTAGGAGATGAAGGGAGACCCCAGTGGGGCAGCCCTCCCGCAGGCCGGGACCGAGCTCTCCCTGCTGATTTCCAGCCCCAAGTGAACTGCTGCCACCACGTTTCAAGTGCTGCTTCTACGAGAGATGGAAAAGGGTGGAGGGAGTTCTCTATCGACGACTAAAACTTGCTTCCTGTACTTCTCACCATGTCTCCAGTGGTCACCCTTCCAGACCCGTCAGCTGCTGTCCAGCACTAGTGGGGGGGTCAGAGAACCTAAGGGTACTTACTACTCTGTGAAGGACACAGCAGGTGTCCGCTAGCGTTAGGGCAGATCACACACAACCGTCCCTCCAACACAGTTCGCGTCAGGACCAAAGCCACAAACTGCCACCCCTGTCATCACAGGCCCTTTTACTCTAAAAACCCCGCCTACCACTTTGAGGTTAGGAACCCGCTTTGCTAATTCATTGCATCCTCCATTACTAGTTTATCCCAGGAGTCTAGATTTTCAAAATATATTTGGAAGAAAACAGTCCTTTGGTTTCTAGCAGAAACTTGTATGACCTCCTTATTCTGCCTCTAGGAATTGTTCCTTTCTCTCCTGCACTTGTTCTTTGATGGTTTTGGAAACCTCTCTTTACCCCCATCTCTCATCTTTCTCCTCCAAAGCCCACGCATTCTTCTAATGCTGTTTTCCTAACGTTATGACTGTACTTAGAAGCACAGGGCCCGCGGCAGCTCTTTGTCCTCTCATTGAGAGGCACCGCCCACCTCAGTGTGTCAAAGGCCATCACGACTTGATCCTGAGGATCCCCTTCATCCACCGTCTTCCGAGAAATCACTGAAAATACTAAAGCCCGTGTTTTCATTTAAAACCCATTACCCCTCCCTGAGGTTTGAATCCATGAGCACATGTTGAGGAGAACATTTCTGCTGTAGAAATATCAATATTACCTACAAGTTCAAAGATCACCTGTGGCCACAGTGGATGGAAGGCCCTCCGGGGTGGGGAGAGACTGAGACCCCGATACTTGGGTCAGCTGGCTGACTCAACCAGAGGCCACCTCATGAGAGAGACGGACCAGGCACGTTTCCAGTGCGCAGGCAAGCAGATGGGGAGGAGCGAGCCGGCTCCCTGAGGGAATGGTTTTGTCTAGGGTGGTCCTGTACCTGATCCCGCAGGTACAGAAAAGCACCTGGTCCACAGACCCCGAAGATCATGGTCCCACAGGAAAGAGCACCTGTGCCGCAGGAGAGGGAAGGCCATGGTGGGAGGGCTGCGCGAGGCTGCTGCCCCTCGCTGCTGGGTGTGGGACACCCACCCACGGACTTCATGGTGCGCCCGTTTGGTGCCAGGAGTGGGGGAGCGATGGGGGCTCACGGGCTGGAAGTCTCTTAAACCGTTAGAAATCCAAGAGTTAGAGGAATGAATTTAAAGAGGGAGCTCTACTGTGGGACAAAGTCCAAAAGATCGAGCGCTGACCTTTCAACAAAGCACAAGTCCCAGGCAAACCATAAGCTTCAAACTACCATCTAGCTCTTTCTCTCCCCACTTCCTCAACTCTCTCAGAACCCCCAAGGCCAAAGATGACTGACCTTGAAGATTTCTCCTGTGGACAAGTCATCCTAGCTCACGGAGCAACCTTCGGCATAATCTCTCCCTCCCTCCGCCCCCTTGCTTGCAACCTACTTCTTTCACAGTATGTGAGCCAGAATTGACCCCAGGAATCTTGGATTAAAACGGGCATGTTTCTTTAACATATTTTTAAAACACTTTTGAGATGGGTTTGGGTCTCAGCATTATGTTCCAAAAATCATGAAGGAAATTTTATAAGATGAATTTGACTTTACCTTTTGAGTTTTTACTACTTGACAATTTCACTAAACAATTGGAAGGTTAGGTGATCTGCATTTATATTAGGCTTTTGGAGGGCCTCTTCGCCATGGTTCGGCTGTATTCTTTCCTTCCTTCCATCTATCTATCTATCTATTTTTAAAGTACAGTTGATTTACAGGTTAGGCTGTATTTTAAAGAGGGCTAAGGATTCAAACCATAAGGCCCAAACTTGTGAAGCTCAATTTCAGGTTCAAGGTTCAGGTTCTAACACTCCACTTTTCGTATCAACATGCACATAACAAGCCTTGTAAATAGTTTCATGGTTTTCAGTTCAAAAGAAAAGGGCAAGTAGCCAGATATGCACATAAATTCCAAATAAAAGGCCTAAGTAGCCAGATATGCACAAATAAAAGGCATAATGATGAGACCAACATACGTGAAATAATTACGTAATTATTTGTTCACAAAATGTTAATGACTTGAAAAAAGAAAAAAACCCAACTCCTCCTTGGAGTTCCTTAGAGTTGAAAATTTAAAGGTAACTCAAAGACAAAGGAGGTATTACTGGGGACATCGATTCCTAACAATTCCCTTAGAGGACTGTGTATCAAACGGCACTACTGGAAAAGGTAGTGACAGACCTTTTGCTCTGCGGTGCTTACGGGCTACGCATAAAAGAAGCAATGTGTAGGCAGTAGCGACTGAATTGTTTATGCGCTCAAACAGTTGCCTTGAAGGATAATAAAACTGAGCATGAAATGAAGGTTCATGCAGGTCTATGAGCAAAACAAAAACAGAAACCCAGAAACCAAGCCCCCGTCCTCCCCGGCCACCCTGCCAGGCCCCCCCACCCCGCAAGTTCTTCCTCTGGGCTGAAACCCCTTGTGTTTGGAAGACCTACAGGCTTTATCCATTCACCTGGTGGCTCATGAAGACCAGAAACACTGTCATAGAAAGAAGCTCTCTGAATATTCTGAATCTCTAAAGCAGAGAAACAGCAAAAACAGGAGGACAGAAGGGCAAATACACAAACACTTCAGTTAGTGTGAAAGACATTCGACATCACAAGTCAACTTTGCAATTGGGCTACAAAAGCAGCTAGTCCAGGGCAGACCCCATGCAAACATTACTGTTTAGAGAATTTGCACATCTGGACAAAGTTCTGTATAAAATAAATGTATATAGCCGAATCATTCCCAACTCCAGGTTGTGAGCATTATATCATATTAATGTCAAATGGTTACCCCCATGTAAACGCAGGATGAAATTTAAGAGTAATAAGGTACTATTTGCATTGTCTTTCATAAAATTATCTTCCAATTAGCAAATTGGGACAAGACTGCAGTAAGTTAGATTACTCTGGAAAAGGTAAATATTAGTGGCATTTACTGTCAAAATTTCACACTGCTGTGTAATTTTATCTCCAATCCAGATTTTGGAAATATAATTTACTTCAAATACAAACTACGAATAGGTAACTACCACTAAGGAAAACAAAATTCTATTGTAGCAAGTTCTATTGTACAAAATGTTAAAGCAACTTCAAATCATAACTAAGATGATACCTATTGATCATACCGTTACCATTATGAAAATATCATAGGAGGTACATTTACATGAAAATGTAATTTTTAGGTCTTTTCTTCCTTGTATGTTAGCCCCGAGAAGTGGCAAGAAATCGTGTGCAGCTGGTAGAGAGATCGCAAAACATCTTTCAGCAAAAAGTAGGGCACTATAAATCTCTAGGGCAGGGCTGCCACCAATAAATCTTATTTCTCCTGGTTTGGCCTGGAGAAAACTCTAATACAAAGTTTATTTTAACATGAAATGTTTTATACTCAAGGCACTGCACCTTCACAGGCAAACTATATTCATACATCATATACTCATACATTCAGTCAACTTGTCATTTTCTGCCTTTGCATTGATGTGGCTGTAAAAAGAGAAAAATAATCACATGTTTTTCCAGGGCTATTTTCTTTTCCTAGAGAAGAAGCTCCCCTTTTCCCAAGACATCTCTACGTCCAGAGTGAGCATGATGAGTTCTCCACCCTACGACCGTCTTCAAACTCCTGTGCCTGCCGCTGACCTCATGCGTGAAACACACGGTCCTCGAAATCAGAGGAGCCTGGCATCAGGCTCTGCCTGCCCCTCCCCCTGATGCTGGGTCACCTCTGAGAGCCTGTCACTCAGATTAAACTGAGTAACCGTCCACCTGAGCTGATGGATGGCAGGACTTCCCACTAAGAGAAGCGATATCAGGAGAGCAAACACACAGGATGAGTCCAGAGTGGATGCTGGCAGAGCCAGGTCACAATGGGGAGAGGATTCCGCTCAGCCCATTTGGACAAAAGTGGCCACACGTGCTCCCAAGCTGTCCACGTGGAGAAAGGTGAGGGCCCTGGCAGGGCCTGAGCTGTGGGCCAAGGACAGGTGTTCAGGGCTTGAGCAAGAATGGGAGGGCCCCGCAGGCCACACGCCTCTCCTCTCAGAGCTTCTGCCATCAAGTGAGTAACCTGTCTGTAGCTAGTCCATGAAAAGCACAGAAAGGCAGGTCAGGGCTCTGCAGACGGGGTCCTACCTGTGAGACACGTCACCCGCACCTGTGACACGGAATGCGCATATCATCACTGCAGCTGCAGCCCCCATCTCCACCCTCACCTGCCGGATCTCATATTCCTGACACTTGCGACCCGCTGCCGCCAGAGGCCCTCCCGTACCTGGACGGCGAGGCGGGGAGTTAGAGGAGGAGCCTGGAAGGAGGAAGCCGAGGCAGAGGCTCCTCGGTCCCGTTCCCGCCTGTGTGCGTGTCCTGGGTTTCCATCCAGAGGAAGGCCCTGGGCGGCAGGGAACACGCCGGTCACGGTTCCCGAATCCACCTCACTGCTGACAAGCGTGGGCGGTGAGCTTGTCCAGCGTGGCTGGACGTGCAGGGTCACAGGAACAGGTCAGGGGGTCCAAAGGTGTTCCCCACAATATTGTTTTCGGTTAAGAAGTGAAAAGACAAGAGTCAAAAGTGGTTCACAATGTCAGAACCAGTGTGGACGCCCGGGACCTGCTGTCATGATTCCCCAAACACCTGCTTCTCTTTTCATTCAAAATGAAGAGAGAAAATCTGTTTTTGAGACTTCAACGGTAAAATGCTGGTTTCCTCTGTTCCTCTTCTCCTTGGCTTTCCTTCCACGGTCACCTCGCGCTGAACTGCCCGCTTCCGGGGTCTTTCACCCTGATCCATCCAACAAACCACTGCCTGCTTTGCTTCTTCAAGTTCACACTGTGTCCCTACCCTGGCCCGTAAAACTACTGATGCCATTTAGTCAGTGAAGTCAAATTCACCTGAGACTGGCCACCGCGTTCCTCTGTGCTCCGGCCTCATCCATCACCGGCCTCCTTTCCTGCTCGCCCTGCCTCCTGGCCCCAACCCTGCCCTAACGCCCCAACGGGACACTCACCCCGGGCTGGGATTGTCCACTTCCGCCCTGTGATCGCTCCTTCTACCGGCTTCACCCCCGCTTCTTCCACACCAACATCACTCCTAAAAATGCCACCTACCCCTAGACGAGTGGGCTCGCAGAAGCCTACTCACCCTCCACGGTTAAGGCCCCAACAGGATACGCATGTTCATCAGTGGGTGCTAGGAGACTGCCCGGCCCTCAGCACGTGCTGAGGAAATGCTGGCTTTCTTTGTTTCTTCAACAAAGTATTACTTTTCGAGGACAAGGAAAACTGCCTCATCCTTCATGACATTTGACCTTAGCACCCCAGGAACAAGGCAGTCCCCGCTCAGCTGTCCCTGTGGCATTCATCTCAGGGGTCTGCGACACTCAGCAGTCTGTCCACACGTCTCACTTCCTTTGCTCTGAGATCTGAGCGGAGCCAGGAGGCGGGGTGGGCACGGTGGGCTCCGAGGGCCACACTGCCCGGGGCAGCACAATGGAATCGACTCCGGATTGAACACAGCATTTCTGACGGGCAGCGTTACTCCTTCCTCCTCTTTTTGTGACGTTTCCTGTGCACCTTTCCCACTGACCTGTGCTGGTCTTCCCAGCCCTGTGGACCCAGTGGCCATCAGAGCTCAGGGTCCCTTTTTCCACGCTAGATCCATTCCTCAGACCCACTCTCACACTTCCCAGAACAGGGCCAAGAGTCCCTTGGCCGCGTGGGCACCGCAGACACCACCTTAGGGTCCTGCTCTCGCCTCAGGCCTCACGGGGCCCCCTAGGCTGACCAGGTCACCGCAAGTGACAGCGAGCAGGCAGCAGCCAGGTGAAGACCTCCATCCAATGGGACAGCGATCAAAAGCTTCTGTTCTACTTGCTGGAAACCTAACCCTTCCCCCAATCCCTCCCTGTACACAGTCTCATGCACACGATCTCTCCCCAGGACACGTGCGTGCACGTGTGCGGTGTGCCCAGCCCTGCAGGCTCCCTCGCACTTGTTGGAGCCGATGTACGTGACCTTGACTAGGCTGTCTTTGGTAGGGTCATCACCCCCCTGCTCACTTTCTCTGTGGTCATTCTTCTCTTTCTGTCTCTTTCCTTTTGTCCTGATTGCCCTAAGCCCTCTGATCTGCCTTCTGGGTTTCTTTCTCTCTACCTGAGAAGACAGCTAGATGGCAAGGTCTTGAGATGCTATAGAAAAAGCAGAAGTGAGCCAGGTAACTGACAGGCCTGGCCTCAGGGTCAAAGCCTAGGCAGGGGCAGATCCAGAGCTAAGGTCCTGCATGACCTGAGGCCAAGCGAAGCGGTGGGGACAACCAGGATGAAAGTGTAGAGAGAGCTAAACGCCAGAAGATGCTGGTCCCACTATACATACAGACACAGAGCTGCTTTGTTCCTCTGGTACCAGCAAAATCTCTAGTCTATGATAAAATCACCAAAACCTTCACCTGAGGTTCATGTAAACCAAAGAACTATGAGGACTGACGGAAATACAAACAACTGATCTATATGCAGATGCTCTAAGCTTATTCACCAGCCACTTTGCGTGCGTGTGGAGGGTAGGGCACTGGGGGAGGACGCAGCTCGGCTGACCTGAACACAGCGAAGATGCATAAGGCTTCTCAGGTTTTGTATCCCGACACCCTTGGATTACAACTGCACTGGGACCAGGGTGGCCTGAGGCAGATGTGTAGTTCTTTATGGCTCTGCTACTAGAATGTTCCTACAGCACCTGACCAAGAAGGCAGATGTCTTATTACCCAAGTTTCCTTAAAGTGGGTAAATTCCGATACAATGGCAGCCCTGCTCTAGGGAAAATAAAGAGCTTTAAAGTAAAAAAAAGTCTACACACATCTATAAGTAAAAGAACCATATATAAGCCTTAACTGTAAAAGATTCGGCCAAGTTTGATTACAAACGCAAGCACGTTCTCACCATCCTTCCAGAGCTCCGCCACAAATCTGTCAGAGGACTGATGCAGGAGGGTGGCCACGTTGTCGTTCAGGGGGTCCATATTCTTCATCAGCCACTCGTCTGCCTTATAGTCCACCTGCCGGGCCAGAGCCGGGTGCGCAAGAGGGAAAAAAGAACCAAGAAACATTTCCAGCCTTAACCGAAAACGTTCACAGGACCCCCCACCCAGGTGGAGGATGGCAACTGCAGGCTCAACCCAAGACTCCTGGAGCCCCGCCCTGTTCCCTCCCCAACAGCCAATCAGAAGAAAGTCACACACCCTGCAGCCCTCACCCCAAATTTTACCTGTGAAAACCTTCCCCCCAAACTATCGGGGGCTCAGGGGTTTTGCGCATGAGCCACCAGTGCAACAAACCTTTCTCTATACTTCCCCCGTTCCACCCCCAAAATAAGTTCATAGAACAACCCAAAAAATGGGTTGTCCCGAAGGAAGTGCATTTGTAGTATGTACTATATTTAAGGGTTTATAAGTGTATATCAGCACATTTGTTACAACCTTCATCAAATGCAGCAAAATCTCAAACACAGCACTTTTAATGGAGTTCTTTCACTCTTACCTTCCCTGCATAATGTATAATGCAAAAGTCAGCTTTGTCTTTCAGTTGACGAGGTTTCTGAAACTTGGAGTGGGACCCTTGCTCTTGAACTAGTTTTTCAACAAAGGTCTTATCTGTGGCTTTAGGGAACCAGCACTCTTCATCCAAAAGGGCCAGCACGCCAGGAGGGTTAGCCTGATAACAGAGGCAAGAAGAACTGACACGTTTTGCACGTCACTGTACATACAAGGATGTTTTCCACTGGGTTTGGCAGTTTAACTTCCAGAACAGTTAGAGCTTCGTGAAGATCTATGCAAATCAAACTGCTAGGGTAGCAGGTAATGCCAAATCGTAACTATCATGCAAATGCTGAGATCTCAAACTGCTCAAGAAGTACTGGTAAGAAAATGGATGAGTACTGTATCTCACAAACTTATAAAAAACTAATTCCAAGTAGATAACTCCCCCAAAAGTAGCAAATAAAAGACACCAGAAAGGAACTGAAAGGTGTAGAGACAAAACTGAATCTTTACATTCAATGACTGGCTGGATAAATTGTAATAAACCCTCAACTAGCTGGAATGCTTCAGACATTTTATACCCTAGTCAATTTAAGTTTCTATTTAAGTGATGATTAAATAAAATGAGCACTTCACACTTGGTGAAATATTTAAAACTACTGTTAAGTAGACTATATGGAAGGTGATGAAGTAATTTATCAATTACTTCATTGGTTTGTTTTATCAACAAATAAAATAGAGCCTTTATTTCACTCAACTAGTTCACTGAAAAAAGCCGTAGAGACTTAAAAGACACGGAGACACAAGATAGATTAGTGGCCCAGGGGCTGGGGGAGGGGAACAGGAGTGACTGCCAAGGGCAGGAAGTTTCCCTCTGGGATGATGAAAATGCTGTGGAATTAGACAGTGGTAATGGTTGTACAACTCTGTGAATATGCTGAAACTCACGGAATTACATACTTTAAAAGGGTGAATATTAGGATAGTGAATTATGTCTCAAATTTAAAAAAAATGCCCAGAGCTTGCCATTCTCTGGGAGCTCGGAAATCAATGGAACGACTTCTTTTTTGGAGGAAAGTGGGGTACACATGAAAGCTAAATGAAATATTTAAACAATGATGGCCTATTTTATAGTGCTTCGGGGGTCATCGTTTATTGTCATACTGCAAATATGGCAAGTTTCTAACACAAGACTGAGCGTTACCAATTCTAGGGCACAACAATGAAATCAGCTTTTGGAATAAATCTCTTAAGACCAGTTTTCCTCAACTGCACAAGGCCTTTACGTTTACTGCAGAAGAGCTGGCTCTGTGCAAATATTGCTTAAAAAGTAACTGGAGGTTCTAGTTAAACATGAATGAAACAGTGTAATAATGTGGTCACAGGAAGGCAGAGGTTAACAGAACAGAGCAGGCAGAAGCAGCTGAGAGAATCCTCCCCTCCAGGAGCCCAAGACTGAGCCCCTTACTCCCTGGCTGTCTAGTTTGTGGCCCCTCTACCTGAAAGGATTTGCGGGATTCAGAGCCGCTAAAAGAACACTATAATCAAAGGCAACTAGGCTTCGGTGATCCTAGGGTCCGGGATGGCATTTAACCCAATTTACCCCACTCATCTGACAACTTTGAGAAATGAAGTTCTAGATTAAGATAAGTGAAACACCCATCTTTCTGCCATAATTTTTACATTTTTAATCTGTTTCAATGAAAATATTTCTAAATTCTGAAAGAGGAGCCCAAATATAATTTAATCTTTTCTAAAGGACTAAGTGACAGCATGATTCACAAGATCCATAATTTTGTCTCCTTTTTATTTTTCCTACTTCATCTTTCAATGTCAAGATCTCTCATCCCTTTTCCTTTTCACTGGGGATTTCTAAAGAGCTTTAAGTTTGGGAGACCATGTTTTGTCTCGTGGTCAGAGTACCGTAAGAAGGCAGGCGGGGCCTGGGTTTGTGAGAGATGAGGACAGACGCCCGGGACAGGCAGGTGCCCAGAAAGAGTCGCTTTAGGTATTTTCCTTCTGGAAAAAGTTGTCCTCACTCTCCATTTTGAAAGGACCCACAATGGAATCATGATGCCATATCATTCTACATGCTATAGTTAAATTCCCTATGATTATAAACTCTTACAAGGTTTTGAAAAACCTTATAAAAAAGCATCTTTGTACTTATGAGGATAAGCTTTAGTTACCCCCCAAAATGGATTTGCACGACCTGTCTTATTCCCAGCTAGACACGACGCCCTTTTATCACCTCGGACGTGTGCTCAGGAGAGCCCCACACCCTTGACACGTGCCGAGGGCTGGAGTGAGGGCAGCTGCCCCCACCACCGTGGCACCTGCGGGCAGCCAAGGACCACGTCGGCCAGCACACGGACCCACGCGAGGACAGGACACGGCCGTGAGAAAGGACAGCTCAAGAAGGGTCTTACTGGCACGCTACTCACTTTTCAAATGGATATTTCAAATGGGCATCACTTTCCTAGGAAATTTAGACTAGAAAATTATCTTAGCACTCATGAGACAGGATAATTCCCGTCTCAGCTGATGGCAAGCAAAAACTCAAGGCCCCGCCTGAGCAGGGGCCGAGAGCCAGACGGCGGGGAGAGGATCTTACGGGTCTCTCGATGAGGTCGATGCACGGCTGCAGGTCCAGCCCGAAGTCGATGAAGTTCCACTCGATGCCCTCGCGCTGGTACTCCTCCTGCTCCAGGATGAACATGGTGTGGTTGAAGAGCTGCTGCAGCTTCTCGTTGGTGTAGTTGATGCACAGCTGCTCGAAGGAGTTCAGCTGCGGGTGCCAGGAGAGCCATGTTCCAAACGTGGGGTGGGGATGGGGGAGGGATAATGAGTCAGCTAGTTCCCAGAAAGTTCTCAAAGAGTTATTCATCAGGTCTTGACTACCCTACTGAGTCCATCAGATGACAGTGACTAAAGCGAGGGGGGTCTCTCTTAATCTCTGTCTCACACACACACACACCCCCCCAGATCACATTACTGCGAAGCTAAAATGAGAAAATGATAAACTTAGTGTGCTGAGTATCTACAAATAAAACCATTTTGATTAGCGAATGGTTAATGAAGAGAAATGAATAAATGAGAAAGAAAGTGAGAAAAAGAAGAGAAACAAAGAGACTTGGGGAGGCCAGAGGCCAAGGAGGAAAGTGCGTCTCCGTGAGCTTTGAGGGTCCAGAGGACAGATGGGCTGCTGTCTCCTCTGCTCCTTACTTAGGCCACCGGCTCCAGCGTGAGTTAAGGCAAACAATAATAAAAAATAATAATAACCTTTTCATCTGTTACAGACATTCTTTTTCCCTCTCTGTGAAATCTGCCCATTTCTCTATTGTGCTGCTGATGGGATGAAACATGGATGGATGAAGTAACAGGGATAGTTTTCTTAAAGCAGTCGCCTTATATGAGAAGTACTCAGCCTTTCCTTCTGCTTCCATGCTGTCCACACAAGTACCATGGGCCCATAAACAACCTCTTTCGTTATAAAGTGATCTGTAATTAGGGAAGGTTTAATCAAGCCCCAAGGAATAGATTTATAGTCTGAAAAAGCCATTCCAATCTTCCCTGGGAGGTGTCACACTCAGCGTCTTAGAACGAGGTCACGCTAGGAGGGCCAGGGCAGAGTCTGCCTTGTTCAACACCGTATTTCTAGTGACCCACATCAACACCTGCAGACCGCCTGATGGTGCTTGGTTATGTTTATGTGAATGGATTTTGCTCTGCCTTAACATCATGAGATCTTAGTGCTCTATTTAGCCTGAGCTACTACATGTGATGGTATTTTTCTTTAATGGATTTCTACTTGTCTTCATATTTAAGCTACCAACTGTATTTTAAAATAATCGATTTTTAAATTGGTAACACATGGTATAAAATTTAAAATGTACAGAGAGTTGCACTGAGAAGTCTCACTCCAATCACCCACTTGCTCTCCTATAAGCAACCACTGTCACCTATTTCTTGTGACCCTTCCAGAAACAGTCTGTGCACTCATAAATGTGTGTTACCCTGATTTTTAAAAAAACGTAACAACGCATCTTGGAGTCTGTAATATAAAGCCACCTCATTCTTTATAATGGGTGCATAGTTCTCTATTACATGAATATATATCATAATTAATCAAACCAATCTCCTACGGTGAGCATAAATCTCCTAACAGTGGACATTTTCCATTCTTTTCCGTGACAAATAATACTCACTAAACAATCCTGCATTTTTAGCATCTGAAACATTTTTTTTTTTACTGTCTGTGTATATTCGTATGTCAAAACCACACTTCTGAAGTTCTACAGCTTTATAATGTTTTATCTCTTAATATCCTCTTTTCATTTTTTTTCAGTATTTTACTATCTATACTTTAATTAACTTATTTTTCAAATTAGTTTTAGAAGCAGGTTGCCTAGTCCTCCTCTACCCCTTGAAATAGGTTTTAAACAAGTATGCTCACTTTAAAGATAAATTTGGGGGACTTCCCTGGTGGCACAGTGGTTAAGAATCGGCCTGCCAATTCAGGGGACACGGGTTCAAGCCCTGGTCCGGGAAGATCCCACATGCCACAGAGCAACTAAGTCCGTGCGCCACAACTACTGAGCCCATGCACCACAACTACTGAGCCTGTGCTCTAGAACCTGTGCGCCACAACTACTAAGCCTGCGTGCCACAACTACTGAAGACCGTGCACCTAGAGTCCGTGCTCCACAACAAGAGAAGCCACCGCAATGGGAAGCCCATGAACCACAACGAAGAGTAGCCCCCGCTCACTGCAACTAGAGAAAGCCCAAGCACAGCAACAAAGACCCAACGCAGCCAAAAATAAAGATAAGTAAATAAAATAAAATCTATGCTCTTCTTTCTTGATGTTAAAAACATATTTTTTAAAAAAAAGATAAATTTGGGGAAGATTTACACCTTTACAATGCTGAATTTTCTCATCCAAGAACAAGCTATATTTTTAAATTTCTTTAAGTCTTTCATTTTTTCACAGTTGCACTGTAAAGTTGTCTTCAACTAAATCTTGCCCATTTCTTCTTAGGTGTTTCATCTGTTCTTGTTGGCAGCTGAAGTGGGGGTCTTTTCTTTCACTGTATCTTCTGATTGTTTACATACAGGAAGGCAACAGACATGCAATTTGCATGCAGCCACCTTTCATGGTTTTTCAGTTATTCACAAATCAATACATATTAAAGCAATCTTGGGGCTTCCTTGGTGGTGCAGTGGTTAAGAACCTGCCTGCCAATGCAGGGGACACGGGTTCGAGCCCTGGTCCAGGAAGATCCCACATGCCGCAGAGCAACTAAGCCCGTGCGCCACAACTACTGAGCCTGAGCTCTAGAGCCCTCGAGCCACAACTACTGAAGCCCGCTCACCTAGAGCCTGCGCTCCACAACAAGAGAAGCCACCGCAATGAGAAGCCTGTGCACCACAACAAACAGGGGCCCCTGCTCGCCGCAACTAGAGAAAGCCAGCGCGTAGCAACGAAGAACCAACGCAGCCAAAAATAAATAAACTAAAAAACAAAAAACATAATAAAGCAATCTGGTATAGTGGCAGTGGCAGTGTGGGGGAAAAAACTGCTTATACCAGTAACAGTTCAGATTTTATGAGGACAGACTTATAGTCCAAAGGGGTTCATTTTAAAACAGGACAATTTGGGCTTCCCTGGTGGCGCAGTGGTTGAGAATCTGCCTGCTGATGCAGGGGACACGGGTTCGAGCCCTGGTCTGGGAAGATCCCACATGCCGCGGAGCAACTGGGCCCGTGAGCCACAACTACTGAGCCTGCGCGTCTGGAGCCTGTGCTCCGCAACAAGAGAGGCCGCGATAGTGAGAGGCCCGCGCACCACGATGAAGAGTGGCCCCCGCTTGCCGCAACTAGAGAAAGCCCTCGCACAGAAACGAAGACCCAAGACAGCCAAAAATAAATTAATTAATTAAAAAAAAAACAAAAAACAGGACAATTCAGTACCCAACTGGTCAAAGCAGCACACTGATCCCAAGAAGTATTTAATTTAGTATTTGTGCCTTGCTATATAGTGTCTATCAAAGGAAAGATAAAGATACACATTTTTAGGAGACCAAAATTTTATCAACGTTTAGCAAAACCACAGCAGGTATGTGACTACAAAGCTTTGATGGATTGATGGTGAGTGTTTGGAGAAATCTAGTCAGATTAGTAATGAAATATATTGAGGTGCATCACCAAATCCTGTGGGTGTATCTTCAGAACGGAGTCCACTATGTTTCCTCATCTCTTGATCTCACACAGCTGCTCCTGACTCCCGCCCAAGCCAGTGTCATCTGGCCGCCAGGCTACGGCAACGCCATCCTCCATGGTCTCCCCGCTTCTGCTTTTCCATCTCACACTCCATGTCTCCAGCTCCTCTGCCCCTCTGGTCAGCTACATCTAGTCCCACTGGCTTTCTAGCAGTTTCTCACATCTGACAAATTCTCTCCCATACAGGACCACTGGACCTACTCTCATTATGCTGGGGCTTCTTCCTGAGGCCAGGGGCTTCTTGTGCTCCACTCTTACTGCTGCAGACACATCTTCCACAGTGGGCCCCCCCCCGCAATTCCTTCTATCACAGCCCCCCCCCTCACTTCACTATCCAAAATTCTGAGAATTTTGGGTTTCTGTCACTTAATGTTTGACTCTCTACTATCAACAGAATGGCAGGGACTGTACCTACTTATCTACCGTCATATCCCTGGTGGCTGGCACTGCAGCTGGTACTGAGGGAGCCGTAAGTGTTATTTGTTAAAAGAATAAACAGGAGGAAGGAAGAGCAGGAGGGAGAAAGATATACCTCAAAAATCTCAAATCCAGCGATATCCAGGATTCCAATGAAAGATGCCCCTTGCCGTTTGGTCCTATCCAGAGCTTTGTTGATGCGGTGAACGAGCCAGCGGAAGAGCCGCTCATAGGTAGCTTTTGCCAAAGCTTCTACTGCAAAATCTGCCTGTGATTAGACAACATCAACCTTTTATTCCGGAAATAATCTCAACAAAACACTAACAGCTGCTCGATGGAGGGAGTTTAATGATCTACAGCGCCCCCAGAACCCTAAAAGAGCACTTACTGCTTAATCCTCTCTGAATTTTATACATCAACAGAGGGTATTAGTACAATTACATGTAAACTGGAGATAATCAATGTAGGAAATGGGTGAAGATGCCCAGTAAAAATAAACTCTTCCCTCTGCCCCTGGGGTTCTAAGCAGCGAATCTGCCCAGAGTCCACCAGAAAACAGGTGAATCCAACTCTGCATTCTTGGCACTGTCTCCCCTCCCCCCAACAGGGACAAGGGAGCAAGCAGGGCACCCCCCTGTTGGGCGGGATCCCGAGGTACATGTCCTGGGGAACATGGACGATCCATCTACCTGGGGAAAACTCAAGGTGATATTTCAGATTTCCTTTTTTACAAGTCACCTCTAAAAACGTTCTGAGAGAAAGTACTCAATTAGTACCAAGAAACATCCATATAATAGGGCTTCTATTGATTCAGTTTGTTACATGCCCATCAGAAGGTCTAATGGCCACGGTTATCATTCAAACAAATGTGTGATAGCAACTGATGTTAAACTTACTTGTTCTTTGGTCTGTGCTTTCTGCACGTAGTCTCGGCCGACCTTGATCCGGGGGGTGAGAATAGCCCGAGTGAACTCCATCACATTCATGCCAAGAAGATGGCAGAGTTTCTGGGCAACTAGAGGGTAAAAGGTCTCCTCAATACTAGGTTTCTACTTACGATCTAGTCACAATATATTTAGTAAACACTTGAAACACCTTAGTAGTTATCAGAGTGTATTAAGAAATTAAATATAAGGCATAAGGTTGGGCAAGTTTTAGGTCTGATGAAAACTACCTTCATCCTTTCAAATTAATAATACTCATCCTTAGGCTATATAAGAGAAGATTAGTCAGCAATTACTTATTCTGGGTAATTTAATGCAAGTTACTAAGTCTTAGAACCCATGGATAATGCACAGAATGAGAAAAATGGTGCTTAAAATAGTTTAAATCATCATGTTACCAAGACAACTTATCATGCCCATATAGCGATCCTAATAATATTTTAGTAGGCAAGAAACCTAAAGGTTATTAAAATTATTTGATTTCTTGGCTCACATAAAAAGCTGCTAATTTTGTTACTGTTGATTCTCACCAGCATTAGGGCACCTACCTCAGCAGAAGTTCACTGTCTAATGTCACTAAGGTCCAACAAGTGTTCCAATTATTACAATAAATGTCTGATTAAGTGTTAAAACAACAATAAAATTCTATAAGGGTAGGTACATTTTGAATCACGTTAGAAGCATAACCAAGTTCTTTCTCAAAGATGCACTGCATCCTACCCCCCTCTGATCCAGGTGAATTGTTGGCAACCTAGCAGCACCCTGGGTGGGCAGGGCAGGCCGTGCCTCAGGGAGCACTTCCTTTGGTTTGTGACTCTTCTCACCAGCTTTTACCAATTGCCCTCCTCAACCCCTACGTCCTGGCTCCTTTTAGTTAACCTACATAGGTATGCTTGTGTGTACATATTGAACGGGAAGTTGAAAAATACAAAGAAGAAGCAAAAGCAAATTGCCTACACTCTCTTGCTTTATCATGATAAACATCATTTTGGCAGCGAAAAAACAGACTTTATAGTGTGGTTATATCTTGGCTTACTTTCCTCTACCAGGAAAACAAGTTCCCTTATAACTGCATCACATTTTCTACTTCTAAGCCTTATTATCCTCTTACTTGCCACGTATGCTTTTTTAAAAGAGTCATATTCAATCTAAAAGGTAATAATTTGCCAATATCTCTCTGAAGGCAACTCCAGGGAGGCGCGTGTAAATGTTTCAGCATCACTGGAAACAGAACCATTCATCCTGATTGCAGCCCGTGGTCATTTAACACGTGTCTCCAGCCTCTGTTCTCCTGCAGATAGGTGGTTAGATCTGGCAGTCTTTTTTTGGTTTTCGTT
This sequence comes from Balaenoptera acutorostrata, assembly GCF_949987535.1. Taxonomy (NCBI): domain Eukaryota; kingdom Metazoa; phylum Chordata; class Mammalia; order Artiodactyla; family Balaenopteridae; genus Balaenoptera; species Balaenoptera acutorostrata. Next base: position 8,319,099 of record NC_080083.1, on the reverse strand, counting down.
TTTGTTTTTGAAGCAGCAATAATGATCCTAATTTCCCAGCTCTCGCTTGGTCTGTTTGTGATTGTTTTTTCAGATTTTATCTAGTTTCAAACTGCCTTAAATCCAAAGCCCAATAATCAAAACGTGCTCTTCCTTTTGGTTCATTATTATGTTTGTGATAAATTTCTGTGACTAAATGTATTTTTTTCTTTCGAATTTGTGGTGCCCTGGTACTACTGGTTAACAGCTATTTGCTATATTTACCTTATTCATGGGGTGGGGAGTGGATAAGGAGGAATGCGCTGTAGAGATTGGTATGTTAATAAAGATAATTTTACTTTTAGTACTATAGACAACAGTAGGGAATAAGTCTTCTTTAAGAAATGCTACTTTGGTACCAACATGTAAAAATGCCATGGGAAATTAATGTATAATAACATATTAATAACCTGATGAACTAAGCCAGTCACAAAAGACAAATACTGAATGATTCCACTTCTACAAGGTACCTAGACTAGTCAAATTCATAGAAACAAACTAGAATGGTGGTTGCCAGGGGCTGGGGGAGGGGGAAATGGGGAGTTGTTTTAGAGTTTAAGTTTGCAAGATGAATTCTGGAGACTGATCGCATAATGATGTGAATATACATTACTGAACTGTACACTTTAAAAATGGTCAAAATAAATTTTGTTATGTGCAATTTTATCACAATTAAAAATTTTAAAAATATTGATAACCTGAAAAACTCTGGTAAGAGAAAGTAGAAATATCACCAATACTAAAAGAAGTCCAAGTGTATATGCTCACTTCAGGCCCTTATTTTTTGATCCTGAGTCAAGCATCAGACTGAAATATTTACAAATGAAATATCTGGGATTTGCTTTGAAATAATCCAGAAAAGGGGAAGTGAGAGGTGGTATGAATGAAACATGACAGGCCATGAGTTGGTGACTGTCTACGCCAGGTGACGAGAATGTGGGGAGTTCCTTACACTCTTCTCTCTCCTCTTACATGTTTACATTTTACTGTAATTAAAAAGTACAAACTCTTACACACTGCAACAGAGCAAGTGTTAATTAACCACCACTACCTAATATAGGTAATAATTTGAGAAAAATTATTTATAGAGTTGTAATTTTTTAAAGCTTCTCATACGATTAGAAAGAGATTTATTTTACTTTCATTACTGGTGATGTACTGAACAGCAATGAAGCAATGACACTGGAGGCATTTTAGTTGTTTTTTTTTTTTTTTTTTAAAAACAGTTGTTGTGTAAATGAAGCAGGGAAAAAGGAAAAAGTAGGGAAGGATGGAAAGAAAGAAAAATAAAGTTAGAAAGAGATAAAGGAAAGAAGAAAGGAAGAAAAGAAAGAAGGAAAAGAATAGAGAAAGAACAAAAAGACGGGGAAAGCCTTGCCATTATGAGACATTTCCAGATTTTCAGGGAAATTTTCAAATGCCTTAGTCTATAAAATCGTATGAAAAAGTAACCAATCAAGGGCATTAAAAAAAGAAGAAAAACAAAACCAACCATTATAAACCAGAAGTTATCTTAAAATAACAAGTAGAGGACTTCCCTGGTGGCGCATTGGTTAAGAATCTGTCTGCCAATGCGGGGGACACGGGTTCGAGCCCTAGTCCGGGAAGATCCCACATGCCGCGGAGCAACTAAGCCCGTGCACCACAACTACTGAGCCTGCGCTCTAGAGCCCGCGAACCACAACTACTGAGCCCACGTGCCACAACTACTGAAGCCTGTGCACCTAGAGCCCATGCTCCACAACAAGAGAAGCCACTGCAAGGAAAAGCCCATGCACCACAACGAAGAGTAGCCCCTGGCTCGCTGCAACTCGAGAAAGCCTGTGTGCAGCAACGAAGACCCAACGCAGCCAAATAAACAAATAAATAAATAAATATTTTTTAAAGGTAAAAAAAAATAACAAGTAGAAAACCTATCACATTATATTTTAAAAAGTAGAAACAAACAAACAAAAAAAAAAGTAGAAACACACTTGGCTGCCTTGTCTTTCAGAAGGGTGACCTGATTGTCTTCTATCTCTAGGTCAAGATTTCCAAGCAAAGTTACACTAATGCATTTCTTGCTCTAAATCTTAAATTGCTCGATTTTAAGTCTTACTTAACCACGTGAAAGCTATATGGAAGAAGCTGGCCCAAAGGTCAATCAAAATACTTTGACTGAATGATACATTTCATGATCCTGGAACTCTAAAGATTTAAGATGAGGTGCAAAGGCTTTGTCAGGAAATGGTGGTGATGAGGTATCAGGAGACGGACAGGTCCCTTAAAAGGGTTACACAGAATTAAATTAATATTGGTTACAACAAAGAAGGCTGATTTCCAGGGCAGAGACTGTGATGTATGTCAGCCTTCACTGGCCACGGTGGATCCTGTGAGGCAGGATAACGTCCTCGGGTGATCAACCATTGGAGTCAATACACTGATTCCTCAGTTTTCTTTTTGTCTCCAGACCTTCGGAAGCAGACCTCACAAGGCTTGCAAACACATTTCATGGTTCACAAACTTCTATCCTCGACCGGTGTGAATTTCAATCCATTTTCGATATTTAAAAGCTTGAAAATTTCATATTAAAATCTAGGTTTCCACCTTTCTCTGAAAAATCAATTCTAGCTGGCAGCCCTGGGCCTATATGCCTGGCAAGGAGAAAACTGGCTATAGAACGCGGCAGCTGCAGCTCCCTTTCAGATGAGCGCTGTGGTCTCTGCAGCCTGTGCCCCCTCCCACCCCCCAGTCCTAACGCCCCATGGCTAAGGCAGAGTCTCCACTGCCGCGTCTCACCCTGCACCCCATTCTCTTGCCTCCTTTATGGAATCAGAGTGACCCTTACTCCTAGGCACGTGGAGTCTCGTAGGAAACACTTCAGGAGGGCTTCTATGCTTGCGTTGTAACATGTTTTTGGAGAACACAACAACAGACCATGGAAATAGAAATAAAATCAGTATTCATCAATTTACCTGTATTCTCCGGCATGGAAGCTTGATCAGTGTTTCGCTCCTTTTTGAAAGAAATATTTCCGAACTGTAGCACTGAAGATACCACTTTAAGCATTGCTTTACGTTGATATAAAAAGAAAAAAATTAAGATACTGCATCAAAATGTAGCAGAGACATATTCTAACTTAGTTTGTGCTAAAAATTAGCTACACAAAATTTTTCAGTAAGACAAATTTCGTAAAAAAAAATTTCGTAAAATTACAGGCAGTTCCCATTAGTTTCTCAATCATTTTCTAGTTTAGGTTATTTACCCCCAATTTATAAGTCTTATGAAAATTGAGCATCAGAATCTTATTAGAGAAATCACACATACACAGAATCTCTTCGTGGGAGAAGCCCATTATATGCATTGCTTCCATTGTCTCCTGAAAGTTATCTTTGTCTTGCTGTCCCGGAATAGGAATATAGCCATTGGAGAGAAATCTGTAGTTATTAAATCCTTCAAGGAGCAAGTCAGCTGAAAGAAAACATAATAGAATACAACGTAATAAATAGTCAACAACAGACTAAAGCACATCTCCACCTTCAAACTGCACCCACATGGCAGAAGAACATCTAACCCATCACCACCACGTACTTCTTCTTTCTTTATATGCTCATGTTAAATACACAAACATAAGACAGTTTTCCATTATCTGTACAATGAAGGAAAACGATGATGTAAACAACAAACATCTAAACGGGCTTTTGGGAACAGCGGTTTGTATAATATTATATTTGAAATCAGAAAGCTGGGGTATGATAATCTTCCAGATAACTAAACTTTATTTTCAGATTTAAATATTTTAGGCATCTTTTGAGGGAAAGCTTTCAAACCCATATTCTATGTTCCTATATTAGCAAGGAGTTTATAGCAAACACTATGAGGTCAATGTGAAGACTGCATGGGCTTAGATAAAGACTTGGATATGGAAGGTGTAGAATATGGACCAGGTAAATCCTGAGCCCAGACAATGCCTTGAAACTCTTTCTCCAAGTCAGTCTGTTTAGTGGTACATCGCCTCTGAGAGTGATGTCTGACATAGTTAATAGTCCGACGGGGTGTTATAACGGACACCCCTGCTGACTCTATACTTCAGGGGCCAGGAGTTAGAGAGAACTTAACTGACTCCTTCAAGAAATGTGTTCTTAAGAGCAGAAGAATGTTCTCAGGAGCACTCAAAATAGTAAAACAGACAGTTATCCCTTTAGTAGATGTTATCGTGTGCTCCTAGCTTTCTGTGTAACTGGCTCTGCTGCAGAGAATTTCTCCCGATCACCCCCATCCCTTAATTCTTATTTGCATCACATTTAGCTTCTACTGGGTATTGCTTGCTCTTTTTTCTTTTTTTTTAAAATCTCCTTCTTTTAACAGTTTTGTCTTTTTTTTTTTTTTGATTCATTACTACTTCAGAATGCCTGCCAGTCTGAAAGCCTGAGGGTTTTCTTCCCTTCAGCGTTACCTAATGTGTAATCTTGAATTTTTAGTCTCTCACTGGCAATTACTCTATTTACTTGCTGCTTATTATTATTATTTTTTTCCTTGCAGGTCTTTCTTTAACTGATTTCTGGGTTTAATGCTTCCACAGATGACCTATGGTTAACAAAAGCCTAGACCCCAGATGAGAAAAGTATTACTGGGTTTTATATGTCTGTTTTGATATCTAAATAATATACATGCTAATCCTAGAGAAGCAGCATGGACTTTGAAACTCAGAAGAAACTGGAAAGTTGTGTACCTTCTCCTCTCCCTCCTGACCCAGCAAAACTCTGACCAAGAACAGAATTTACTTTTTACCCTGTCCAACCCTAAACTTGTGATTCACAAAATAAACAAATAAAAATCCACACAGGCTCTTTCTAGTACTACTGGAAGCATAACACATATTCAGTTGTAAATCTAGGAATACACATATTTATTCAAGTTAATTTTATTAAATAAATTTATTTTTTCTTACTTTTGTATTTATAAACTTTGAAATGGAATGTGTATAAAAACACATCATTTGTCTTCTAATTTAAAATTATTTTAAAAGAAAAGAAACAAAAGTACAAAAGATAATATAACACCACCCATATGCTTGCCACTTAAAGTAACTGATCCCATGGCTTGGAAGTTCAATATCATTTTCGTAATTTAACCAGCTAGAATTCTGGCGTATGTGTATAAATCTGTTTCCCAAAACTGTTCTCTTTCTCAAAAAAATTTTTTTAATATTAAAAAAGATACTCAACTGAATATAAAATAGTAAAAAACTTTGTAACTTACACTTCAGATGTTCTCCTGCTCCAGATAACAATTGGTAAAAGATATGAAAAGTACGTTCATCTTTTGCTTGACGAACAGCACGAGATTTTTCCAGAAGGTCTGAGCAAAGGAGGTTAAGGGTGACACTGAAGGCAGGAAAAGCCTTTTGACATCAGAATTACTATCGCAACTTCACAAATAAGGAAACCAAGGCACAAAGAAATTACTCAAAATAACAGCTGGGACTTCCCTGGTGGCGCAGTGGTTAAGAGTCTGCCTGCCAATGCAGGGGACACAGGTTCAAGCCCTGGTCCGGGAAGATTCCACATGCTGCGGAGCAGCTAAGCCCATGTGCCACAACTACTGAGCCTGCGCTCTAGAGCCCGCGTGCCACAACTACTGAAGCCCGCGCGCCTAGAGCCTGTGCTCCGCAGCAAGAGAAGTCACAGCAATGAGAAGCCCGCGCACCGCAACAAAGAGCAGCCCCCGCTCGCCGCAACTAGAGAAAGCTGGTGCGCAGCAACAGCAACGAAGACCCAACGCAGCCAAAAATAATAAATAAACAAATAAATAATAAAAATGCGAAGCACTGTATGTAGAAAAGATTTTAAAAAACCCAAAACAGCTAACAAGTGGTAGAGGTACAAATCAAAACTTTGTTGAACTCCAGAATACATGTGCGTAACTCCTGTCCTACCCCTGCGAGTCCCCACTCAGCGCCTGCACGTCATAACACCGCGCCTCCGCCTGGGTATCAGGACGCACATCTGGGGCCTGTTTGGGTTCTCTGTCCACGGGGCCTTGATGCTCCCGGCGTGCCTCTGGGTCGACAGCCACACTGGGCTCTGAGAGTCTCAGTTTCACTGCTTTGGGAGAGGATTGCCTCCTCTGAAGTAAACCTTCCCAGGGGCCACCAAAGTGAATTTTATGTGTGTGCTATACAGCCTGATTTTAAATCAGACTATCCCAAACACATCCTCCACGTTCGGCGGAAAGCACACGCACGTGAACGATGCTCCCCAGTACGAAGAAACCCTAGCTCCGTTCGCCTGTCATTTTCCAGTACTTCTTGTGTTTTCTGGCTCTGAGCATATTTAGAGACATAAAACACAGTTCTGAATTAACAGGAAAAGTTTGATCTACCCCTCACCTGAGGGATAGAAGCAGTGTATTTCTACCACTGAAGAGTATTTAACAAGTATCAGAGGATTGCCGCCTGTATCCTTCCTAACTGGCACATTATCATTCAGAATCATTTCTAACTTATCATCTCTTAAATCAAATTAGTTCTTTATATACCTATCATTCTTTAAGGCCATTCTATGCATGTGACATTTCTTAAGACTAGTCTATGTATTTGACTTTTTTTGCCTCTAGTTTTATTCTGCTTAACACTAACTGAAACTACTTCAGCTCTGTACATTAATACGGTTTGTTTCGACGGGACGTGTTCACCCCACTAGTATCAGAAGTAGATGGTAAAAAATGGGCTAACACAGCAGTAACTGAAGATGTTTTCAACATATCGGTATTCACCTAAACGTCCTTACAGCACACAGACACTTCCTGGGTCGATGTACAGGTACCCTCACCTCAGTGGGACCCTCCACTTCCCCAGCCATGTGACCAGATCATGACCTGGTGTTAAAAACGAACAACAACAAAATACCACTATGGAGTTCATATTCCGAAGTTGAAGGTATTTGAACAAGTCACAATCTCTCTGGGCTAAAGTTTTATCATCTGGATAATGGAAGAGGTACCACAGAGGGTTGCCACGAGGCCATAGGAAGATTAAATCATTCTCTATTTTGAATAATGCGATTATGAAAAAGGATACATGTTTCAATGTTGGCCCCAACGATATACCCAGTTACGTCAAAGTTGATCCGAATAAACTTGCCCTGAAAATAAATCACAAAGAGAAAATTGAAAATAAATTAAGGACATAGGAGATCTGAACACTATAATAAAACAATAAGCCAAAGTACCCTGTCATGTATCCATGAATTGCTTACAAAAGCGGATCTTATATATTGCCCCAAATAAAAAGAAAAAGCCTCAATAAATTTTTTTTTATATGTAGGGCTAGGATAGGTTACTTTCCTTGACATAATAAAAATGAAATCCTAACCATTTAGAATTTTTTAAAAGCTCTTCTAAATAATCTGAAAGATTTTAATAGCTTTAAAGGAATACTACGCCCAGCCTTATAATGCTAGACTTGAAAAAAGTAAATAATATAGATGACTTCCTAAGAAAACAGAAATCCATTCAGGAAAACAACAAGAGAAAACTTGAACAGACCATAATCATAGAAAATAATAAAATATAATTACTCCTTTAAAAATGATGGATTGGTCTTAAATAGTTTTGCAAATTCCTAGGGAATATTTGATTGCTTCACTACATAACTGTTTCAGGGAAACAGAAAATAGTGATTCTTTCATAATTCATTTTATAAAGTTATCATAACACTGAATACCCAAACCAGTAAAGATATCATAAAAAAGGGAAAGCAAAATAAAAGCAAATATCTTACTTATAAATACTGATATAGAAAGCCAAATTAAATACTTTGCAAAATAAAGGAACATAATAATGATCAAGAATTCCAGGACTGCTAAGGACTGATACTGGTAAACATACTACTATTACTCAGCAAATGAAAAGGCAAGGGATTGGAAGGCTTTCTTTATAGAAGTGGACAGGCAGATTCTAAAATTTAAGAGAAATGAAAAAGATCCAGAAAAGTCACAACAATTCTGAGAAAGAGGACCAGAGCTTGAGGACTTGCACTACCGGATTTCAAGAAGCTATAAAATGATGAAGACAGCGTGGTATTGATGAAGGGACAGAGATACAGATCAACGGAGCAGAGTAGAGTCCAGAAATAGACCACGCACATTCGGTCAGTTCATCTTTGACAAAGGTGCCGAGGTAATTTAACAGGGAAAGGACCAGTCTTTTCAACAAGGGGTGCTTGAAAAATATGCAAAGTGAAACAAAAAGAACCTAGACCCTTACCCCACACCATATACAAAAATTAACTCAAAATAGACCATAGACCTAAACGCATGGGCTAAAACTATAAAAGAAAACTTTCTAAAAGAACTTGCTAAAGAACACAGGAGAAAATCTTTATGACAAAGATTTCTTAGATAGAATGCAAAAAGCATAAACCATACAATAAAAAACTGATAAATTGGATTTCATCAAAATTTAAAACTTCTGTTCTTTAAAAGACACTGCAGTACTCGTTTTGGAAGCACATATACTGAAAAGACGCTGTACAGAAGATTTAAAAAAAAATAAAAGAGAGGGAGAAACCAGACAGGCAGAAAAAATTTGCAAAACATGTATCTGATAAAGGATTTTGTTCCCAGAATATATACAGAACTCTTACAACCAGTAACAAGACAAAAAATCCAATAAAAAAAAATTGGAGGGGCTTCCCTGGTGGCGCAGTGGTTGAGAATCTGCCTGCTAATGCAGGAGACACGGGTTCGAGCCCTGGTCTGGGAAGATCCCACATGCCACGGAGCAGCTGGGCCCGTGAGCCACAGCTGCTGAGCCTGCGCGTCTGGAGCCTGTGCCCCGCAACGGGAGGGGCCGCGATAGTGAAAGGCCCGCGCACCGCGATGAAGAGCGGTCCCCGCACCGCGATGAAGAGTGGCCCCCACTTGCCGCAACTAGAGAAAGCCCTCGCACGAACCGAAGACCCAGCACAGCCAAAAATAAATAAATAAATAAAAAAAAACCTAAAAGTTAAAGATTTAAAAAAAAAAAAAAAAAAAAAAAAAAAAAAAAAATTGGACACAAGATTTAAACAGATACTTCATCAAAGAAGATATGTCAATGGTCAGTAAGTATATGAAAAGATGCTCAATATCATTAGTTATTAGGGAAACGCAAACTAAAACTGGCACAATGAGATAGCACTACATATCCACTCTGTAAAATTTTTAAGAAAGACCAGCAAGGCTATAGAACAATTAGGGCTCTCATATAACCCTGGAACGAATGCAAACTGGTACAGCCACTTTGGAAAACAGTTTGCCAGTTTCTTATAAACATAAGTTACCACATGACACGAAGTGTTGCACGTGAAGAGCGTCCACAGCCGCTCTCTCCTTAATAGTCCCCCAAAAGAAACAATCCAAATGTCCGTCAAGAGTGAATGGATAAAAAAATAGTGGTATATTCACACAATGGAACACCATGGAGCAATAAAAATGAACAAGCCAGTGATACACCCAACAACACGGATGGATCTAAAGAAGCTTTATGTTGTGTGAAAGAAGCTGCACGGAGAACACTACACTTACGCCATGATTCCATTTACTTGACATTCTAAAGAAAACGAAACTATAGAGACGAAACAGACCAGTGGTTATCAGAGCTACAGTTAGGAGGAGGGGACTGACGATGTCAAGGCAGGAGGGAAACTTTTTGGAGGATGGGAATATTCTATCTCTGGATCACGGTGCCAGTTACACTACTATTTACATTCGTCTAAATCCATAGAACTGTACACTTGGAAAGGGGTGAATTTTACTGTATGCAAAATGTAACTCAATAAACTAATTTTAAAAAATAATCAAGGGAGATATCTTAGGCCCCCTTAGATAAACATCATTTAAAAAATATAATTAAACATCTATTCCTCAGATTTACAATAAACATGTTAAATTAAAGGTTACTTCCTCATGAAATGCTGATTTACACTCTTCACTTGCGTCTCCACTCCACTTGCCCATTCTTTTACCTATGACTTCAGGACTCTTCTCACCTTTCCAATGTTATTTTTTCAGTGTATAAATATTTACTTTAAGTAGAAAAAAATGAATAAGTATTCGGATGCTACCACAGAATTTTTGAACTGTGATTTATTGCAGGTAAATTATATCTCAATAATGTTGATTTTCAAAACTGAAAAAAGGGATAACTTACTAAAATCAAGAACTCATATTCTGGGGCTTCCCTGGTGGCGCAGTGATTGAGAATCTGCCTGCCAGTGCAGGGCACAGGGGTTCGAGCCCTGGTCCGGGAAGATCCCACATGCCACAGAGCAACTAAGCCCGTGTGCCACAACTACTGAGCCTGCAAGCCATAATCACTGAAGCCTGTGTGCCCAGAGCCTGTGCTCCACAACAAAGCCACCGCAATGAGAAGCCCGCGCACCACAATGAAGAGTAGCCCCCGCTCGCCACAACTTAGAGAAAGCCCGTGCGCAGCAACAAAGACCCAACACAGCCAAAAATAAATTAAATTTTAAAAAAGAACTCGTATTTTTTGCTCAATATTATGAGCACTCAGTAAGAACTCACCCAGTTTTCCAATTTTAATAAACTCAAACTAAACTAGGAAAACAAGGTGAAAAGAGGTCGTACGTGGGGAAGCTGGGGAGAAAGTTCCTAATGCTGATTTCCGGCAGTGAAGCCTCCCTCATGTACACACCGAGGAGCTGCCTCCCCACCCCAGTTCTCCCCTTCACCATTTCCAAAGTGTCCTTCAAACCACCCCCCGCCCGGCCACCAAAATGTAAATATGCTATCTCATATTTTCTAAAAGCCTTGCTCTGCACAGGAAATGTATGGCTAGTTTGGTATGGCTAAGGTATCGTGGCGTCATAACAGATATGCATTCCATTAAGGGTCTGCCTCAGATGCCATTAAACCCCAAAGGGTTCAAGAGGGAGGTGAAAAACATGAATCCTGGAAGAAGCAAAGGCATTCTGTGAAAAACAGCCTCTTAGCACCCCTCACACAGTCATGTATAAAGTCACTCACCACATTTACAAATTATCAAAACATTGGCTAAACCAAAACAACTCTGGACACGGGTCTAACATTTGTAACTGAGTATATGCAGACAACAGAATAGAACATGAAATTGGAAATGAGGATGGTGACACAAATACCAGCAACGCCCTCTAGCTTAAAAGCTGATCTTGTATCACCGAACTTAATGCGGTAACAATTTAAATTCCATCAGACTACCATGCAAATCTTTAAGAGGCTGCTGGTGAGCATTGAACAATTTCTTCCATAGAGAACTTGTTAATTACTTAAGCGTCACAAAATAAAAATCACAATTTGCTTGTTTGGTTAGTTTTATTTTATGGCAGGAGAGAAAGTTTTGTTTGGTTTTTTTTTTTTTTTAACGTGAGAAAAAACTTTTCCTCCTTTTCAGACGGGCTCTTGTGATATCATATAAGTATTACTTTTATACAAACAACCAGTTTACACAAGTAATATGGTTGTGGCATTGAGAGATGCTGATCAGTGGCCCCCAACTTCAGGAGAACAAAGGCGGTGTTTTTTCAGAACCTGAAGAATGTGGTCTGGGCACGTCCAAAGGACTGAGAGGCGGTGCTATGGGAACAGAAGACGGATTCCCAGAAACAGCCCAGCGGAGCTGAGTAGTCTTAGAGTTTATCAAGTAGATCCGTTAGCTTCAAGCTAAACGGTAATTTAGAGGGAGGATCTGTGTTTACGTTCTCGTAAAATAAAACTACTACAGAGAGTAGTAGGCCATGATACACTGCAGTCTGATTTCAACCTCTAAGTCGTAAGCAAAACTACTCCCTTATCTTCAAGAGATACAACATCCTGGGGTAACAGCTGTTCAGAGTGGCAACTATCAACACCTTTACTCCCTTCCACCAACAGGTTCTCACTTATCATTGCCCTTGCACTGTCAGAATGCAATACTGGAAGAATACCTAAAACCTCTGACAGCCCATAATTTTGTTTATGAGAGGAAGTCCTTTTTGGCTCTGTAATTGTAAAACGTTTTCATTTTTAGATTTACAAGCACCGATTAGAATGGTCAATCCAATAAATCTCTTCATTTCTACACCGTCTACTTCCTTCCAATCACTTTCATATACAATTCTGCCTTCAGCACTTGTCCCCTTACAAACCAAACTGCATAAATGCTGGTCCACAAACATTACACAAGATGAAAGAACACTGTCACACGGCCGTTTAGTAAAACCAGCGGTCCAGATTTTTATTACAAAATTCTGAGTTAGGAAATCCTTCCTGTTGAATGATTAACTGGATGCCAATGACGTACTTCCTTTTTGTCTTTAGAAATAGATTGTTCTTGAGTTTGAGAAAATTCTAGGCTACCCCATTTGAAGACTCAACCTGAGACGTACAGAACCAATTTCACCGTCATCAGAGTCTACAACGCTGCCTGTCTCTTTGCATTCATCTTCTGATTCATCTAATATTTGTGAAATGTGTTCCTCCGTCACTTTACTTCTCTTTGTCATTAAGGTGAAAACTTCTGATTTTTTCAACTATGTTCACTGAAATCTAAAAGCAGACTACAAAAATCCTGTCTGTAGCATTCTTTCATACCTTCTTGAAAGATAATGCAATTCTTTGGGCAATACAATAAGCAAACGAAAGGATGATGCAACAGTCACTGTTACAGCATCCTTCTAGGCAATTCCATTAGTCTTATTATTTTAGTCTTTTTTTAAAAAATAAATAAATAAATTTATTTATTGGCTGCGTTGGGTCTTCATTGCTGCGCATGGGCTTTCTCTGGTTGCGGCGAGTGGGGGTTACTCTTTGTTGCAGTGCATGGGCTTCTCATCGTGGTGGCTTCTCTTGCTGTGGAGCACGGGCTCTAGGTGCGCCCATGGGCTCAGGAGTTGTGGCACGTGGGCTCAGTAGTTGTGGTGTGCGGGCTCTACAGCGCAGGCTCAGTAGCTGTGGCACACAGGCTTAGCTGCTCCGCGGCATGTGGGATCCTCCCGGACCAGGGCTCGAACCCGTGTCCCCTGCGTTGGCAGGCGGATTCTTAACCACTGTGCCACCAGGGAAGCCCCTATTTTAGTCTTTTTAAACATTGTTGGGAATAACTGATGAGTAATGATGAATCAATTCCAAGGATGATGAAATAGCAAAATGTTACAAAATACAGAAAAAAAATAAGATCACTAAAACCCTTAATTTTTCTTAGATTTATAAAATGGCCCAAAGGACTCATATGGTAATTATGAGAGAAAATGAGTTTTATGCTATTTTTAAAATAAATCATTTCTGTTCTTGTTTTGTGGAAGACCCTAAAGAAACAATAAAGTTCAAAAACTATCAGTCCTTACAAATCGTTAGAACTGCTCAAAAAAGGAACTCAAAAACTAAAATCGGGTCCTGATGTTATAATGAGGAGTAAAATTCTTTACAAATTTTAAACAGCTGTATCATCTATACACTACTTCATTGAGTTAATAAAAAAATTACTATTTTAAGAGACAGTAGTCAAGACAATGTTATTACTTCAAAGCTGCAAAGATTACACTGCCAACACAACTGCTCAGATACTTTTTCAAACTTCTCATTTTAACCCTGCAGAAATGTTAATCAAAATCATATCATATCACCTAATTCTTACTGAGTATTTCACTTAAAAATTCATTATACAGTAATACAAAGTTCAGCTTTCAATAACTTGTCTAATTTATTATGTATTTATCTACATGCTGTTTAAGCTTTCAACTTCTTATACTATTTCCTATCCCCTTTTCTTTACCACTCTACATTAGAAGTTCAAAATTCATTAAACAAAAGAAATTCTTTATTTGGGCAAAAGGACAAAGTTACCACACTGGTAATGTTGAACTGTAATAACTTTAAAATTTTAAATTGAACACTATCCGTTTTATATTTGGTGAACTTATTTTTCCTTTACTTCATGAGAAAATATAAACTAAAAAGAAGTTAGATTCAAAGGAGAAAAAAAACAAAACAAAGTTTTTTAGTTCTTCTGAACTAAAAACACGGGCTTCTGAACAGGTAACCTAAAAAGAAATGTCCCCAAATAATTTAGACATGTGACCACTTACCTGGATAAACAAAGTCACCAACATACAATGTCTAATTTGCTCATCAGTTCCCTAGCCAAATCGGTTCCATTTCCTTTTTATAACTGGCATCCGTAGTTGCTCTAACCATTACAGCTAGTGCCAGAGAAATATCTTTTGGCTAAAGGAAAAGGGCCAGGCAAAAAACTAATGAAAAAAGAGGATGGAATGAGAAAGCCTACATGTGGGAGAAGGCAGAGTGGACTGGGGGTGTCCCTCTGGCCCTGTCCTGACCCCAAAAGAAACCAGTAACTCTGAAAACAACCTACTTAGTAACTAATAAATCTTGGTTCTATTTTTAAAACACTTTAACAAAAAAACCTTATAAAGTTGAAAATTATCAACTCTCTATGCTAAGTGATACTCATGTTCAGCTATTTTACGAAATCTACCCAAGTATCGATACTTTGACAACAGAAAAAAGCAAAATTTCTGAACCAAAAAGAAATACTTTACTGAATATCCTCCAAATGGTCTAGGATTTAAATATTCCCCTTAATGTTGAACATCCTGGCAAATTAGGTAAGAGGCAGGCCAGGGGATGTGAAATCACTTCAGTGTTAGTCTTGGGGTGGGGTCAGGGGAGAAAATAGAATATATAGGTTGAAAAGCTTTTCCATCACATACATAATAAATACTCCTTCAGAATTAACATTTTTATTAACATACAAATCTAAAGTGGAAGACAAGCAGAGTTTTACTTTTAAATGGGTTGGGTCCTCTCATCTTTTAGACATGATGTGAAGAAACTTGTGGTGAAGATGCCCTCACTGTATTTGATTCCCATATAGGTCAGATTATGGTACTCAGAATATTCAACCAGGATTTCGCCAATAAAAACAAAAACAAAGGAAAAGCAAATAACAGGACAAGTACATTATGTGTTAATGATAGAGGATGCATTTTGATGCCATGCACATTGCTTCCCAATCCAAGGACAACTAAGACAGCACGTTACTGCAAGAGTCTGAACAGCAAAGATGGCTAGAATCCTCTCTCTTATGTAAAACAGAAACTGTAAAGAATTTCACTCAAAAGGTGCAATAGGACAACTTGGATATTTTGATACTATCAAGAAAATAAGAAGAAAATTATCTTACTTAAAGAATTTTATTCTTTCTGAATCAACATTGACTTTCTGGAACTTTTTCGGTGGGTGGTTATGACATATCCATAGTTATTAAACCTAGATTGTTAGCAACTTACTACAGGGACAATGCAGGTTTGTTTCATGCTCTGAAAATACTTTCCCCCTTCCTAATTTGGTATTTAAAGTTGTTATAAGATCTGTAATTTACCTGAACACATGTTAGTACAGATAGCGTGCTATGGATGTGTATTAGTTTGCTCCAGGAAAAATCTCCACTCTGGAGGCAGCTATTTGCCCTAAATGGGAAAACCCATTCGTGAAGTAATTAGTTAGGATTTAATCCCAAGGCCAGATGGCTATTTTAAATGCTTCAGCTATCTTAATCTCCAGATTACACCAGAAGCTTTGTTAATTAGTAAAATGAGTTTTCTTGTGAACTAAGTGGCCCTGTTACTTAGTGTAACGGATGTTAGAAATTCCTGGGGAAAAATGAGTGACATTAATAGCCTGGACTGATTGGAAATACACAGACGTCCGCCAGCCAGTCTGGTGTGGGCCAGGTGTCAAGGCTGCAGCGAGCCCCAGGGGCTGCAGGGTTGGGAGGGCAGCCGCGGGTTTGGAGGATGGGGGTTGCGTGGTGCAGACCACGTTCTGTCTCTAATACGGTCACATCTGCCTCGGTAAATCTTTACAGAAAGGCTCGGTGAGATGACACAAGACAGAGCAGCAACTGTGTTCAATTTACCCACAAAATTGACTTTGGTGCCTGCTTGATAATACACGTGAGGGTGCAGAATTCTGACTCACTTTCATTGTAACCTGGTAGCCGAGGGGTAAGGAGGCACCTGGAGGCTTTATCTAGCTTCAATGATTAGAGGCTAATTAGCTACCACAAGGTACATAAAACAGAATTGCCAAATTGGCTTAAATCTTTGCAAAGGAAAAAAAAAAAAAAGAAGAAGAAAAAAAGGAAAAGATCTGTGCAGATATGGAAAGTGATCCCTACTAAAACTTTCTAAGAGGAGACTTATCTGCTGATACAATCATTTTGAAATTGAACTCCCTGTTTCTACAGTTTCATTACAAGACATTCATTTTACATAAATCTCCTCCATCTGGAACGCATTTCAGTTGTCCATAAACAGAGAGCTGGACTAACTGTGAACGATTATTTTCATAAGGGCAATGCTCTCCTAAAGAATCCCCTTCAATACAAACCATGCGCTAGTCACCTTTGAAAGAAAAGATATTCTTCAGGAAATTACTTGTCTGTATCAGATCAAAGAAATGGAAACAAGTGGATTCTAAAATTTACGGAGTTTATAGTTTCTAATATTTTCACTGCAGGCATGTGGCTTGTAAATAATGACTACACGGAATTCCACTGTACGCACAACTCATCTTTTAACGTCATGTCACTCTTTCCATCTGACGTCCAACCCCAATCCCAGCCCCAACCCCGGGCTGGCCTGGCTGTGGGGCCAGCAGCTCCCACGTACCTTCTGCCCACACTTCTAAAACTGGGGCATACACACTATGGAAAACAGGGTGGATATTCCTCAACAAGGTAAAAATAGTTACCATATGATCCAGCAATCCCACTCCTGGGCATACATCCGGGAAAGACGAAAACTCTAGTTTGAAAAGATACGTGCACACCAATGTTCATAGCAACACTATTTACAATAGCCAAGACATGGAAGCAACCTAAGTGTCCAGCAACAGATGAATGGATAAAAAGATGTGGTACATATTTATACAACAGAATACTACTCATCCATAAAAAAGAATGAAACATTGCCATTTGCAGCAACATGGATGGACCTATAGATTATCATACTGAGTGAAGTAAGTCAGACAGAGAAAGACACATTACACGATGTTGCTTATATGCAGAATGTAAAAAAATAATACAAATGAATTTATTTACAAAACAGAAACAGACTCACAGACATAGAAAACAAACTTACGGTTACCAAAGGGGAAGGGTGGGGAGGGATAAGTTAGGAGTATGGGACTAACAGATACACACTACTACATATAAAACAGATAAGCAACAGGGATTTACTGTATAGCACAGGGAACGATATTCAGTATCTTGTAATAATCTATAATGGAAAAGAATATGAAAAAAAAATGTATAACTGAATCACTTTGCTGTACACCTGAAACTAACATGATATTGTAAATCAACTATGCTTCAATTAAAAAAAAAAAAACACCAAAAAACTGGGGCATGCATATTCTCAGAGAGCCTGGCACGTGCAACACTCCCTGAGCTCAACTGTACACGACGGCAAGTCATCAAAAACACGTTAAAGGTAAAACCCAACTGAAGGCGAGCTCTGTGAGGCTGCAGACCTTTGTTTTGTGCACTGATACATTCCCAGGGCATAGAAGAGTGTCAAGCGCTTAGTAGGCAACCACACTGTAACAATGGATTCCATAAATACATACACCTACTATGTACTTACACGTGGGAGGCAGAGGCAACTAAGGATCCAGAGAGCAAGGTGGATGGGGTCCCTACCGCCAGAGATCTTACGCGCTAGCAGCGGAGAGATCACAGATAAGCAGAGCGCCGACTACAGACCGTGCTAAGTGCTACAAGGGAAATCCCAGCAGGACACTGGGAGAGAGGATATAGAGGAAACCTCCCCAGACCAGGTTTGAGACGAACAAGGAGTTTAGGGAAGGGAGAAGGAGAAACGTGGACAGATGTGAAACACGTTCTGGAGGCAGAACCACAAAATTCACTCCTGGCTTGGACATGGGCCATGAGAAAAAGTTTCAATCAAGGATGATTCCTAGGCATTTTGTTTTTCTAGGTTTTGTTGTTTTTATTTTAAGTTTAAGCAACCGGGTGACTTGATAGTACCATTTATTGACATCAGACTTAAAAAAAGAAATTTTGAACGAAAAAAAAAGGTTCCATTTGTTAATTCAAGAAATCCATTAGACATCCAATGGAGATAACACGTAAGCAGCACAGTGCCTGGCAAAGAATAGGTGCTTAACAGTTAACCGAAATGCACCAAAAAAATCTAAATTAATAAAATTTAATTTAAAAATGAGTCTACACTGGCTACTCTCTAACCCCCTGAGAACCAGTGTCGGCAACACCCACAGGAAACTGCTAAAGGGTGTTTTAACTGAACACGAGTCAGTCAATGGAACTAATTACTTCGCTATTTTTTATGCACCCGCTAAAATCAACTTCTTGTTGTATTGTGCAGTTAATGCCTTATGATAATAGTAGCTAGCTACTAAACTCTTTAAAAAAATACTGTACGTATCAATATAAAGTTGACTTTCTAAGAATTAAAGCCCAAAGTCAATATTAAAGATACTTGTTTCTTGGTTGAATGAATAGCTAAGAACACTGCCTTAATCAAAAATCTTTTCTAAAAAGATTAGCTTTTATACTACAAAGCTACAGTAATCAAGACAGTATGGTACTGGCACAAAAACAGAAATATAGATCAATGGTACAGGATAGAAAGGCCAGAGATAAACCCATGCACCTATGGTCACCTAATCTATGACAAAGGAGGCAAGAATATACAATGGAGAAAAGACAGTCTCTTCAGTAAGCGGTGCAGTGGAAAACTGAACAGCTACATGTAAAAGAATGAAATTAGAACACTCCCTAACACCATACACAAAAATAAACTCAAAATGGATTAAAGACCTAAATGTAAGGCCAGACACTATAAAACTCTTAGAGGAAAACATAGGCAGAACACTCTATGACATAAATCACAGCAAGATCCTTTTTGACCCACCTCCTAGAGTAATGGAAATAAAAACAAAAATAAACAAATGGGACCTAATGAAACGTAAAAGCTTTTGCACAGCAAAGGAAAACATAAACAAGACGAAAAGACAACCCTCAGAATGGGAGAAAATATTTGCAAATGAAGCAACTGACAAAGGATTAATTTCCAAAATTTACAAGCAGCTCATGCAGCTCACTATCAAAAAAACAAACAACCCAATCCAAAAATGGGCAGAAGACCTAAACAGACATTTCTCCAAAGAAGATATACAGATTGCCAACAAACACATGAAAGGATGCTCAACATCACTAACCATTAGAGAAATGCAAATCAAAACTACAATGAGGTATCACCTCACACCAGTCAGAATGGCCATCATCAAAAAATCCACAAACAATAAATGCTGGAGAGGGTGTGGAGAAAAGGAAACCCTCTTGCACTGTTGGTGGGAATGTAAATTGATACAGCCACTATGGAGAACAGTATGGCAGTTCCTTAAAAAACTAAAAACAGAACTACCATATGACCCAGCAATCCCACTACTGGGCATATACCCTGAGAAAACCATAATTCAAAAAGACACATGCACCCCAATGTTCACTGCAGCAGTATTTACAATAGCCAGGACATGGAAACAACCTAAATGTTCATCGACAGAGGAATGGATAAAGAAGATGTGGTACATATATACAATGGAATATTACTCAGCCATAAAAAGGAATGAAATTGGGTCATTTGTAGAGATGTGGATGGTCCTAGAGTCTGTCATACAGAGTGAAGTAAGTCAGAAAGAGAAAAGCAAATATCTTATATTAACGCATATATGTGGAATCTAGAAAAATGGTACAGATGAACCTATTTGCAGGGCAGGAATAGAGACACAGATGTAGAGAACAGACATGCGGACACAGGGGCGTAAGGGGAGGGTGGGACGAATTGGGAGATTGGGATTGACATATATACACTACCCAATTGGGAGATTGGGATTGACATATATACACTAAAATAGATAGCTAGTGGAAACCTGCTGTATAGCACAGGGAGCTCAGCTCAGTGCTCTGTGATGACCTAGATGGGTGGGATGGGGGTGGAGGTGGGAGGGAGGTCCAAGAGGGATGGGATATATGTATGCCTATGGCTGATTCACTTCGTCGTGCAGCAGGAACTAACACAGCATTGTGAAGCAATTATACTCCAAAAAAAAAAGACCAGCTTTTACTCTATTAGATTGAGCATACTTAATGATGATTATTCAGTAGTACAAGCACTTTGGAAGGTGGAACCTCAGCTGAATCAGGGTTTGTTGAGAATTCACACTGAATGGGTGATTCTTGCTAGAATCAATCTTGCTAGGAAACAATCTAAGAAATTCTTCCCACCAGTAGAATGTAAAAGAAGTTCCCACCAGAATTATTTTATCAACCTTTGGAACAGGAGGCGTCAACAACAAGCATTAAGGAGACTTAAGTATAGTAATTGCTCTGCAAATGAATTTCAAAAAGTGATCAGCTTAATTTAGACTACAATTTAAAGGAACAAACTAGAGCAGAGCTTCTCAACCTCCATATAACTGACATTTGGGGATAATTCTGTTGTGGGGCCTGTCCTGTACATTGTAGGATGTTTAGCAACACCCTGGCCTCCACCCACGAGACGTCACATGTGGGATCCCCAGGGGACCCCAAATTGAGAACCACTGATCTAGAGTAATGCAAATTATGGATTATAACCTACATACGTCAATACGGAAATCTAATGATCTCTGGTAGCCAACTTCCAAGATGGCCTCCGTAACCCCCCCACCTTCTGGTACTCGGGTCACCTGCTCTGGGGGATGCCAGCTGCCATGCCATGAGCAAGCATCCCTGCAGAGAGGCCACTGAGGTGTGCAACTGAGGCTTCTTGCCAAAAGCTACCCAAGTAAGCTGGGAAGCTCCTCTAGCCTCAGCAGGCCTTCAGATGCCTCGGCACTAGCCAATCACACAGTAATGACAACCTCGTGGGAGACCACAGGCCAGAACCAGCACTCAGAAACGCTGAGACGATAAACGTTTTATGTCACTAGGCCTTAGGGGAATTTGTTACATAGCAACACGTCTATCTGTCCCAAACACAAAAACCTCAGTAGATGACTCTTTACCACTTAGTAACGGAATCACTACATTCTTTACCAAAGGACATACATGACTGGTTAGTAGCAATTTATCTTTTCTAGGCAAAAATGAGACAAATGGGTACAAAAGTGTTTTTCTTGAATTTAGAGTGTGGTTTGGGGGGAGGGTAGAAATCAGAATAGACTGGTAACTTGATTTATGTGGTAAAATAAAACATTTTCCACTAAGAAGTCCTTGAAAATCTTCACGGAGATTCACATACCAAAGCTGGAAGCTCACTGTGTCTCCCACCCCATGACACAGCCACTAAACACAGGGCTTTCAGGAGGAAGAATTTCAGATTTAATTGTGTCTCCAGCTCAGTGCTGATGACCCACAGAATGACAGAAACTCAAAAAGCAGCTCCGTGTCCCCAGATCCAAAAGTCACAGCCATGCTTCCTACCGACACGGGCACATTTGTTATCCCACTTTGTACAGAAGAAGCTAAAATAATTACTAAATGAACTTGGATTAAGCAAATCTTCAGATTTTAACTTACCGGGAATAAACAATATTCCAAGCAAATAGTCCCATACTTCTTACATAACTTGGAAAGTCTCTTGCACTTAAACTACCTCTGAGGGTGTTATGGGCTGAATCGTCCCCCACCCCCAAATTCATACGTTGAAGTTCTAACCTCTAGTAGCTCAGAGCATGACTATGTTTAAAGAAAGGGTCTTCAGAGACGTAATTAAACTAAAATGAGGTCACTAGGGTGGGCCGGATCCAATATGACTGGGGTCTTATGAGAGAAGAACAGACACAGACATGCAGAGAGAAGACCACGTGAATTCACAGCAGACGGCCATCCACAAGCCAAGGAGAGAGGCCTCGGAAGAAACCAACCCTGCCAACACCTTGATCCCAGACTTCCTCCAAATGTGAGAAAATACATGCCTATTGCTTAAGCCACCCAGTCTGTGGTGCTCTGTTTTGGCAGCCCGGGCAAAGGCATAGAGAGGGTTATCTAGCTACCTTTGTATTTCCTGGGGCCTCTGTGATCTGGTGGCTTCTCCTGATCACAGAGACCACATCATCAGGAGATTAACGTGCGGACCCAGAGTAAAGAATGTCACAATGAACCCGATTTCCAGAAACTGCCCATCAAGGGATTGTTAGAATTGAAGTCTCTGATTCTGGCCTTCTTAACTTTAACTGAGACGTCTAATATCAGAGGAGGGAGGAAAAACATAGAATTAACTCGAATGACTTAAGTAGAGATAACAGAAGTTGAATGATTTGCTATGAAAGTGTCGCCTCTGAGCAGCTGGAAAGGGGAGGGCCGTGTCCTGTAAGTCACACTGATCCGGCTGTCACTCAGGATAACGTCCCCAGACTAGGTGTGCAAGCCGGTCGGGCTGAGGAAGAAAGTAAAGCTTTCAGCGAATTAAGAGAGTCGAACAGCTGAGGAGGAAATTTTTGAGGAGACAAAATGTGAGGGACAAATTCTTCTGAGGTCCACATCCCATAGAAATGGTAATGTATGAAAAGAACAATTTACCACATCAAATTCCAACTTTGCTTGTTGAGTGTTTACTGTGCCTGGGTCTGTGTTAAGTACTCAGCACGCATCTCATTTTATCTCCACGCCAACCTCATAATTATATATCATCCCCAATCAAAAATGAAGAAATAGGGCTTCCCTGGTGGTGCAGTGGTTGAGAATCTGCCTGCCAATGCAGGGGACATGGGTTCGAGCCCTGGTCTGGGAAGATCCCACATGCTGCGGAGCAACTAGGCCCGTGAGCCACAACTACTGAGCCTGCGCGTCTGGAGCCTGTGCTCCGCAACAAGAGAGGCCGCGATAGTGAGAGGCCCGCGCACCGCAATGAAGAGTGGCCCTCACTTGCCACAACTAGAGAAAGCCCTCGCACAGAAACAAAGACCCAACACAGCCATAAATAAATAAATAAATAAATAAACCCAAAGGTAAAAAAAAAAAAAAAAAAAAAAAAATGAAGAAATAAGTTCACAGAGGTTATATAATTATACACCCATAGAATAATACATAACTATCTATATACATAACTATATATAATAAACATATGATTAAAATTACTTTCCCATTTGTTTTTTCCCATTTGTTTTGCTTTTTAAAACGTGACTACTAGGAAAATTTTAATTACACGTGACTTGCATTGTATGTCTATTGGACAGCCCTGTTCCGTACTACATGTTAGGAAGGAAGGTACTTGATTTGCTTAATCATAGTACACATTCAACTAGAAGTCTGAGGAATGAAAAGTTTCTGGTGCTTTTAAACTTACAAAACGAGATGAGTTATCATTTTTCACAGTCTTTGCGTTTCCAAATGATTCCAGGATTGGATTTGCTTGCAAAAGCTGCCGTTCAAGTTCCCCCTAAAAGACATTACACACACACACACACACACACACACACACACACAAATAAAAGCAAATATATGTTAATCTAACATGTCTACTCCAGTCCTCAGGGAAAAAAAACAAAGCAAAACCAAACACTGCGTCTTTTGCTCAGTGTTTTCATTTTATTTGCCATCCAGCAAACTTTGCTGTTGGCTTCTTATCTTGGTCTTATGGGCTCTGCTAAAGGAAAAAATTAGCATCTATCATGTGCTCACAAGGAGAAGAAAACGTCACATTGAACAGTGATGGTAAATTTAAGGACGGGCACATAAATTAAGTGGAGAATTTTTAAAATAAAGCAAACTGGTTTTCATGAAACGAAATTTAGCATGATACTTCAATTAAGAACATATTAATACTTCTGCTTATTTCTACTTTGCCTTGTTCCAAAGATTTAAGGCAGCAAATTCTAATAACTTCCACTGTACTGGTAATAAGACTTGCCATTTTTCCAAGGGTTTCACATAATATCTTAACGATGTAGACAGGGCAATGTCCTCGTCTCCAGTTTCAGAGATGACAAAGATGGCAATGCTACTGAATTCTTGCATGTATTTAAAAAGCTAAGTATACTGTATTTGGTATAATGGTCATTACTTATATGCAAATTAAGCTTTAAAACAGATTTTACAAACAAGATATGTAAGTATATTAATATATGCTTTAATCATGAAACACAACAGAGGCTGTATGGGGAAGCATGAGGCATTTCTGTATCCCTGGAATGTAATTTCAGAATTATACTGTAGGACTTAAATAAATCTGCTCTTTCCAAATACAAATCTTACCCCTATATTTTAAAATACCCACAGTATACTAGACCTCAAGAAAGAATAAAAACTGCTAGCTACTGTGATTCTCTAAGCAAAAAAAGAGTACAAGGAAGCTCACATAAGATTTTAAAATCAATGGCCACTTGCTCTGTGATGTATTACACTATCATCGACTCCAAAATTAGGAACAAATCTATGCCATACACGCAGTCTCGGCATCTAACCCACGTGTGGTTGGATGTTTAGGTGGTGTGGTTCCCTCCAATGAAAGGGTAGGAAATGTTCCTGAAGCACGTGACACAGTGAGGTGCTGCAGTGTTACACGTCTACTCTAGAGCATTTATCTGGATTGTCCGTTTGTCGGGATTATTTTCCCAGGTTTCATCTATAGTCTACTATTGTGTTCAACTGAAACCAGTCAGGAACCAGTCCTGCCATGTGAATGTCGTGACACGGCATCAACTCACATTCCTGGCTTTAGATAATATGCTCCCTGTACAGGGGATCTTCCCGTTTCTGGACTTCAAGACACCAGGCTACTTCTGATGTAAATCTTTCTAAACACTACATGCTATCAAAGTTTCTTAAACATGGTGTCCTGAACCAATGTTAATGGCTGAGAGTCATCACCAAGAATAGCAGCCATCGTGCTGTGACGCAGGAGTGCCTCTCCCCTGGAGGTTAGCGGCCACAGCCATCACTGAGTCTGTGCCAACATCTCGCAAAGCTCTCGCTACGCTGGCACCGCAATAATGATTTGGGCTCTAGAATCCCTTAACCTCACTCAATCTGCGTGATCAGGGCGTAGAAGCTGTCAGAAAAACCTGGACTTGATAAGTGGGGCACTGCCTTTACCTGACACTCTCACGGTTAGATCAAGGAGTTAGAATACAGATTCCTTAAAATTACACACTATCCTACCAAATCGTAATAAAAATACTTTCAATAATAATCTATCTTTAAAATATTTTCCTAACTTGGAGGTAAAACAAATATTGTATACCTCATTTTAATATTCCCTAGACATGGCTTCAAGAATTCTTTGGGTCAAGTTTATAGATTCCTTTCTTTTCTCCTTCGCGTGTGTATGCGCGTGTGTGTGTGTACACGCACATGTGTGCATGTGATCCACTGATCCTGATTCCATTCTATCTTCTCTTGGCTTAAAGGCACCGGCTGTATCCCCTGCATGAGGTTAGTGAGTATCACGCCCAAACGATGCTCCGTGAATGTTTGCTGAATGGATGGGTAATCAGCGGTCCGAAGACACTCTAGTAGTATTTGGGGAGGGGACGGTGGTGAGCCAGAGGTGGCAGTAAGTTTTGGGTTAAGGGTCCTCATAATCACTGTGGTAACCGCAGGCTTGGGTCCCTGCTTTGGAGGCCACTACATTAACAGGAATGTGGTGGTACTTCTCTTCCAATGGATTTTTGACATCACTGAGATCAAGTAAAGATCTCAAAAACTCATAAATGAATCACAAAGAGCTTGACACAGGGCTAATATTATAAAACACACAAAAATGATATTTAAGAAATTACCACTAAAATTTGACCATTTCTGCACTGAATAATTTCACATTTAGATAAACAGGGCTAACAGCTCTCAACCAAATTATGAAGCCATTTACAGACCATGCTAACCTTTCTGCTGGAACTTGGATGGGCAATGTCCCTTTTCTATTCTATACAGTAATGAGAAATGTCACTTGGGAACGTGGGGAAAAGAAATCAGCATTAGCTATTTAAATTATTTTTAAAGTTCTAAGTATTTAGAATTATATGATGCTTTAAAGGTTTACCAATCGTGATGAAAACTATACCCTTGTGTTTATTACATAATGTATTATATATACTTGCTATATGATAGATATAGGATGAGTTTTAAAGTGGTTAAAAAAAAATTATATATATATGTATACATACACCTCTTTCAAAACTCCAGTTCAGCCAGCAAGGGGACTTGGGCTGGACTCTTGCTGCCCCTTGTAGGCCTGAGGGGCAAAGCTGCAGGTGTCCCACTGACCACAGAGTAGGGTTGGAAGCTGGCAGCAGCAATCAATCGCCATGCTTAGAACCAGACTCTAATTCTCGAGTGGCAGGCTCTAATTTCTGTGCTTGTTACTTGCTATCTATCACCTTTTTGTCTTAGTTCAAGGCAGTTTAGACCAGTAGATACAGAGTCATCCGGAAGCTGCCATCTAGAGGTGGATGACTCAGGAGCCAGTGGGGAGGTGGGCTGGCTTGAAGGGGTCATTCCCAGGGGATGGTCCAGTTTAAGAAATTAGTCGTCCTCAAATCTGCTCTGAAATCGTACCATGTCCAGGCTTTGGAGCGGCCCTGAACACTGTGCCAGACATCGAGGGTCTGTAACAGTGACCTGCGATGAGGGAATATGGGCACTGGAGCTGTACTTGCTGTTGGCCGGGGCATTAAGCCAAACGAGGACTCATTTTGTTATAGTAAGTAAAAGTTGATAGGTAAATGTTTTACTTCTTAAATATTGTGACCTTAATTTTGAAAATTTATTTCTTACATTTGTTCATATTTCTATAATGAAGATGAAGTTATAAGGTAAACATAAAAATATCGATCACTTCACACCGCTAGGGTGGCCTTAATAAAAAGACAAGTGTTGCCCAGGATATGGAGAAACTAGCACCCTCAAACATTGCGGGGAATGTAAAGTGGTGCAGCCTCTATGGAAAAGTGTGGCAGTTCCTCAAAATGTTAAACAGAAAATTACCACAATCCAGCAATTCCACTCCTAGGTATACACCCAAGAGAACCGAAAATGTGTGCCTACGTGAAAACTTATATATTGCAGCATTATTCATATTGGTGCCAAAGTGGAAACAATCCAAATGGCCATCAACTGGTGAAGGGATAAACAGAATGTGACAAATTTAATATAACAGGTTATTATTTGGCCATAAAAAGGAATGGAGCACTTACACATGCTCCAGCATGGATGAACCTTGAAAACACTATGCACAGTGAGAACCACATATTACATGATTCCGTTCATATAAAATACCCAGAATAGGCAGAGTCAGAGAGACAGGAAGTAGATGAGTGATTTCCAGGGGCTGGGAGAACATGGAAGGTGATTCATAATAGGTATAAGGTTTCTTTTTGGGGTGATGAAAATGTTCTAAAATTGACTGTAGTAATAATTGCATAACTCTGGGAATACACCGAAAAAAAAAAAAAAAAAAAACACTGACCTGTACACTTTAAAGGAGTGAATTTTATGGGACATGAATTTAAACCTTAATAAAGTTATTTAAAAAGAAGAATGAGCAAAGAGACAAAGACTCACAAAATCAGGAGCCTACAAATGCCTTCCACTTTGTTTCTACAATTTATACTGCTGTTTAGTGATAAAATGCTAGCAACTGACACAAATGGTTCCTGGGAATCTAAGTTTTGCCAATAAAGTTCAACATAAATTTGGAAACCAGTGATATTAAGCCAAGAGAAACACTGCCTTTGCAAAGTATAACCATTACCTTACGGTAGTCATCCTCAAAATGGGGTGAGGAAGTCATGCCTAGGGGTGCCCGGGAAGGGGAGGGGGTGGTGGGGAGAGAAGTAAGTTCTTGATTCAACCCTCCCCAGGGTGTGACCAGTCCCTATGCTCAGGAGTATCTCATATTCCTCAGGTGTGCTGGGGAAGAAAAATTAATTGAGAACCAGGAGTCTTCTCATGTTTCTAAAAACACGGCATAGCTACTACTTGACTAGTATTAACATAACCTTGGGGAAAGCAGCATGGAAGATTCTGTGCGGAGTGCAAACATGCAACAAGACATGCAAATCAGTAATGACAGTGCAGCACGGCCCAGAGAAGCTGTCGCCTCGCCTTCCTGGAGGATACCTGCTTACAGGGCTTGATTTGACCCAAAGTAAAATCTAGGGGTAGGCATGCTACTCACACACAACAGGGATCCACTCTGTAGTTTAAGATGACATCGAAACAAAATGTTAACACTAATGATTTATGTAATCCACAGAGGATTTGGAAAACCCAAATCTGTACGTTAACTATTTAACACTATTTTGCTAGTGATCTAAGTACATATTAAAAGGTCATTTAGCATGTACTCTAAAACACAAAGAAAAGCTGGTTGCTGGTCTAGAGATTCCTTCTTTAACTGGCAAAGAAGCCTTTAAATATCATATAGGATAATGATTATTTCATTCATCCTCCCAATGCGTATCACTGGTCTGGTCTACAGCTAAAAGCAAAAGGACATCCTGGGCCTTCATAGGTATAGTACAGCTTTAGTGTCCGAGAATTTCTTAAGAATTCTAAAAAAGATATCTGAACATCTCAGTATCTGGGACTATTCCTTTAGACGTTTCTGATCGTTTCTTTATATTAAGAGATTGTTTTCGTAACACTATCATTTCTTGCTTTATGCTAGCTTTGCACCACTATGCTGTGGAAGACAGAAAAACCAAAACCGTTCCAGTGCGAGGAAATGGGATGTCCAAGTACAGACGTCCCATTCTATCCAAGGCATCTGGCTCAGCTCTGCCCTCCCTCTCTTGCCAAGTAGCAGGAAATGCTCCGGTCCACAGTTTGTTCATTGCTATGCTCTGCAGAGCTAAAAGGTGGGCATCTGATAATTAGGGAGAATAACATTCCTCTGCTACTTTCCCTGGATAAAGAAAATTCTAAATTTATGTATTAAATACAATGAGGCTTTTGGGTTAAAACACTTACCAGGCCCTACAATGTTAACAGATTAGAAATTTTTTAAGTTGCAACTTTTAAAGCTGCGGCCCCAAATTCAAAATTTAATGTGTGGCATAAAGTTAGGTTTCCACCTGTTTAAGAAGTATTAAAGTAATTCCAGTTAATATAAATGTTTCAGACATTAAAAAAAAAAAAAAATTTGTAGTTTTCAGCATACACATCTTTTACCTCCTTAGTTAAGTTTATTCCTAGGTATTTTATTCTTTTTGGTGCTATTGCTAATGGGTTATATTCATAATTTTCTTTTCAGATAGTTTATTACTAGTTTATAGAATGTAACCGACTTTTGTATGTTGATTTTGTATTCTGCAACTTGAATTTGAAATAAATCCTGAATTTGTTTAAAAAAAAAAAAAAAGTAATTCCACCTGGTAATTGACACGTGAAACCCTAAGTTTACAGGCTTCATAAACATATGATTCAATGTCATGATGAAAGGGTAAATAAATATTAAAATTCCTCTATAAAGCAAAGGTAAAGCAAAATGGCATGCTGCTTCTCAGGAAAGAATAAGCCTCAAAGCAACACAATTTCAAAACTAAATATTTTGTTCATAGGAGATTTTGCTCAGAACTAATGGTATTTGTTTCTAGTAGAGATTCAATCCAAAGACAGAAATTAGCGCAAACACTCAAGACTAAGAAGCATAAAGAAAAGCACTTGCCTGGTGTTTCACTGGTTTAGGTGATTCCTGCTGCTCGTTACAAACAGATAAATGCAAACGTTAGCAAGTCTGGGTCTTTTCCTAGCGGTAAGCCACATCCAAAGCACCAAGTCAGTGTGAGGTTTAGAACCGCGAAAGCTGGTTTGCCTGGCATCTCTCAGGGAGTATTAACCACTACTTCTCGTATCTACAGATTAAGGATAACTGATGTTTATATTCTCACCCCTTTCCTATCACCAATTCTCCCCAAATTTCTATCCTCCCCTCAGGCTGCTGTGGGTGGTAGCTCTGTAAGTTCAGGAGGAAGCGCTGAAAATATCTGAGGATCTTCTCTTGGTGGAAACGAAGAAGTCTTCCTAAGCACTGCTCATGGATGTTTAACAATCCCCACCACAGCTTTGTAAGAAATTAGGCTTCGAGTTACAACCGTAATTCCAGTTTGCCCTGGTGGAATCGCTAGTTACTAACATTTTCCTGATGCCCTAGCTCCCTCCTTGCTGGGTGGGGAGTGGCGGAGACAGGGAGCTGTCAATTACAGCAGCACACTGAGTCCGCTTGCTTCCTTATTCTTGTTTCTGAAATTACAAAAGAATAAATCTAAGGGTTTTAAAAAACAACAGCAGAACAAACACTTACAGGAATATTATGGTCCTTTCGTCCTTTGTGTGAAGAAGCGACATGAGCAAGGTACTGAATGACTTTCTTAGTATTTTCTGTCTTCCCGGCACCCGATTCACCCCTGGAAGAAATATTAACATAGGCTGCTTCACAAAAAGCACAGCATACACATTCCCAAACTATAATCGACAAAATTAAACTGAGTTGGAACAAGAATTAGTAGGAAGTAAAAAGAGAATAAGTAGGGAAGAAAAAGAAAAAAAAAAACTATCACCAGTAGTTGGAAAATTATTATTTTTAAATGGCATAAATTAACCCAAATATTTTTTGGTAGATGCCGCTAAGAGGACAGAGGAAAATGTTCACAACGATTTTTTTCCCCCTTGGAATTGGGGGCTCTGCCAGAGAAGCGGAGTTTATTAGAATGTTTGTAAAGCAATGCCTCAGCACCAGAAACATATCCAGCACTGGAAAGAGAATTCCTAAAACAGTTAAATTAAGGTAATTTAATCTGAAGGAGCTGAATGAACTCTGGGATGTCCGCTGATTACCGACAGCATCTTCAAGGACACTAGACGCCTTCTTGGCTCATCCCTCAGACCAGGCTGACGGTGGTTCTCTCCCCTAGACCCACGTGGCACCTTGTACATGCCTCGTACACAAATCTTCACACTGATCACCAGCCTCACCCGAGGAAGGATAAGGCCCCATGCGTTTGCTGATTTGTATGTTTGTGTAGTTTCCTTTTAATCCACATAACCTTGTGCAGTGTCGACACACAGCCAGGACGTAATTTGTAGAGAAAATGAAGGGATACTACGAATTTTGTTATGAACTGGGACAAATGCTATCACTTCCTATGATTTCTATTTTCAAACGAGGCTGGCACATTTCAAAGGTTGCTTTTTATTTCTACTCAGTACTAAGCTTGAAATTCAGGCAAGCTGCTAGCATACGGTGTGATACTTGAATTATGGCCTCTCTGATCAAATACTTGAGGTTCCCCAAGACCCAGGCAAAGCAAAATGAATAAAATCTCAATTTGGATTAAAATAAAAAACTGTAATATATAATTAATTTTCTAAAAAACAACAACAAAAACACCCCAGGAACTCAAAAATGTTATTATACACACGGCCAACTAGTGATCCTCTATGCCTCTTCTATTTAAGGCATGAAAATCTATTTTTTCGAACTCTGACCCTTTCTTGAAATTGTACTTGGAATTGTACTATCTGAACTGTCCCCAACAAGAGTTCTTTAGGTTTCCTGGTTGCATTACCTCCCTAACTCTCTGCACCCGAACACCACCGAGGGGTTGGGCAAAAGGGTCCTATTGATCACCTAGTGGTATGGCTTTGAGTAAGGAAATTAACTTCTCTGGAAATGGACATCATCATTGGTAAAATGTAGGAATAGGATTAGACCCTTTCCAGCTCCAAGATTTCATGATTCTAGATACAACCCACTTACTGGTGTCTAAGAATATTTTACATATTAAGCTTATTAACCACCATCTACTGTTGTATTAAAAACTGCCCCCTTCTTTGTTTTGCCATCTAAGTCTAGTCTTACATACTCCAATCCACCAAACCTTCTATTAAGGTTTCTGCCTGCTATTCAGGCTTAAAAAGGCCTTTCCTGGCTTCCCTGGTGGCGCAGTGGTTGAGAATCTGCCTGCCAATGCAGGGGACACGGGTTCGAGCCCTGGTCTGGGAGGATCCCACATGCCGCGGAGCAACTGGGCCCATGAGCCACAATTACTGAGCCTGCGCATCTGGAGCCTGTGCTCCGCAACAAGAGAGGCCGCGATAGTGAGAGGCCCGCGCACTGCGATGAAGAGTGGCCCCCGCTCACCGCAACTAGAGAAAGCCCTCGCACGGAGACGAAGACCCAACACAGCCATAAATAAATAAATAAAAATTTTTTTTAAAAAAAGGCCTTTCCTGCACTAACATTATATCCATCTATATTTTCATTTCTATATCATCTATATTATTAAAACCATCTATGTTTTCTTCCAAGACTTTGATGGTTTCACTTTTTACAACTAAGTCTTTAAGTAATTTGAAAAAAAAAAAAAAAAAAAAAAAAAGTATGGTCTGAGGTCAAGATTGAATCTCATTTTCCCCTCAAATGATTCAGTCCACATCCCAACATCAACGGCTGACCAAGACATTGATTACCCAGCAATCTGAAATGTTATCTTTACCTTACACTTATGACTTATTCCAAAGCCAGTGCCACACTGCAGTAGTTCGGAAGTATGACTAACCAGAGCACCCATCACTGTCTTTAAAAAATAAATCAAGTAGTCTCTGAGGTTAATTTTTTTCAGATAAACTTCAAATAATTTTGTTCTGCTATATCCCTCTCCCATCTCCTCCCGCCTGCCACCCCCATAAAAAGTCAGACAGAATTTTGAGTTAAATAATGCACCTGCTATTTTTTTTTTTTTTTTTTAATTTTATAGCTACTTTATTTATTTATTTATTTATTTTTGGCTGTGTTGGGTCTTTGGTTCGTGCGAGGGCTTTCTCTGGTTACGGCAAGTGGGGGCCACTCTTCATCGCGGTGCGGGGGACCGCTCTTCATCGCGGTGCGCGGGCCTTTCACTATCGCGGCCCCTCCCGTTGCGGGGCACAGGCTCCAGACGCGCAGGCTCAGTAGTTGTGGCTCACGGGCCCAGCCGCTCCGTGGCATGTGGGATCTTCCCAGACCAGGGCTCGAACCCGTGTCCCCTGCATTAGCAGGCAGATTCTCAACCACTGCGCCACCAGGGAAGCCCCGCACCTGCTATTTTTAAGAGAAATGATGGCTTCATTTCTGTCTCAGTTAAATTCTGTATTTCTCTAAGTTCAAAACAGGCAAGGACCATGTTTATCTTATTCATCTTTTAAGTCACAGTGCCTAGCATAGCAGGTACTTGCTGAATTCTGTTGAATAAATGAATATACGTCCTGCACAAATTTATTTCTAGGCTCTATTTGATAATTTTTTGTTCCTGTTATTAATTTCACCACCATTATATTTTCTACCTGGCTACCATTGGTACACAGATAATGATTTTCGTTCATTCATTTATTCAACACATATTTGCAAATCATCTTCTATGTGTCGGGCATCCTTTTAAGTGCTAGAGATAGAGCTGTGGACAGGGCCCTTGTGCAGCTCAAGATCAGCAGAGACTTAAAGTAAACAAGAAAAACAAATGGGATAATTACATGTGAGGGAGGCGACGAAGGAAACAAGGAGGCGGCTGAAAGGGAAAAGGCAGAAAAGCAAAGGAAACTCCCTGGAGATGCCATGGCGGGGAGAAGCCTCCTGAAAGGAGAGCAGGACCAGGCAAGAGACGGCCTGGGGCAGAGCATCCAGGGGGATGGAAAGACAAATGCAAAGGCCTCAAAGCAGAAAAAAGCTCGGTATATCCCAGGAACTGGCGGCCGGAGTGCAGGATTTGATATAAATAACTAGCAAGGCAGACAGCGGCAGGAGGTACTGCCGAGGTGGGAAGGGGTGGATGTGATGTACCCTGGAGCCACGGGAAAGAATCTGGATTTTATTTATGTGTAATTTCGTTAAGAGCTATGATGTCGGTTTTCTCTGTTTTGTTCTTTATTCAAAACACCTAGTGTTTCAAGCTAAGCATGATGTTGGTTGTTGGTTTCAAACAGATAATTTTTCATTACGTTAAGAAATGAGCCTCATATAGCCTGGTGATGACTTGTCTTGAAAACAGCTGTGATTGGTACTCGTCAGCTTGGTTTGCCTCTGAGGTTTCCCAGCTAACCCCTCTCAACTGGACATGCTTCAGTGTGTCCTGAAAGCATTTTTTGCCCCCATCTGTCACACTTACTTGGCTGTACTTGACAACCACCTATGAACTCTGCTACATTTTCCATATTTCAGGTCTAAGGTACCTCTGCTAATAGAAAATATTGCTTCAAAGACAGATGTATTCCAGTACCTTACGGTTGAGGTCCCAAGAGGGGAGACAGCTTTATACTCTCACCTCAAAATGGGGATAATAGCTTCTGACACGTAAGGTTATTGTGATGGAAAAAATATATAGTCCGTCTAAAGCTTATAATTAGTAGTC
The DNA here is from genome assembly GCF_949987535.1 of Balaenoptera acutorostrata. NCBI lineage: Eukaryota > Metazoa > Chordata > Mammalia > Artiodactyla > Balaenopteridae > Balaenoptera > Balaenoptera acutorostrata. The sequence goes on along the minus strand of NC_080083.1, from coordinate 8,284,648 downwards.
AGTAAACATTACCCATTATTGTCCACTCAGCTGGTGTCAGCTGGATGGCACCATATAGGAGGGAATTTGAATGACTAAACTCTCTATAGTGTCAGTAAAGTGGTTAAGAAGTGGGCCATGGTGTCCTGGTGACCTACTTAGATTCGAGTCCCATCTACCACTTCCTAGCTTATGGGGCGTTGGGCAAGTTACCGGGCTCTCTGAGCCTCGGTTTAGACTCCTTTAAAATGAGATCCGGTTACTTCAAAGGACTGAGAGAATGCATGTGAACAGCGTAGCACGGCACCCAGCCAGAAGTTTCTCCATAAATGTCAGCAGTGGTAACAACTATGACAATGGTCAACAGCGATGATAAAGAAACCGACAGAAGTAAAAAGGTGATAACCTCTTATTTGACTATGAAAGACGCGGCAGGATCAAAGGAATGCAATTCTCAGAAAAAAGTTTTTTTAAGGGGAAATAGCACATCTGTCCCGGATGCAAAAGGGGGAAATAAAGCAGCTTGAACAAAAGTAAATGGGCAGGGCTTCCCTGGCGGCGCAGTGGTTAAGGATCCGCCTGCCAATGCAGGGGACACGGGTTCGAGCCCTGGTCCGGGAAGATCCCACATGCCGCGGAGCAACGAAGCCCGTGCGCCACAGCTGCTGAGCCTGCGCTCTAGAGCCCGCGAGCCACAACTACCGAAGCCCACGCGCCTAGAGCCCGTGCTCCGCAACAAGAGAAGCCACCGCCATGAGAAGCCCGCGCACCGCAACAAAGAGTAGCCCCCGCTCACCGCAACTAGAGAAAGCCCGTGCGTGGCAACGAAGACCCAACGCAGCCATAAATAAATAAATTAATTAATTAATTAATAATACAAAAAAAAAGTAAATGGGCAAGGGAACAACAAAGAAAGCTCAGCAGACTCCTCTCGAAGAAAATTAGGAGAATCCTCAAAGGTAACAACAGGCCAAGCCCTCAAAGAGTGAAAAAGACAAAGGGAATCTGACCTCATTTCCACCAGCGAGACAAGATCTACCAATGCAGTAGTTCTATACTGTAAAGGACTGCTTGTTTCATTGCTGGTCTCTGGGGCACAAGTGCAAGGTTAACGGGAGAACAGAGCAAGCAGCCTGCTGGGTGGGGTGCCCTGTGTCTGTTGCAGCACATATGGATGTAAAAGATCAGGAGTTTCTAACCTGAAGGTATTTGTGTTTTCTAGAGAGATCTGTGGCTTTCACTGGCTTCTCAAAGCAATATGCAATCCAAACAATAACATAAAAAACAACAGTGGTGAGAAGCAGTGATGCAGATAATTAATGCATGATCAGTTCCGAGATCTTTCTCCGAATCCCTTCTGGACTGTGGGTATTTCCCCAAAGAGAACCCTCCTTTCCCAGATCTTAATTGGTTTTGTTTTTATTCTCTCTGGATATCTGTAACATCAAATTCAGTCTAGCTTCAAAACCACCCTTTGCCTGAAGTTCTTGCTTTCGATAACCTCAATTTGAAAAACAACACATATATTTTACATAAAACATATAAATATACATATATATAAAAATAGCATTACTCAATGACTTCCTACAGTTTCAAAACTCTGTTCTATTAGAAAGCAGCTTACTAGGAAGGTCAGGATAGACTTGGGTTCAAGTCTTCTATTAAATACTAATACCAGCTAGTGTCAGCTATGGTATATAAATGGAGATAACAGGGGTATTGCAAAGATTCATGCAAAGATGTTAGTTCCTTTTTCTGGAAGATTTGCCTGGAACATTTTAAACTCCTATTTACAAGTTGATTTGCATACTCGTTCCCCATAATATAGCTATCACTGAGATGCAGGCACAATAATCTAAAAATCCCCACGTTTTAAGACTTGAGGACACGTAAAGCAAAGAGTCATTAGAAAAGCAAACTGAGGTCTAGAGAAGCTCACTGTCTGACCTAGGGTCATGGTAGAGCTGGGACAAAAACAAAAAACAAAACAAAAAAACCTATCCAACAACACAGTGGTTTTTTAACTACAACACACTTTTTGTTGCCTTCACTATTTTTTTTAAGACTATTTTTTTAGAGCAATTTTAGGTTTACAGCACAATTGAGAGGAAGGTACAGAGATTTCCCTTGTAACCCCTGCACCCACACACACAGCCTCCTCTGTGATCAACATCAGTCACCAGAATGGTACATTTTTTACACAGGATGAGCCCTGAGTTCATAGTTTACATTAGGGTTCACTCTGGGTGTTCTATGGGGTCTGGACAAATGTATAATGCTTTGTATCCACTATTATAGTATCACACAGAATATTTTCACTTCCCTAAAAATCCTCTGTGCTCTGCCTATTCAACTACCCTCCGCCCCCCACTCCCCTGGCAACCACCGATCTATTGATACTTATTATCTTCATAGTTTTGCCTTTTCCAGAAGAATGTCATCTAGCTGGAATCATACAGTATGTAGCCTTCTCAGATTGGCTTCTTTCACTTAGTAATGTGCACTTAAGGCTCCTCCATGTCTTTTCATAGCTTGATAGCTCATTTCTTTTTAGCACTGAATAATACTCCATTGTCTGGATGTACCACAGTTTATTTATCCATTCACCTACTGAAGGACATCCTGGTTGCTTCCGAGTTTTGACAATTATGAACGAAGCTGCTATAAACTTTCAAGCGCAGGGCTTCCCTGGTGGTGCAGTGGTTAAGAATCCGCCTGCCAATGCAGGGGACACGGGTTCGAGCCCTGGTCTGGGAAGATCCCACATGCTGCAGAGCAACTAAGCCCGTGCGCCACAAATACTGAGCCTGCGCTCTAGAGCCCACGAGCCACAACTACTGAGCCCGTGTACCACAACTACTGAAGCCCACGCGCCTAGAGCCCGCGCTCGGCAACAAGAGAGGCCACCACAATGAGAAGCCCGCGCACCACAATGAAGAGTAGCCCCCGCTCGCCACAACTAGAGAAAGCCCGTGCACAGCAACGAAGACCCAATGCAGCCAAAAATAAATAAATAAAATAAATTAAAAAAAAAAAAACTTTCAAGTGCAGGTTTTGGTGTAGATACAAGTTTTTAATCCTTTGGGAAAATACCAAGGAGTCTGATTGCTGGATCATATTGTAAGAGTATGTTTAGTTTTGTAAGAAACCGCCAAACTGTCTTCAAAAGTGGCTGCACCATTCTGCATTCCCACCAGCAGCTAGTGAGGGTTCCTGTTGCTTCACGTCTTCAGCAGCATTTGATGTTGACAGTGTTCCAGATTTTGGCCAGTCTAGCAGGTGTGTAGTGGTGACATGATGTGGAACATCTTTTCAGGTGCTCCTTTGCCATCTGTGTATCTTCTTTGGTGTCTTTGGTGTCTGCTAATATGGTCTTTGGACCATTTTTTAATTGGGTTGTTTTCCTACAGTTGAGTCTTTTAAGACTCTGCATGCAGTTCTCTGCATATTTTGGATAACAGTCCTTTATCAGTCGTGTCTGTCGCAAATATTTTCTCCCAGTCTGTGGCTTATCTTCTTGATCTCTTGACGTTGTCTTTTGCAGAGCAGAAGTTTTTAATTTTTTTTTTTTTTAATGAGGATCTTGAATCAGATGTGTATGTTTTGATTGATTGATTGATTGATTGATTTTGGCTGTGTTGGGTCTTCGTTTCTGTGCGAGGGCTTTCTCCAGCCGCGGCAAGCGGGGGCCACTCCTCATCGCAATGCGCGGGCCTCTCACCGTCGCGGCCTCTCCCACTGCGGAGCACAGGCTCCAGACGCGCAGGCTCAGCAGCTGTGGCTCACAGGCCCAGCCGCTCCGCGGCATGTGGGATCTTCCCAGGCCAGGGCTCGAACCTGCGTCCCCTGCACTAGCAGGCGGACTCTCAACCACTGCGCCACCAGGGAAGCCCCAGAAGTTTTTAATTTTAATGAAGTCTAGCTTATCAATTATTTCTTTCATGGATGTCTTTGGTTTTGTATCACAAAAGGCATTACCATACCCAAGGTCATCTAGGTTTTCTCTTATGTTATCTTCTAGAAGTTTTATGGTTTTTCATTTTACACTTAGGCCTCTGATCCATTTTGAGTTCATTTTTGTGAAGGGTGTAAGATCTGTGTCTAGGTTCTTTTTTTTCTTTTTGCATGTGGATGTCCAGTTGTTCCAGCACCATTTGTTAAAGAGACAATCTTTGCTCCATTGTATTGCCTTTGATCCTTTGTCAAGATCAGATGACTACATTTATGGGGTCTATTTCAAGGTTGCCTTAGCTATTTAATCAATTCTATCGATTTGGTTAACTTAAAACTTTTAAGGTATGTTACTTATAGCAAGAATCAACTAACTGTTTGAAATCCAGGATGGCTTATCATTATCACTTAATGCAATATTTGTATAGGACATAAAATTCCTTAACAACAAAAAAAATCTATTGTCACATCCTGATAGAAGACTGATATGAAGCAACCATTGTTTTATAATACAATTGTTACATTATATACAAACACACTTAAAAGGAGAAAAACTAGAGTTAACCAGCAGTTAGAGTCATAAAATGTAAGCAGAGTATTCTTTAAAAGGGGGCTTAGAGAACGGAGTAACTTCTTCACCAAGGGTGACTGTGAATTTTAATTATAATGAGAAGGAAAGTCAACATGAGGATTACACTCTTAACAGGATTTCACTTCCAATTACATTGGGTGCTCTCCCATGATCAAGGAAGTCCTTGCCGGGATACTAGAATAAAGGATCCAAGCCACCTGCTTGGTCATAAGTGGGAGAGCTCACACTGCGTGGCCTGAGTCTGCAGAAATAAAGGCTAGTTGGGGAGCTGTACGCAGATGAGGCCAGAGGGTAATTTACAAGTTCATCCTTTTGGGGGAAAAGTAAATTAGAGAGTAAATGACTAAAAAGTAGAGCTTTAAACAGGAGCTGTCAAACTACTTAAGTATTGATTTTTTTTAAAAAATGGTACTTCCAACTGTATTTTCTCTTTGTGATACCTTTGCAAACATAGGTACTTAATATAAAATAACTACTAAATAAAACTGACTAGTTATTCTCATACAGAAATCTTAATTAGCTCAGCTGTGTACTAAACTTAAGAAGACCCCGGTTACATACTCCTAGAGTTCTTTATTTGGTGGATCCTCAAAGGCACCAGGGAACATATCATATTTTCTTAAGTCTGGGATACCTTGTTTAACATTTTCATATTTCTCAAGTCACAATGTAGCTTGTAATAGATATAAGCATGAAAAGCTATTTGTTATTAACTATCATAACCGGTAGATTATTATAGAATTACTAAGAATTAAAATATGGTGAGGCTAAAAGAAGTAAGGGTAGGAATTGGCTGGATACAGGAGGGAACTTTTTGCGGTTTACGTTACACAAATAACTCAGCACATATATACTTAAGATCTGTGCATTTCATTATATGTAAAATTTATCTCAAAAGATAAAGATGTAAATATTGGACTTTAGTTAACGTTATGTATGAAGCATTTAGGGGGAAGTGTGCTGATGTTTACAAATGCATCAGATGAAGGGATTAATAGTCCATCAAAGTGGTTTTCAGTTTAAACTGAAAACAATCTAAACAATCAGCGGCCACAGAAAGGAATGCCATCTAGCCTTAAGCAGAGCCTCCTGAAAATACAGCTGCCACGGACCCCCATCCCAGGGAGTTTCTGGATTGGGAGAAGTCTGACCCTTAGTACCAGGAAGTGCAAATTCAGCTGTCCACTGGCATCATAAAGCCCGATAGAACCCTCCATACTTTCCCCCAGAAGTCCTAATTCTCCTACAGCACTCCTCCTTTTGTTAAATTTAGTATTTAAGCCTTTTATTTCTGGTTTTCAGCAAGTTACTCATGAGCACTCCCACACGCATGCGTGAATACACCTTGTCTTTTCTCCTGTTAGTTTGTCTGTTGTCAATTTGCAGACACCCAACCACAGGACCCAAGCTGGAAAAGTTCTCCTCCCAACACAAACAATAAAATGCATTGATAGATGGATAGAGCGATGAACAGATCAATATATAATAAAGCAAGTATAGTAAAATATTAATGGTAGAATCTAGGTGGTAGATATATGGGTCCTGATGGCAAAATTCTTTCAACTTTGCTTTATGTTTGAAAATATTTATAATAAAATGTTCAGAAAATTCAATTTTAAAAAAAAGAAAGAAAAGAAAACAAACATGGTACTTGATGACTGCTACTTTGTGTCCACAAAGAGATAACCAGCTGCTAGGAGACCTACCTCATAAATCCAAGCCTATCCATGGATGCAAATGTCAGTCTAAAATGACAATGACCATCTAATTGCATGCCTGCAATGGGCACTTTTGGTGACAAGAGTAAATCAGTGCTCACTAACCTTTGGTTCTGTCAAACGGCAGTCATCCCCTCCCCCAAGTGTTTCCTGCTTCCAGACATTCCAAACAGTCCTTATCCAAAATGGTCATCCAAGCTCCCAAACCACCCAAAGAGGAGAGCTCCATGTCCTGCACCTGGTCCCCTGCGTACTGCATGCAGGGTCACTGTTACTGTGACACTGCAGACAGGTGACACACAAGTTCTAGTCCTCTCTCGCTCCTGAGCAGAAGAAGGTAGCTCACTTATTACGCTCATTTCATGACGCTTCAGTGACTAGATTCTTGTGGCGACTTTATATTAACCAGTGCTGTATAATAAAGAATTGCTGGTCTTTGTTCCTGATTCCTGGGAGGGAGCCTCTAAGTACCTGGAATGTCTTTGTTATTCATGGTGGGCACTTCAATAGCTCCAGGATGGGGACTGGCCAAGCTGAGAGCCCAAACGGGTGATTAGAGGTTTGGGCTTTAAACCATGTGACATGAACCTCACCTCTTGGGAGGGGAGAGGGAGTGGACATTGATTCAATCAATCATGCCTACATAACAAAGCCCAATAAAAACTCTGGACTTTGAAGCTTAGATAAGCTTTTTGGTTGGTAACATACACTGATGCACTTGGAAGGGAAGTGACCAGAGGCTATGGCAGCGGTGCCTTTGGGAATCCCCAGACCTCACTCTCTGTGTCTCTTCTTTTGCCTGGCTCTGACTTGTCATTCTAGCAAAGTATCGAATCTGAGCGGGTAGTGGCAACCCCCAAATGTGTAGCTATTTATTTAGTCAGAAGCACAGGTGGCCTGGGAACCCCAGAGCTTGTGGCTGGTGTCTGCCAAGCAGGCCCACGTAGAGAAGCGTGCCCGGGAAGTCAGGGTCAGAAGTGCTTTGAAACAGATACTTTTAAAAAGACATCTGCAGATCACGTTCTAAATAACTGACTTTTTGGAAGAATACAGCCAATGGAATTAAATAAATAAGTAAGTAAGTAAAGCAAAAAAGTGAACAGACTATTCTAGAATATAGAATTAAAATGAAGAGATGTAAGGAATACAAGGAGTGAGAGCCTAACAGGATTTAAAAGTTATTAGAAACATAGTGAGGACTGTTACAGAATATGGATTGTACATGAGATGACATTACTGAATCACTGTCAATCTTCTCAAGTGTGACAATGGTCTGTGGTTATGTGGGAATGCCTTGCTCTTAGAAAACGCCTGCTGTGTATCTAGGGGTAAAGTGTCAGGATGCCTGCAAACTTGCAAATGGTTTAAAAAAAAAAAAAAAGTGCTGTGTGTGTACAAAGAGAACTGACATTTAAGTGAAGGGTATACGGGCACTTAAAGTACCATTCTTTCAACTTTTCAGTAAAATTCAGGTTTGAATTTTTTTAAATAAAAACTTGGGGAAATGCACGAGCAAAGGTTAAAAAAAAAGGAAAAAAATGAAGTAAAGAAAACGTAAAAATTTAAAAATCACTGAAGTAGGGGATGGGTATATGGGGGTCACCAACTATTCTATTTTTGTGTAGGCCTGAAGTTTCAAAATAAAATGCCTTTATAAAATGCTATCAGAAAGGTTTTACCCTTTGAAGACACATACAGTATTCACTAGTTTCTAAATTTCCTAATCTGTACTTAAGCCTGTTTCCTTGGTTCCTACTTAATTAAGAGATGCATTCTTTTGTTTGCATTTTTATCCATTTCCTAAGTATGTTCAGAACAGTGTGCTAGGTTCTCAGGGGATAATTAAAAAGCAATGAAGGTAAGTCACAGTTCCTACCTTACCGTCTAGTTATAAGACAAGACCCACACGACCTAAATAGGTAATGAATTGCTGTCTATAAAAAAAAGGGCCTGATGAGGGGAAATCAGTGTGGGCTGGAACTGGCTGTATCGATGGGCATATTTCCTCCCTGGGGGGAGAAAGAGGCTAAAAGGCAAGGAAGTCAGCCAGGATCCACCAAGATGGGCCAGATAGTAGGTGCTGGGCAGGGCTAGGAAAGACAGGAGAAATACGAAACGAGGTGACAACCAGAAAGAGGGATATGAAAGAGAGCGGGGAGTCCAAACACAGGGCAAGATTTAAACCTTGAGTCTGGAAACACACAGTGTTGATGTCGGAAAGAAGGATAATGGGAGACACATCTTGTCTGTGTAGGAATAAAGGTTAATTTTTAGGCATGTTGAGTTTAAACTGGCATTTATTCCCTACTTCACACCCTGGGCTCCACGCAAGACCAAATTACCTGGAATTGCCTGACATCATTTCTCACCCGCTGTCCCCTGTGCCCGGAAGGTTCACTGATTCTTTAAGAAGTCCCGAGGGATTGTGACAAGGATGAGGGTCTAGAAACTCACCTGGCTGCACGGCTGCCCACCTGAGCTAGAAACCCCCTAGAAGCCAGTAAGGACCAGCCAAGGCTGCTGCCTCCCAAAGGCCCAAGTCCCCCCCAGCCCCTTCCCCAATGCACCAGGGCGCAGAGATGAACTCTGCAGAGGAGCCTTCAGACTCACACCCCTGCCAGCCTTGTTCACTGCCTCAAATGTCGCTCCTCTGCTCTCATATTGTGTTTTCTTTCTCCTGATCCCAAACCCCACTATTTCCTGCTCCCGCCCCCCTCTTTTCCTCCGTACTCTCTGGGCCCCCCATTCCACAGTGTGCAAAGGCACCCCCGTTCTCAGTGTCCTCGCCGAACACTCCCTCCTCCGCTGGCCCCGCTCCACGTCACACACCTGCACACACACGTGATCAGGAAGAAAGGGGCATCCTTCTCAATCTCCCTCGTGTCGCTTCCAGACCCTCGTGTTACAAAGCCTCGACCCCTCACCCCCGCCTCTCTGAGGTCACATACAGCCATAACGGTTGTTCTGACACTTGGATTTATTTTGTCTAGTAAGATCATTAAACACAAACAAAGACCTCCATTCCCGTTTCAAAAAAGAAAGCACTTTTTATCCCCCCCAAAAAAGGGAAGTGTCTTACCTTGGAATAAAGGACATTCCTCTAAGTGAAATAGTTTAGCTTTTTGAAGGGCTCACTAGAGGCCACCATCCTCACACTATCACTCGTGCGTGTGTGTGTGTGTGTGTGTGTGTATGTATGTGTGGTCAAGCCTCTCCTCTCCTCATGTGAGTGACACACCCCCAACCCAGGCCCCTTGGCTCCTTGATACCTTCAACCCCGATGACCCCCTGCTCCCTCTCTGCTTCGGCTGCCCACTCCTGTGGCCACACCGAGGTGTTCCCATCTCATCACCTGCGGCCACAGTGCCCACTCTTCCTGCTCCTTCTGCGCCGGTGTCCCCAGGAGGACCTGTCCTCTAGTTCTCTGACCCAACTCCTTCCTCCCTATCAATCCCCCCTTGTTTGCCCATATCCCAGGCAGGGTCCATCATGACAGTTTCTCTGGCCAATGTCCTCAGTTCTCTCATTTCAGTGACCGCCCATCTGCACCCACTTACAAAAACTGTCCCAGCTTCTGCTGGATTGAATCTGGTTCCATTCCAACACCCTCGTGGGGCAAGGTCCACAGCAACGGCCCCAACTGTTTCACATCCTGCTGTACCTACCCCCTTGGCTAGTGTTTCACACACTGACCTTGGCCTTGGCCACACATCTGGCTTGGGAATGGGGCGGCAGCAAGTGCAGCAAGTGTGCACAACCCTTATGCACTGGAGCTTGCTCTCCTGCTGCTCTTGGCACCTGTCACCATGTTAAAACCAGGGCTGGCCTGCTAGAGAATTAAAGGGCCTACGGGCAAGGCACCCCGGCCAACAGCCAGCCAGCCAGCCAGCCAGCCAGCAACTCCCCCCTTCCCCACCCCCCGTCCCAGGTGAGACAGGTCAGCCTGGCCCCGCTCAGCAGAAAGGCCCAGCTGAGCCCAACCCAATTGCTGGGAAAACTGCTTTAAGTCATTAAGTGTCAGGGTGGTTTGTGGTTTAAGAAAAGCTAATTCAGGGGCTTCCCTGGTGGCGCAGTGGTTGAGAATCCGCCTGCCAACGCAGGGGACACGGGTTCGAGCCCTGGTCCAGGAAGATCCCACATGCCGCGGAGCAACTAAGCCCATGTGCCACAACTACTGAGCCTGCGCGCCTAGAGCCCGTGCTCCTCAACAAGAGAAGCCACCGCAATGAGAAGCCCACGCACCTCAACGAAGAGTAGCCCCCGCTCGGCGCAACTAGAGAAAGCCCATGTGCAGCAACGAAGACCCAACACAGCCAAAAATAAATAAAATAAATAAATTTATTAAAAAAATAAATAAATTTATATTGATTCGTATAACTCAGAGGTTAAACAATGCTGGAAGAAAATTTACACAACAGAGAGACTAGTGTCAGCTATTTCTGCTTCTCCCCTCCTCCTTATTAACACCAAAGTCTCTCTTCATGGGAAGGAGAAGCCACGAGATGGGAACTTTCTCAATTCCCAGCCTCCCTGTCACTCTAGAAGCCTCACGTCCCCCCAGGTCCCGGCCCGACGCCCACCCCGTGCCCTCCGCGCCCCTCAGTTCTCTCTGCCCTGCCCCCATCTCCCTCTGCAGCATTTAACCTCTCCCACATTAAACTCACCATCAAAAACAACAAAAGTCATTTCTCACCACTAATCCACTGCTGCAATTTTCACTTTCTCAAGCCCTGGGGAAGTAGCAGGCCGACACTTGGCTTTTTGATTCTTTTTTAAACTTTTTCACACACACACACCCCGCCCCCGTCATTCCTCAGCTGCCATCTGGCTTCGACCTCCCTCCCCACCCCCAGTGCACCTCAGTCGACCACCGCCAGCCTCCTGCTCTAGCGCTAAATCCCACGCCCGTGGTTCTGTATATTTCACTCAATCTCAAGGGCGTCTGACGCATTCTGTGGCCCACGGTTTGGGCGTCTTTGCGGCGTCTCACCCTCTTCCCCCACCCTTGAAGGTCGCCCCTCCCGGGGATCCCACACTCAAAGAGGCGACCTCACTCACCGCGTGGCTGCCGTCACCCAGGCCGCTGGCTCTGCATTCCGGGCACAGCTCCGACTCCACGTTCACGGGGCCAGCGGCCTAGTGACAGCTCCACTCTGGAGAGCCACAGGCACCTCAAAGTCAGTGTCCTCCCAAACTCCTTGCCTTCCACCCTGAGCCTGTTCCTCCACCGAACTCCCTACATCCTGAAACTGGCACAACTCCAGCCTCTCCGAGCTCCCCTTTCTCGGGCGTGTAAATCACCGAGTCCCGCTGGGCCTGTCTCCTAAACTAAACTCCACCCGAGATCCACCCACTTTCCTCTGGCTCCACCACCACCTCTCCACCTGAAGTCACTTCCCTCCCTCGTGGAGCTAACTCAACAGCCTCCCACCTGGTCTTCGCGTGTTCACGCTTCCCCGTGCACCCTCCCCACCGTAGCCAGCGTGACCTTCCTAACGTGCAAATCTGACCGCTTCCTGCCACGGGTTCTGTTCTATCCTGACTCTCCAGCACTTCACACACAGCACACAGGCGCATGATAATAATGCTTCCTGGGTGGTACGGGTAAATTCCCAAAATGTCCAAGAGGTCAACACTTGGACAAACAAACTAAAGATGTAAGTTTCACAGATTAACGTTATGAAATGTGTGAAAAGCCCAGTTTGACAACCAAAGAGTAACACCAAATTTAAGCAACTTATATACTGTAGTCTTAAAACAACAACTGCAAGGTTTACATCAAACTCTTAAGTGACTGCTCTCCCTTCCCCCTCCCCCCATACAAAAAAATAATGGCTTTTACTTTCCAACAGAATCGAAAAGAAGTCTGAATGTTCAACATTTACTTACGTGCAAAGAATTGACTGGTCCTCACGATCTACAAAACAAAACAAAACAAACAAAAAAAAAAGAAAGTGACCATTTGCCTGGTTTTTAAAAAATTTGATATAATAATAAAGTTGCAGTGATAGCCTCTAAAATACTAGTAACTCTGCTGCTCTCAGGTCAAGTTAACTCTTCCCAACCCTATTATATATTATACAGTCCTAAATCCAGTCAAGTTCATCATTCTACTGCCAGATTCTCTGGGGTAGATAACAACCCAGGCTCAGATGACTGTACACGTCTAATCAACCTGGACTCTCCAGCCCGGCTGCCCATCAGAGTCAACTGGGAAGTTTTATAAAAATGAACTCCGCAGAGCTCCACCTCCACCTTCAGGGGGAGGGATTGAAAACCCCTTTTTAAGCAGGTTCCCCAGGTGATTCTGATGCAGGGCCAGGTTTGGAAACCACTGCCTTTCAAGAAAACCCACCACCAGAGAGGAATCATTATTAATTTGACCTTAAAGGAGAATAAACCCCAAAAAGTATCAAACACTGAGTGGAAGAGAAGATTGAAGGAGGATAAACATCTATATGAGGTTTAACCACTGTCTCAAGTCAGAATGTTAGATACACCAAAAATAACGAAAGGACGTATGATGAAAAATATCTAACATGATTTTAAAGTGATGAACGATTTAAGTATTCATATTCAGCTCAATTTTTCAACTGAAAAGGTGAAATGCAAACCCACGTGTAGTCCAAGGACAAAACCACCTGTGCAGGATGTATGACTTCCAATCACTTATGAGCATCATTATCTCTATTTTACAGACGAGAATGTTCTTTGAGGAAGTTAATCCTCCAGTCACATAGCTACTGGGGGACAAGGATGCAGGTGAGAACCCAGGCCTGTCTGCCTCCAGTGCCTGTGTCCTCAACACTCCCGACCAAGACTGTCACTGCCTCAGAAGCAACTGCGGTCACGAGGGCCCGGCCCAGGTAGCATTTCTGTTGCTCCCTACACTGTGCTTGCTTTCCCATCAGAAAAGCCATCACGTGCCCAATGAAGGTCTCACAGTAGTTCAGGCATAGATAACCTCCATCAAAGAGAAATGAAGAGTTCCTTCACTACGTCATACTCTTTTCATATAATATTATTAAAAGAAACAAATCCATTCATATATTCTGTGTATAAACTGATTTATACCAAGAGCATATTACTGCCCGGCCCCTTGAGTCTAATTTTAATTCCTAGTAATCGCTCCTAACCACTGTTTTCTCCTTCTTTCTGGCCGCCATGGGCAACATAGGTGATGTCTGCCCCTTTACTGGTTCACTCTCCCAGGGATGTGTTATCTCCTTTCTGTGGCATGTCCTTCCCGGATCCATGACCACTTGGATTACCTCCACCTGCCCTTCGTGCTCAGCTCAGCTGTATCTCCTCTGAGGAGCCTCCCCAGACCCTCTTCCTCAGGCTTCTCCCTGTTTCCTTCTTTTGACCACAGTATTCTGGAGTTAGACAAACGACACTGCCAACTGCCTGCCCCACCAGCATGTGCTGCCTGAGATCACAGACTGTCTTGCTTCTTTATTCCCAGAATTAACAGTCAGCCTTCCGTCCACTGAGACAACCCAGTACGAGGAGCCAGGCCAGGCACTGGCAAGACACCGGGAACTGGAATCTTCTGTCCTAGTTCCAGCCCCGCCACAAACTGCCTGCAGATCTATAAGTGAGGCATTGATTCCTTGCTGGTCTCGGGTTCTTCACCTATAAAACTAGGATTTTACCAAGTTTTTGCACATTATTCACTCTAAACATGAACCCTCACACCCCAAATTCTCCTGGTCTGAGCAACGTCTATAGAACTCCACTTTATAGTTTACAATGAACTTTATATGCTAAAAACCTATAAATATAACCAGACACAGCCTTCTAGTGACATTTAAGGGAAATAACTTCATGTTCAAAAATGCAACTAGCCTTCTAAAGAGTAGAGACTCATTTGATAGCTCAGTTATTTTCCAAAGCACCTTTCAAAAAAACACATACGGAGGTACTCAATAAATCCATGTTGAATTAAATCATATTTTCAACAGTGAAAAAGGTTTCAAATCAGTCACCTCAGCTCCTACCTTGAAAAACTAGAAAAGCACAAATTAAACGCAAAATAAGTAGAAGAAAAAATGATAAGGAACAGAAATCAATGAAATGGGAAACAGGAAAAAAAACAAAAACAAAAACAAGGACCAAATGCTGGTTCTTTGAGATCAATGAAATTGATAAATCTCTAGACAAAATGATCAGGTATAAGACACAAATTACCAATATCTGGAATAAGAAAGGGAAAACCACTATATATCCCAGAAATACTGAAAGGATAATAAGGAAATATTAGGAACCACTTTCTGCCAAAAAATTTGACACCTAGGATGAATGGGATAATTTCTTTAAAAGACATGAACTACTACAGTTCACTCAAAAAGAAACAATAACCTAAGTAGATGTAGAAAAGACATACAATAAAACAACATCCATTCATGAGTAAAAACAAAAACAAAAAACTCAGCAAACTAGGAATACAAGGGAACTTCAACAACTTGATAAAGGGCATCTACAAAACACCTACGAACAGTTAACATCATCCTTAATGGTGAAGAACTGAATGCTGTCCCCGAGACCAGGAATAAGACAAGGATGTCTGTTCTCACACCTATTCAACATCACAAAGAAGAAAAATAATTAAAGGCAGAGACTTGAAAAGGAGGAAATAACAATGTCTCTATTTGTAGAGGACATAATTGTCTATAGAGATAATCCCAAAGAATCTACCAAAAAACCTTTCAGAATAAGTGAGTTTTGCAAGGTTGCAAAATATGTCAATATATATTTTAAAAATGATATTTCTATATATTAATAGTGAACAATTGGAAATTAAAAATTTTAAAGTTCCATTTAACACTACTAAAAACAGGAAATGCTTAGTTATACTAAGGGATATGTTATACTTAGATATAAATCTAACAAAGTATGTGCAAGATCTATATACTAAAGACTATAAAATATTGATGAAATAAATTAAAGACCTACATAAATAGAGAGATAAACCATGTTCACGGATTGGAAGACTCAAAACTATTGTCAATTCTGCTCTAATTGTTCTATAGAGTCAATGCAATCCAATCAAAATGTGAAGAGTGGGACCTTTTTTAGAAAATGACAAGCTAATTTCTGTAATTTATATTGAAAGACAAAGCAACTAGAATAGAGAAAATAATTTTTAAAGAATGATGGTGGAAAATACACTATTTGATTTCAAGATTTACTGTATGGCTATTGTAACCAAGACGTATGATATCTGCCAAAGGACAGACATACAGATCAAAGGAATTGAGAATCCTGACAAAGGCAATTCACTGGAGAAAAAAACTGTCTTCTCAACAAATGGTGCCAAGATCAACTGGATATCCACATGCAAAACGATGATCTTCAATCCATACCTTGCACCATACATGAAAATTAACTCAAGATGGATCACAGACTGAGTGGGAAAAAATTGCAAATCACTTACCCAATAAAGGACTTGTAACTAAAAAGGACAAAGAATTCTCAAAAATGAGTAATAAGAAAACAAACCACTCAATTTTTTTAAATGGTCAAAAGATTTGGACACTTCACCAAGGAAGACATACAGGTGGCATAAGCACATCAAAAGATGCTTAATATCATTAGTGACTAGGGAAATGCAATTTAAGACCACAATGAAATATCACTACACACTTTCCAGAGAGACTACAATTTAATAAAAAACTGACAATACCAAGTGCTGGCAGGATGCAGAACTGGAACTCTCAGCCGTTGCTAGGAAGGTTGAAAAATGGCACAGCCACTTGGAAAAAGTCTGGTAATTTCTTATAAAGTTAAACATACACCTACCATGTGACCGAGCAATCCTCCTCCTAGGTATTGAGCCAAATGAAATTAAAACTTACACTCAAAAAACCTGTATACAAATGTTTCTAGTGTCTTTACTGCCAAGAACTGGAAACTATCTAAATGCCCTTCGAATGGTAAGTGAATAAATAAACTGTGGAACATGCATCCAATGGAATACTACTCACAACTAAAAAGGAGTGAAGTATTGGTGGACGACGCTCAAATGCACTATGTTAGTGAAAGAAGCCACCCTCAAATGGCTAACTTGTGTATGATTACATGATGTTCTGGAAAAGGCGAAACTATAGTGACAAAGGAAAAACAAATCAGTGGTTGCCATGGTCTAGAGGGCAGGGAATGACTATAAGGAGAGTGTAGAAATTTGGGGGAAGATAGAGCTGTTCTATATCTTGATTGTAGTTACACAACTATAAGCATTTGTCAAAAGTCAAAAAACTATGCACTAAAAAGGCTGAATATTACTGTATGCAAATGATACCTTACTAAAATTGTATATATTTAGTTTTCCCATCCAGCAACATGCTGTGCCTCTACATTTAAGACTTTAAAAAAGTTCTGCAATTTCTTATTCAGGTTCTGCCTATTTTTGTTTACTGCTACCATATATATTTTTGGCTAAAGAATAAATACATCTTTAAACTTATCACCCAGTGAAATCACTGTTTCATCCCCTCACTAACCCTTTCACTCTGATGCCTGTACCCTCTTAGTTTTCTTCATAGCACTTATCACTATGATATTGTCTTTATTTATTTTCCTGTATCTTCAATGAGATAACAGTTCTCTAACACAATCACTAGAAGGGTTTTCCTACATTTGACAGCTTCTCAGGGTAAGGAGTTACTGTCTCCTACTGTCTGTATTCCCACATTATAAGATTCAATACATAGATTCAAGGCAACTGTAATTCATTATAAAACATTCCTTTTCCTGGCATAAAATAATGCCCTTTGTCCCTGTTTCTGCTGTGACGTCTACTTTAGACTTGAGATGACTTTAACTGGTGCTCCCTTTTTGTACTCATTTGGCCGAGGAAATGCCCATCGTTGTACTGCTATTATTTTTCTACTTTGAGATGTCTCTCTTGTAAGGGGCATATGATTATATTAGGTTCTGTTATTTATAGGGGGTTAAATGTATTTATATTTACTGCTGTATTTGGTGTTACCTGTTTTCTGACCTTTTGAAGCCTTCCTTGATGTTCCTTTTAAAAGATGGTCTGTTTTCCTTGCTTTTCTTTCTCCTAATATAAGAAACTTGTATCCAGTTTCAACATTTTTCAAAAAGAATCCTTTAACCTACATTTTAAAGGTTCACATTTTGATGTATATCAATCCTAGTCTTAAAAGACTTATTCTTAAAACAAGAGAGGGGTAGTATATGTGCTTATTATACTAGGACATCCCTTGGTGTGTCAGACATCATTTCAAGACTGCTGCTCAGGATTCCACTATATAAGTGAGCCATCTTTTTAAGTAATTACTTACTCGTAGAACAATTGGTTATTTCCAGTGTTTCTCAGGAAGCTACTGGAGGTTATTCTACATCCAAAATAACAGCATATGGGATCCATAAATTAAGAAATACAACCACGGAAAGAAGCAAGGAGGAATTCCCTGGAGGTCCAGTGGTTAGGACTCCGTGCTTCCACTGCAGGGGGCACGGGTTCGATCCCTGGTCGGGGAACTAAGCTCCCACGTGCCGCAAGGCGAGGCCAAAAATAAAACCCACACACACACAAAACACACATACCCTTAAAACACACATACCCTTTGATCCAGCAGTCCACAGAAAGAAGCAAGGACATAATTCTTAAATCTGTTCCCCTCTTAAATCTCCCATCTCTGCTCCCTCCTCCTCATTCTCAGCGGAGACCCTGCTTCGCCTTTCCCTGAGAAAACAGGAGCGTTTTCACAAGTTCCTACCACCAACCATATCTACCCACCAACAGGCAGATGCTTTCAAGAAACCTGGCCATGAAGGGAAGGAGAGGATGGAAGAGAGAATTTTCTTTTTTTAAAGTAACGGGGAAAACTTCAGCACATTTAATGCTAACATTAGGAGCCTCTAAAAAGGGAAGCAGAAGACAGTCAACACCGTGAGCTTCCTGAGACGGATTCCTAGGAGAGATGGGACGGGCACCAGAGGTGAAGGAGCTGGGAAGACTGCCTTCACGGGAGCGGGCGCAGGACGGGACGGTTTGTAAATCTGGCTCAGGAAGCTGCGGCAGCTCCTCTCTGGTGGCTTCTAATTTCTCCATGGATCAGGGGAAGAAGTCACCAGCTGGGGAGGAGAAGGGGATGCAGGGACCTAGGGAGCTGAAGTGGGCAGGGGCTTGAGACAATCATTAGGGAGAGTGAGGTTATAATCTTAATAGACAATCAAGGAAGGATTAGCAAGCAGTGCTCTGCGTGGAATCTGGGCTTGTGGTCATGAAATTAACAGGAGTATTGATCTGTTCAGCTGTATGAAGAGAAGACGCCAGAGGCATCAGCAACCCAAGTAAGAGCCTTAAAAAAAAGACAAATATCTTGACTGACCCAGGGTAAGAATTTTGCCAAATAAGTATAACAAAAGAACAAAGGGACAAGGGGCGTAGGATACTGACAGAAGACGCTGAAATGACAGACTATAAAATCTAAACTACACAAGGAAGAAAGTCAAGGCAGTACTGATAATACACAGGGGAAAAGGAGAACAGCGTCTGGACCCGAGATCTAAACGGAGTCAAAGAACACGGTCAGGAGACTTGCTGACTGAACTGCCAGGACGGAAGGATTTTGCAATAGAATTTCTGAAATATTTGAAAAATAAGATCATTTCAGAAGGTGGCACAGTCTAGGGTGTCAGCAGCATAAGTCAGAAGAGAAGAAGATTAAGAGATGATTAAGAGACCGGGGGCTGGCTGTTGACGAAAAACTAGGAAGTAACACAGGGTTATGGCAGGGCTTGAGGCAGGCAGGAAACGACGCTGTGTTGGGGGCCAGACCCACTAAGGAGGGAGGGGAGGAGGAGGGAGGAGGGGAACCCAGAAGAAAGCTGCTACAAGCGATGAGGGGCAGGCAGAGGAGGGGCAGTGTTTTCAAGGGGTAAAGAGTATTAATAGTCCAGCAGATGCACTGAGAGTAAGGACACTGATCCCATCTCCTAGCGCACAGGATCGGAGTGGAGGGCCCACACTCAGGGGAAAGCCAAGTTTCAGTTAAAGCCCGGAGGAAACGAAAACACTTGACAAAGACACTGAACACATAGGGAAGTTTGCACATCACAGAGTGGGAGTTAACCTAAGGCAGAAATGAAAAGAGAGCATTACGGAAATGAAGATGTGACCGGGAAACAAAAGAACAAGGAGATGTGGATTTCATTCTAAGACTCCAGGAAGAAGGTAGAATCTCAGGTCTTAGATATGCACGGGGTCCCCTGCAACTACTGTTAACAGCAAAATTTGCCTTTACATCTGTCTAGGTCAACAGAAGGTGGGTGGCAGTGTCGGCTGCTACTGAGTGGAAGCTGGCTGGGGTGGACGGCCACGGGGAGGGGCAGAGGAGGAGGAGCACACGGGGTGCTGGGGGAGCCTGGAATATTAATAGTCTTAGGTCCCCTCGCATGATTACCTACCGGGCACAGGTCTCAGTGTGCTGCGTTCAGTTTCTAACACGCAGGACTGCAAATGAGAAGTCTGAGCCCAATGACGCCCTCTCCACCGAGATCACCTGATCTTGCCCTATCCACACCACGCTGTGTTAGACCAGGCATGTGTCTCCTTTCAAGATTCCTGCCTGGCACTTAGTGAACCCTCTCAGTTTCAAGACTCAAGTCCTTCTTCAGCTCTGGTGAACTTTTTCAAAAATATCACTTCTCTCATGGCTCCTGAGAGTCTATACCATGTCTACAGATATGCAGAGTGTACACCATGTTTCCTACTCTTTCTGTCATAATTTCCATCAGTTTCTTTTTGTTGTGTATTCTGGAAGAACTCCTTGAGTCGGTCTTCTAATTCATTGCTTTAGTCCAACTATGTCAATTCTGCTATCCCATGCTTTCAGAGTTTGTGATTTTTACGAGCAAGTTTATGTCCAAGAACTCTACTTTCATTCATGCAGTCAAAGAATATTTCTTGAACAACTACTATGTGCCAGGCACACTCTGCATTTTTTTTTTTTTAAGTCCCACTGGTTGTTTTTTTGGGGGGGGCCGCGCCATGCGGCATGTTGTGATCTTCATTCCCTAACCAGGGATGGAACGTATGCTCCCTGCATTGGGAACACGGAGTCTTAACCACTGGACCACCAGGGAAGTCCCTCTGCATTTTATTGACGCAATATCCCCTAGAATCTAAAGTTAAGAAAAAAAATTAAGCTCTCTTCTGTTTTTTGTGTTAAAAAAACAAACTCTGTTCAGTAGGACCATCTGCTCTGAATCCTCCACATGGTCCCGTCAAGCTACAGGTCCTCTTCGTAGGCCCACTGACGTTTAGCTATTTATTTGCTCACGTCTGTAATTGAAAACCTAGATGGATGAGCATTGGTAGCTGGTCTGAACTTCATGAGCAGTTGCAAGTTGTTGACTGTTGTCTGACTGCTCTAGCAGACGTCCCACCCGACTGTGTTGTATCCTATATCCACAGGTAGCCCCCTACTTATAGAAAAAAATACAGTGGAATTGGTTAGAGTGGGGTTTTTTTGTTTTTTATTGTCTGTTTTAAATTATTACGTAATCAAAACTATCAACTAATTCTTTTAGCTTTCACGTGGCAGTTTATGATTGTGGATAAGAATGTGTCACGTTGCCTTGGTTTTGAATCCTCGTTCATACCTCTTCTATTTACATTTTCTTGGTCAAGTTATTTAACTTTTTGTGCCTCAGCAAAATAGGGACAGTAATTCTATTTACTTTATAGGATTGTTGTGGATTAAATAATACACATAAAGAAGTTAGCCCAGTGCCTGGCACATAATAATATTCAATACAGGTTCATTCTAGCATTAGTGATGATATTAATAATACCATATACTGCTAAGCCACATCTTCCTCACTCTGTATTCATATAGCTGGTTTGGAAACCCAGTAGTGGGGCATTAACATTTATCCCTCTTAACTAGAGTCAAGTCACCATTCAACCTGTCAAGAGCTTTTAAAAACTCTGTTTCTTTTCATCAAATGTATTTCTTTTTCCTCCCAGTTTCATGTCATCTATAAATTTTACAGGCATGCATCCTACGTCTTCAAGTATATTGATTAGAATGTTGGAAAGGGCACAAACCCCTTGGTGCACATCCTGACGCCTGGCCAACCTCTATCATTAGTCAGCATCTCAGGCACAACTTTGCAGCATCCAACCACGAGGAGATCACAGGGACCATGGAATGCCATGGAGAAGTCCTAATTCTCTGATAACACTGTCTACTATATTTCCCTTCCTACTCAGTGTAAAGTAATGTGAGGAATATTTTCATGCTCAGTGTAAAGTAATGTGAGGAATATTTTCATGCTGAGGAATATTTTCATGCTAGACTATTAACAGTAGATTCTAGAATCTTTCTTGGCAGGTATAGTAAGCTCAAGAGTGGGAGCTCCTGAGCTTAATATAAAGGGGAGCTTCTTCCTCTTTTTAAAAAATTAGAATTATATAATGTGAGACCATCCCAGCCTTCTGGAAACTCTTGTTCTATATAATACTTCAAAGAACAGGGGTTCGGTAATCTCAGTTGTGAGAATGTATTTGCTTAGAAGAGAAAATATGGATTCAATCAGAGGCGGAGTGTACTTTGCCCAATTTCTTCTCCCATATAAGGCAGTTTGCTCATTCATACAAATACTTTTCTGCATGTAAAGATCATTCTTCTTAATGGAGACACAGAATGAGACACAAAACAAAAAGCTGGAGATTTTCCTTCTCCATCACCTGACTGCAATTTATCACAGTCATGGCCATTTCTTAACATTCTTGGCTCTGAACCTAAGAAAGGGTTATTAAATTGAATCTTTTTTAAGCCTAAGCTCATTTTGGATTCTGAACCCCTTCTTACCCATCTATGCCACTATTCTAGTCCTAAAGCACTTCCTGTTTGCCTCCGAGGACCTGGTATAGAAGAAGCATCCAAATGATACCTGAGTAGGAAATGGGTATTAACTCCCTCACACTACCCTTTAGACCCAGCACCCAGGCAGCCTTTCCAGGACCTGAGATTTGATGACAGGTGGATGCAGCATACTCTGCTTCCTGAAGACCTCGTAGATTTTATTTTACTTTACAGAATTCATTTTGAAAAACATAAAAGGAGAGAGAGGGAGAGTTACTATAGAAGATTTCGCATAGTGCTAGGAAGTCCCACGTTTAAATGCAGTCTTGTTGACAGGTCCTACTGTATAACACAGAGAACTATATTCAATATCCTGTGATAGGGGCTTCCCTGGTGGCGCAGTGGTTAAGAATCTGCCTGCCAATGCAGGGGACACGGGTTCGAGCCCTGGTCTGGGAGGATCCCACATGCTGCGGAGCAGCTAGGCCCGTGAGCCACAATTACTGAGCCTGCGCGTCTGGAGCCTGTGCTCCGCAACAAGAGAGGCTGCGATAGTGAGAGGCCCGCGCACCGCGATGAAGAGTGGCCCCCCCTTGCCACAACTGGAGAAAGCCCTCGCACAGAAACAAAGACCCAACACAGCCAAAAATAAATAAATTAAAAAAAAAAATCCTGTGATAAACCATAAGGGAAAAGAATAGGAAAAAGAATATATAAGGGAGTTTCCTGGTGGTCTAGTAGCTAGGGGCCACTGGAGTCACTGCCGGGGCCCAGGTTCAATCCCTGGTCAGGGAACTGAGATTCCACAAGCCACGTGGCGTGACCAAAAGAAAAAAAAAAAAGAAAAAGAACACGTATATGTAAAACTGAATCACTTTGTTGTACACCAGAAATTAACATAACGTTGTAAATCAAACTATACTTCAAGAAAATCAAAATTTTAAAAAATTTAAAAGGAAAAAAAAATAAATGTAGTCTTGTTACACAATAATGTTAAATGCATTCAAAACTGCTCCATTCTAGTTTTCAAAAAAAATTCCTTCATAAATCATTGCGTCTGAAGCCATAATTCCAATTAAGGACTCTTCAAATTTATATTTCATTCAAGATCCAAAAAGAAAACAATCGAAATCCACCAACTCCACACATGCTGTTTAACTTTTGGTGTGTCCTTTTTCATGCATTTAAATAAAAAATATTTTATAATCTTTCTTTCCCCAATGATGCATCCACCTTTTCTTTTATTCTTCCTGTTGGTTTTAAAAACTAATGCAGTATAGCTTTGATTATACTGGCTTGTGGTGGAGAGATCAAATATATATAAAAACTAGATGCTTCTTAACAGAAAAATTAACATGAAGTATTTATGAAGCACCAAGCATACTTACCGGATGCCTATAGAAAATGGCCATATTGCCTAGTCTAATCTTAAGAATTCATAATTTTTCTACAATAAACATCTATCACTTTTCTTTTTAATCTTAAAAAAAAAAAGTAAAGCCCTCTGTAGAAAAGATTGAAGACATTCTAAAAAAAACCGAATTACATTTAAGAAATTCTGAGTAGTATTCTAACATTTCCAGTTACCTTGAAGCATGCATCTGTAAGCAGATTCAGATATGGCATAGATGTGTGGAGGCATCTCGTGACGTTTCTTCCCTCTGTACATTTCAATAATATTCTCAGAGTAAATGGGAAGGTTCTTGTAAGGATTTATGACTACACAGAAGAGTCCAGAATAGGTCTAGAATAGATAAAAATAAAATACAGTGTTAAAAAAAACAAACAAACTGCATATATCCACAGGGATCCAATCAGGAGACAAACCACACAGTAATTTGAACAGAGGACCTTTATCATTTGCACAATTAATCTATCCCTAAAATTAAATCTCGCCTATAATGGGCAATTCTAAACCACAAGTAGTTCTCCCACAGAGAGCCTATTAAGTGGTACTTCCTAGATTCAATTCCCTCATCTGTCAAATGGAAATAATAATATATGCTTCATGGCTTCACAGGGTCATTATTCAAACATGTCATTTGCTTTTTCACACTCATTCTCTCATGAGTGTACGAGGTATGAAAAGTTCATTAAGGTAGTTTCAGATTCCACGTTGCAACTCATCTTTAAGGAGATACCGGTGGCCAAGTTTGGGTACAGTATCAAAGAAGATCCACAATTATCTGGAAAGGTTATTATTAAACCTTTTTTACTCTTCTAATTTTTTTTGCTTTGGAAAATATATTTTTTTCATAAAAATAATTTATGTCAACTTGTTATAGGTTTATTTTTAAATGAGTTGATAAATATTTAAAATTTTTGTTTTACTTTCTAAACACAGTAAATATCATGAAATATAAACAAAAGCTCTTTGGGGGCCCTCAAAAATTTTTAAGAGCCACTAGTCTAGAAGATAAAAACCTTCCTCATCAGTAGGGTAATCATTACTCAGAATTAATACTAGGAGCACTTTTGCCTTTGGGGTTTTTTTAATTCACATGGAATGATTTCTGAGAACTGACTCTGGGAATTATGGAAAATCAAGAGCGGTTAGGATTGCTGCCAGATGCTCTGGTCCTGGCGGGGCTGAAGGCACCTCAGCTGCACCGGGAAGCAGACCCTTTACTTCGGGTGATTCTAAATCTAAAGGCAAGAAGATCCTAGAAAAGGCCGAGGACCAGTGGTGCTCGGTACCAGAAGTACCGAGGGGCTTCTAACCAACAAGCTGTGTTCAGAAAGGCTGAAACCCCTGGCAGTGGCCACCAGGAGGCACTGTCCAGCCCACTCTATTCTGAGCGCTGCAGTTAATGATGCTGGAAGAAGAAAGGTGGCCAAAAAAAGTTTAAGTGATCAGAACCACCTCAGTAGCTGTTCTCCTTTATCTTTGCTTCCCTCCCAACGGAGGCTCGGATGTGGAATGCACTTCCTACCTAGATCAGCGCTTGGGAATAAGACAAAGGCAAGCAAGGGCCCTGCCCCGAGCTCACTGATTTGGGCTGTTTGCCTGATTTCTGAACTGAGCGTCCCTGTTTGCCTGAGGCCACAGTAATTACTTGCCCCTCCCTGGGTGACTGCTGGGCCTGAAGCCGTTGGCTTTCTCATGTCCGGCATCACACCTCCAAGAACCCGGGCTGGCTCTCAGGCCACCCACCCAGCAGCCTGGCACCTTCTACCGAGTCTCTAGTCTAAGTAGGCCAGCCTCTCTCTGCCACCCACAGGAGAGAAAGGCAACGAGAGACAATAAAAACAGAGATTTTATTAAGGCTGAGAAAACTAAGGAGAGGCAATCTCAACATTTTAATTTTTTATTGAGTTTAATTTATACACAGGAAATTTGACAAATCATAACTACACATCTCAATGAATTGTTATATATACAACCTCCACTTTTTCTTCAAAAATGAGATAATAGTCTATCATGAAGCTACAAATTCTGCATTTCACTTTCTTTTGTAAGAGGAAAATAATTACAGACTGCCAAAACAAAACAAAACAAAAAACCCCAAAACCTCCAAGGAAGTTAAAATATGCCAATTCAGTTTAACATCCCATAGCATGTACGGCATGGTAACAGATCCTAATGATGACATTTGTAATCAGAAATCATTCCAACATGTGTGTCTATCATGTGTTGGGGACTTTTCTGAGGACTAAGATTACAGAGATGAGTAAATCTCACAAATATGAGTAAGTCATCAAAAAACAAGGTTGAATAATCATCAGTGTCCTATGCTTGCCAAAGAGGAGCAGTAATAGAGGTTTAAGTGGAAATACTAAATTGAAGTGCTTAAAAAGCTAAGCTTCTATCTTGAAAATTAGCTCAAATGTTGGGCTCCTGCACTGAACCAGTACTGTACCACTTTTGTCCTCCCCAAGTCACATGGAAGGAGGGTGATGTGTTGTTAGTTTCTCTGGAGGCCTTAAGTTCAAAGTAAATGTCATTATTAAGCATTTGAATACATGCAGAAGATACTAAGCAACTTCTTATACGCTCTAGGGGATGAAGACAATAAAGATACACTAAGCAAACAAGACATAATATAAGGCACTAAAAAGAGAGTGGTACAAAAAAAGAAAGATGAACAAGCCTTTTAAACAGAGAAACTCTGGAATGGAACACATGACAAACCCCACTGAAGGTCATGGCCATCTTGTCAGAAACCGTACAACTAGGTACTAAGTCCAGACCTAGAGGGTCTTTCATGTTCTTTTTAAAGACTATTGGGTCAAAAGGAGGGATAAAGAAATTCCTATTAAAATAGTAAGAATGTGGGGCTTCCCTGGTGCTCCAGTGGTTAAGTGCTCCAAATGGAGGGGGCCCAGGTTCGATCCCTGGTCAGGGAACTAGAGCCCGCATGCCACAACGAAGGTCCTGCATGCCACAACTAAGACCTGGAGCAGCCAAATCAATAAATATTTTAAAATTAAAAAAAATAAAATAAAATAGTAAGAATGTAAAACTTGGTGGCAGGGTATATCCATGGCAGAGTGAAGCGCAGTCTAGTGACAATAGTTTGTTCTGTGGAAGGTGAGAGAAAAGAGCCCAGACAGGCAGATTTTGTCCACTCTAGGTGATCAGGTATCAGAGGTTCAGGAGAGAAGAGTGATGGAAGGAAAGAGGCATTCCTGAAACAGCATAAACCTGGCAGCCATATGGAAAAGAGACTGAAGGGGCAAGAGGTGGGAAGCAGGAGGTGGAGATCTCTCCAGGCACAGTAACAGGCCTGCAGGAGAGAAAAACAAGACAAAAACGGAGCAGGGATGAGTCATGAAGAAAGCGGGCTGGAGATTCAACAGCAGTCAGGACTCTGAATAGAGAAAACCATTCAAGACTCAAGGTAAAGATGACTCCAAGGTCGTCAAGTTGAAGATGACTCCAAGGTTGTCAAGCTTTAGAGATGGAAAAGTAACGAGTGGACGCGAAAAATCATTGGAATTGTTTGTGGGGAAAAGATACTGAATCCCCTTTTAACATACTGAGATTGTGGCACGTTAAAAGGAGATTCATTACAATAAGGGAGCCCAGGAGAATGAATGCCTACTGAACAGTTGGAAACACTGGAATCCTAAAGCCATGAGAACATTCTGAAGAACTGCAAAGCCTTGAAGAAGTCTGCAAAGGCTTTAAGACACCAAGTAACAGTTATTATACAAAAATACTAGCACCAAAACCACCTTGACATTTTCCCAACAGTCTGTGCTGCTTTATGCCTCCAGGCTTCTACATATGCTGATCACTCTGCCCGGAATGCCCATCTCCTATCCATGGAGTATTGGGAAATGTTACTCAACCTTTAGGGTCAGGCCTCAGTCTAAGAAAACAGGGATATGCATATACATTATTACTTCATAGCTTTGAAGGATTAGAGAACCAGGAAACAGAGGCAGGTACAGATATCAGTGCAACAGAGCAGATACAACAGTCTCTTATTAGGAACAGGGGATTGAACTGGCAGCATCACCCCAACCTACACCCCGACCGCAGCTCTCAGAAGAAATCAGACCTCCGCCCAAAAAGGAAAGGAAGAGAAGAAAGAATAGGTCACTCACACCATTTGCAAACACCACACCTAGATAAAATTCACATGTGTATTTTAAAAAAAAAACAACAACCCTATGTAATAAGGAAAAGATCATCTTCCAGAATATTCAGAGAGAGAAATGACCTCTGGACATTCTCTACAAAATAAGCTAAAAGAAGACTTTGGGGAACAGATTTATGGCTGCAACAGAATGTAACACAACATGGCCTCTTAAAGAAAGATAAAACAAAGGTAAATAATACAAGAAAAAGAAGGTACAAAGATAAAACCAATTTAAAAAATACATAGAGGAAAGATGAACATGGAGAGCAAAGAAAGGATAACTAAAATATTAATCATTGCTCCTTAGGGAGGAAAAAAGGTCAAAATTCTGTAAAAAGAACAGTAATCAAAAATAAACTTGAAGAAAACTGTCTGTGCCTGGTTGGGGCGGGGAGGTGCTGTAATACACATTGAGTTAAAAAAAAATTCATCAAGCTAATAATAACAGAAGGAATGATGACATTAGACTATCACCATTTTGCTTCCTAATGAAATGAGGTATCAGGACAGTGCCCACCAGCGGCACTAAAACCCTTAGGTAAGCAGAGGTTGAGACACAGATGTAGAGAACAAACGTATGGACACCAAGGGGGGAAAACCGCGGTGGGGTGGGGATGGTGGTGTGCTGAATTGGGCAATTGGGATTGACATGTATACACTGATATGTATAAAATTGATGACTGATTAAAAAAAAAAAAAAAACAACCCTTAGGTGAAGGCAGGCACTCCTAAAGCACAAATCAGGCTGACGAAGCCCAAACTGAGTCACTGATCCATCTCAACATTGTAAACTGAGAGACAGCTGGCATCCTGTGTGTCCTGAATCTGAATCAGATCAAGCCGCTGCATCCAACTACCAGTTTACAGAAGGCACCACAGGTACGCAATCAACAAAATCCAGACTATGGGAAATTCAACAGCACAAAAGACCTTGGTATTTAAAAAAAAAAAAAAAAAAAAAAAAAGCCACTCCGGAGGAGGGTAAATACCCCAGGCATTCAGCTAGGACCCTAACTGCTACACCCTGAGAGTTTAGAGTATACCAGAAATAGACCAGCCCAAAGCCCAGTTGGGAAGGATGTAAATCCCTGACTGATATACACGTGCTCGATCCCCTTCATCTAACTGCCTGCCCAGAGCAAAACTCTAGAACTAGCTTGATGTCATGCAGAGCCTCAAATTAACTTCACAATTTCTTATATACAGTAAGTGGCACGTAAGGCAACAGTTGTGACTAAAATCCAAGATAATACGTGGGTTCCCTGTGAGTCTACTTTTATTGCCTTGTATTATTATCTTGGACAATAATATGCTCAAGTAATTAAAAGACATGATTGAGATTAGTAAAATTGATAAACCTCTGGTGAGGCTCATTTTAAAAAGGGTAGAGCAGATTATCAGTATCAGGGGTGAGAGAGAACATCACTACAAATCCTACAGGAAAAAAGAGGGTATTATGAACAACACTATGCCAATAAATTTGAAAATTTACACGAAATAGACAAATTTCCAGAAAAACTCAATATCAAAACTGATACCAAAAATTTTTAATCTGAAAAACTCTATATCTATGAAAGAAAAACTTCCCCACAAAGGAAACTATATCATTACTGTAAAATGAAATAACATCAATCTTATCCAAACTCTTCCAGAGAAAATACAAAGATAAAATATTCCATGATTCATTTTATAAAGCCAGCATAATCTTGATACCAAAATATGACAAGGACATCATAAGAAAGGAAATTTTTAAGTCAATCTCATTTATGAATATAGATGCAAAAACTCTAAACAAAATATCAGCAAACAAAATCTAGGAATCTAGTAATATATAAAAAGAATACTTGGTCCTTGCCAGTTTAGTCTTAACACTAAAAAATATAGTATATAATTCACCACAATAACAAAATAACCAGAAAATCACACTATCATCTGATCAGAAACTGGAAAAACATGTGATAAATTAACAACCAATCAGTATTTTTAAAAATTCATCCATGCAGGATAAAAACTAGGAACAGAAGGAAACTTCCCTGAATCTAATAAAAAAATATTCAAAACAAAACAAGTCATTCTTTTTTTTTTTTTAAACAAGTCATTCTTAATAGTGAAATATTGAAAACTTTCCCTCTGACATCAGGAATGATACAAAGATGCCTCCAATAACCACTACTATTCAACAAACATTTATCAAACTTCTTAGACAATGCAATAAAGCAATGTACAAGAATTTGAAAGGAAACAATAAAACTGTCATTATCTGCAGACAACATGAGTGTGTTCAACACAACATCTGAAAGAATCTTCAGCTAAACTATTATAATCAATAAATAAACTTAGTAAGGTTGGTGAATATAAAGTCAATATACAAAAGTTAACTGTAAAAAAACATGGCAACTGTATTTCTACCTAATGGTAACAATTTAAAAACAACACTTAGGGCTCCCCTGGTGGCACAGTGGTAGAGAATCCGCCTGCCAATGCAGGGGACACAGGTTCCAGCCCTGGTCCCGGAAGATCCCACATGCCGTGCAGCAACTAAGCCCGTGCGCCACAACTACTGAGCCTGCGAGCCTAGAGCCCGTGCTCCACAACAAGAGAAGCCACCGCAATGAGAAGCCCACACACCGCAGTGAAGAGTAGCCCCTGCTCGACACAACTAGAGAAAGCCCGAGCACAGCAACGAAGACCCAACACAGCCAAAAATAAATAAATAAATTTATTAAAAAAATAAAAATTAAAACACCACTTAAACCACCACTTACATAGCA
Source organism: Balaenoptera acutorostrata (assembly GCF_949987535.1). Lineage (NCBI taxonomy): Eukaryota > Metazoa > Chordata > Mammalia > Artiodactyla > Balaenopteridae > Balaenoptera > Balaenoptera acutorostrata. The sequence continues at coordinate 8,254,204 of NC_080083.1, read as the reverse complement.
TTAAAAAAAATCAAACACCTAAAAATAAATCCAACAAAGGATATACATGGCCTCTACAAAAAAAACCCTAAAACATATTGAGAAAAATTAAGAACTAAATAAATGAACTAGATGAACAGATATTGTAAAGATCTCATCTCTCCTCCAAAATGATCTACAGAATCAGCAAAAACCCAATAAAAATTCCAATAAGGTTGTGTGTGTGTGTGTGTGTGTGTATGAAAAACTGACAAGTGGGTTCTAAAATTATACTGAAATGCAAAGGACCTAACAACCAGAACAATCCTAAAGAACACAAATGAGAGAACACATACTGGATACCAAGCCACAGTATAAAGCTGTAATAATCAAGACAATGTGGTATCAGCCCAAGGATAGGCACATAGACCCATGAAACAGAACAGGTAGTCAAGCACACATTTATGAGCATCTGATTTACAACAAAGGTGGCAGAGAGGGCTATGTTTCAGTAAATGGCACTGGGTCAACTGAAGAGCCATTAGGGGAAAAAAAAATTAACCTTGCACCATACACAAAATTAAATTCCAAATGGAACTGAGGCTGACCCTAAGAAATATATCACCAAATTCCCTTCTCCTGTGCCTTCAAACTGAGTCAGGCAGCAGGAGATTGAGGGTGGGGGGAGAATGAAGTCAGGATGTTTATCCCCCAGGCCCCTCCCTGCTAGTTGTCCGCTTCCCTCTAAAGGCGGCCACAATTCCTACCAGGAAGCCCTCTGCACACAGCATGCTCTCCCAGCTGAGGTAACAGCTCTTTGTTCCTTTAAAGATGAAGATGGGTCCAGGGCTCTCGGCCATCACTAGTGCTGGGATACTGCAACATTTCTGCATTTGTTTTCTAAACTCTATCCACATGTTTGTAAATCGTCCCCTTATTAAATTCACAGAATACCTAGTTAGAGGGCCTTCTGTTTCCTGCTGGAATCTGACTAACTTAGGCATTATCTAGAAAAGCTGAAGATATGAGTTAAAGATATGCATGTCCTATATCACCCAGAAACCACTCCTAGTTATATACCTTATAGAAAGCCATGCTTATGTGCACCAGGACATGTCCGAAACTGTTCACTGAAGCACTGTTTGTACAATAATAGCCACAAACTGGAAAAAAAAAAATGTCCAAAGACAGTTGAGAGGATAAATAAATTGGGTCAAAAATCTTACAATGGAACATTACATTCCAAAAAGGAACAAAATACTCAAACTTTTACAGTTCAGGGCCCTTTACCACTCTTAGAAATTGTTAAAGATCCTACAGATCTTTTGTTTTATATATTTTTATACAAATATACATACATACATAGTTTTTAAATGTGTATTTATTCATTTAAAAATAACAATAAATAACATTTCTTATGAAAAATAACCTTCTGTTTTCCAAAATAAAAGTGAGAAGAGTGGTACAGTTTTATATTTGCAAATCTTTTATTGTCTGGCTTAATAGAAAACACTCAATTTTCTTAATAGAAAACACTCAACACTCTGTTTCAGCATTCAGTCTATTTTGTTTTGACTGAAACACATGAAATTAGCCTTACACTGATATTTAACTGGAAAAGGGAGGAGTAGTTTAACAGCCTTTTCATGTAATTATAGATATTCCTCTTTGATACTACACCAAAACTCGACAAGTAAGAATTTCTTAAAGATTAGATGCAGTGTAGCATCTGACACCCTGTCAATGAACTTTTCATACTATGTTACATACATCAAATCCACTGGCTAAGCTTGCACAGGTGAATGAATCTTTAACCCAAGCATGATTTTGTAACATCATGTACACATCATTTGGAAAACTCTGGTTCAATGAATTGTGCAAGTCTTCCAAATGATGACATTTCACACTACATGACATTAAAAAAAAAATCACATTCATTAATATTGCCATCTATCTCATCAGGAAGGTTTTAAGTGTTGACAAGCTGTCAAGTTCACAGTGGCAGATACAAATTCTAATTTTCATGTGAAAACTCAAATTTTATCATTGTCAACAAATACATTCAATTGTTTCCTTTAAAATGACAGGCTCACTTTGTTCATTTTCAAGAAAATGTCTGCCAAATACCCCAGTGTGAATTAATCATAGCTTATCTATCAGCCATTCTATCAAATAAACATGGTATTGTATAAAAAAAAGTAGCAAGTTTAGTTTGCAACTCAAATAGCTACACGCGTGCTTTTTTTCAAAGCAACCATCCTAGTTCAATATGCAGCAGAAGCGCTTTATGCATACTTATCATTTCATCACACAGAATATTAAAAGATGTGTTCTCAAGAGCTGAAATAAATTCAATCATTCCTCCTGCTTTACCAAGGACATTCTGGAGTGAAACTGGATTAGTATGACCACCAGTACAGTTTGGGGTCACTGCTTTTACCCACGATAAGGTGTCAGCAGTTCTCCTCACCATTGCTTTTACACCATCAGTACCAATGTCAACAATAAAAGGGCAAATAAAGTCTTCGATAATCATGAAAATAGTTTTGACCTCAAGGATCCCATGAAAGGGTCTTAAAGAAACCCTAGGAGTCTGTACAGCACCCTCTGAGAACAACTGAATTACATCAGCACAAAGTAATATGGGTGAATCTTAAAATTGTAATGCTGAGCAAAAATACTGACACAAAAAGGTATGTATTAAGAGATGCAGGGCTTCCCTGGTGGCGCAGTGGTTGAGCATCTGCCTGCCAATGCAGGGCACACAGGTTCGAGCCCTGGTCTGGGAGGATCCCACGTGCCGCGGAGCAACTGGGCCCGTGTGCCACAATTACTGAGCCTGCGCGTCTGGAGCCTGTGCTCCGCAATGGGAGAGGCCACGACGGTGAGGGGCCTGCGCACCGCAATGAAGAGTGGCCCCCGCTTGCCACAACTAGAGAAAGCCCTCGCGCAGAAACGAAGACCCAGCACAGCCAAAAATAAATAAACAAATAAATTTAAAAAAAAAAAAAAAAAAAGAGATGCATTCATATAAAAATTCATCAACAGGCAAAACTAAACTATATTTTTAAGGAATGCATACTTAGTTTGAGAAAACACACTGGGAGATTTTAAGACACTTCTCAATAATCAACAGACCAAGAAGACAAAAATTAGTAAAGTTTAAAGACAATTAAAAAACTTAGTCTAATGGCCACATATAGAACTCCACACCCAACAATAACAGAAAACACATTCTTAACAAACATACAGAACACTCATAAAAACTGACGATATGCTACACGAAGCAAGTCTCACAAAAACAGGGAGTGTTATTATATGGACTATATTAATGCAATTAATTTAAAAATCAATAACACAAAGATAACTTAAAAAACAACATTTAGGAATTTTAAAAGTATACTTTTAAATGGTTCATAGGTTAAATAAGAAATAATAGAAGTTAGAAAATATTTAGAACTGAACACTAAAAATACTACATGTCAAAACGTGTGAAGTAAGCTAAAACGTAGTAGAGAAGACATCTGCAGTTTTTAAGTAGTTTTATTAAGAAAGAAGATGAAAATTAATGACCTGAGAAGATGGAAGTTGGGGAGATTAAATCCAAAGAAAATATAAGGAAATAACATAACCAAACCTGCTAGTAACTTACCTAAATGAACATATGTTATGTCTTATCTATAGAAATATGTCCCAATGGACTTCCCTGGTGGCGCAGTGGTTAAGAATCTGCCTGCCAATGCAGGGGACACAGGTTTGAGCCCTGGTCCGGGAAGATCCCACATGCTGTGGAGCAACTGGGCCCGTGAGCCACGATTACTGAGCCTGCGCTCTGGAGCCTGTGAGCCACAACTACTGAGCCTGCACTGTAGAGCCCGTGAGCCACAACAAGACAAGCCACCACAATGAGAAGCCGGTGCACCGCGACGAAGAGTAGCCCCCGCTCGCCGCAACTAGAGAAAGCCCATGTGCAGCAACAAAGACCCAACACAGCCAAAAATAAATAAATAAAAACAGATTTATTAAAAAAAAAAAAAAATGTCCCAAAGGTCCTATCCAAGTTATTATAGTGTCTATACCATGGTACCTCAATTGATCAATTTCAAGTGCTGGGTAAATTCAAAAGCCCAATACTACACCTTTCACTCAATGTTCAGCAGCCACGGCCGCCCACAGCCCCATTCTCTTAGTAGGTTTCTTTAGAGTCAAGCGCTCCAACGTGAATCTTCCATAGGAACCCTTTCTCCACCCCACTAATTGAAGGCATGATCCTCCCAAACCCTCACCTCTGCTGTGACCTTAGTACTTCAAGACAAAACTCAGGGACTTCCCTGGTGGTGCAGTGGTTAAGAATCCGCCTGTCAATGCAGGGGACACAGGTTCAAGCCCTGGTCCAGAAAGATCCCACATGCTGCGGAGCAACTAAGCCCATGCGTTACGACTACTGAGCCTGCGCTCTAGAGCCTGCGAGCCACAACTACTGAGCCCGCGTGCTGCAGCTACTGAAGGCCATATGCCTAGAGCCCGTGCTCTGCAACGAGAGAAGCCACTGCAATGAGAGGCCCGCGCACTGCAATGAAGAGTAGCCCCCGCTCTTTGCAACTAGAGAAAGCCTGCGCGCAACAACGAAGACCCAACGCAGCCTAAAATAAATAAATTTTTAAAAAAAGAAAAAGAAAAAACTCAGATTCTCCTTCTGTAAAGCCCAGGGGGCCATGCTTTGAAAAGAAACCCAGAAATTCACTCCTGTTGTCCCTGAATTAAGCCGGAAAAAAATCAAACAAACTCAATAAAAGATACTTGCAAAGTCTTAGAATTATCATGAGGATTGGCTACAAATAAACTAAATTGTCTTTTGCCCTCCTCCTTCCCTTTTACCCACAACTTCCTTCCCCTTTCTCTTTCCCTCCTCTCTCCTCCCTGCAGCAGACCTCGAGGGCAGGGTGGGGTCAGGGGGCAGACAGGCTCTTTTCCACAGCGCAGCACTCCACAGCTTTTTGGTTACGTCCCTGCATTTCCAGCCCTTCGCAATTCACCGCACCAGGTATCATCCAAAATTGATCCACCTCTCAAATCTCAGATGTCAACATAATGATCTGACCACAATCTCTTAATTTCCCAGTTTTCTCACTCCCTCTCTCCACTCCTTTCTCTCCAGACAAAAATGTGGCCACCTTACACATTCTGTTATTCAGTCTCAGCTGGATTCCCAATGCTGCTCTCCAATTGTTTTCTTATCCTTGGCTTCCTCCCCTTTCCAAACCTTACACATTCTCCTCAAGCCACCTTCCCGACCCTGGTGCCTCTTACCCTTACTTTGCATCCTAACTCATAGAGAAAACATAAAATAAAAGAGACCACCAGGCTTGATTCAGACTACTCTGGCAAAGGTCATGAATGAACTACTCATTCTCAGATGTTCCCATGGCTAGCTCCCTGCTATCAGGCAGATTCCAGCTCAGATGCTACCTTCTCAAAGAGCCCTTCCCTGACCCGCTGGGGAAAGCCATCCCATGATCCTGTTTTATTTCCATACAGGATGTACCACAAAGGCAGGGATTTGGCCTGGCCTGTTCACCACACTCTCTCCAGCACCTAGAACACACCAGGTGCTCAGTAAACATCCACTAAATAAACTAATTCTATGGGAAGACGACTTCTGCTTTGCTGAAGTTCTGAATTATACATGGACGTTAGTACCACACTCTTTGCATAAAATTCAACTTCTCTTTTCCAAATTCAGACCATTACAGTGTCAACCTTTCCCTCTACTTCTCTTCATTCTAAATCTACGTTCTATCTACCCTGCCTTCTTTATTTTTTAAAATTTATTTTATTGAAGTATAGTTGATTTACAATGTTGTGTTAATTTCTACTGTATAGCAAAGTGATTCAGTTATATACACACACACACACACACACACACACACACACACACATTCTTTTTCATTACGGTTTATCACAGGACATTGAATATAGTTCCCTGTGCTATACAGTAGCACCCTGTTGTTTATCCATTTTATATATAATAGTTTGCACCTACTAATCCCATACTCCCAATCCATCCCTCCCCCCCACTTCCCTTGGCAACCACAAGTCTGTTCTCTGTGTATGGGAGTCTGTTTCTGTTTTGTAGATAAATTCATTTGTGTCATATTTAGGATTCCACATATAAGTGATATCATATGGTATTTGTCTTTCTCTTTCTGACCTACTTCACTCAGTATGATAATCTCTAGGTCCATCCATGTTGCTGCTAATTACCCTGCCTTCTTTAAATCATTGCCACCCGTGTCTACCATCCCTTCAAGCCTCTTTTGGCATTCGAGATTCTTTCAGTATCTGGCTTGCATTTTCCTCTCAACCCGATCCCTTATTACTTTCGGGAACTTCTATATGGTCACAACACCATCAGTGACTGTGACATATGTGTCAACTGCTAACCACAGGACAACCCCAGCCTCAATCTCACCCTGAACGGTTTCCTCTTAAAAACCTCAGCATTCAGCTTTCCCACTTCCCTGTACCCAATGACCTTGGTCTTGCTTCTCACTGAAACCTCTAAGCTTGCAGCCCCGCCACTTTATACCCCCTGGATATACACTGGATTTCCTACCAATCTGCCGTCTGTATCCTACCACTAATGCAACTCTTATTACCATATTAAGTTCCCTTATCTTTCTGCCACACGCTCTCCCCCATCTTATTAGGCTCCAGAGCACCACTACACAAGTCTCAAATACCATTTTAGTATATTTAATTGCAGATTGGATTATTTAAAATTATGTGTTAAGATTTAAAGCAAAGCAAGACTTGGGTAAGCAAGGGACAATCTTTCTACCTTTAATAGAAATAGACATGTGAAACAGAGATTATGTGAGTATTCCACATTGATTAGGACAGTATGTATAATTTCCATTAATTCCCAGTCACCACTTCACATGATTATTTAGAGGGCATACTTACATAGATGAGTCCTGAATAGTAACGATCCTTCAGATTATGCAAAACAGAAGCTTCATTTAAGCACGTCAATTCTGCCATATCCTCCACCTTGGAAAACTTAGGTGGGTTCATCTTCTGAATATCATCTTTGTTGACCATTGCTTTCTTTCCATTCTCCGCCAACTCCACCATAACTTCATCTCCCCGCTCTTCTTTGATACTAGCTGCCTCGAAACCATGGCGTTCTGATGGAATCCACACTAGCTTTTTAGCCGTCCAATCAGCCTGAGTGGCAGGGTTGTAGATGACTGCCCTGTCCACAAAGAGATACCTCTCTGGATCTTCAAGTCCAGTTCTCTGTGCCATTGTGAACAGGAGGATCCAAGAGCGATCGCCTCTGTGAGAAGAGGAGGAGGACAAAGTCAGATATTTCAACATATACTATGGTTCACAAATTTTACTCTTCTAAGAAACTTAAAACAAACGCTTTGGTAAACAGAAAGCGTGAACTTTGAGTGAAGGAGCTGGGGTAGCCCTCTCCATGGCCGTACTAACTGGGTTTCCAAGGTAAATTTCAGGGGTGACCACAAATGATGACTCTGGTCGTCTGAGGACCACTCAAGATGTAGCCTGTCACTGACGGCTGGAAAACAAGCAGGAGGGAAAAGCAAAGTTCCAGTTTCACCCCTTTTTCCCTCTCCATCTCCTATTTCACCCTCACCACAAATTAAACAGGGACTTAAGAAGGGAAAGGAAAAGGAAGAAAAAGAAAACAATGTTTCACGGCAAAAGGCCCATGGAGTGCTGCTGGACCACCAGGATGTATGGATGGCTGCAGAAACGCACGGTGGCTGCCAGCAGACCAACCCTCAGGTCCAGAATGTGCCTCCCATCCTACCTTCAGACAACAGACTCAACGTTCTTCCTTACAATTACCCCAAGCCAGCCCCCTGCAGCTTCGCTATGGCCCATGTGGCCTCAGGGTGATCACGAGACCACAGGGGATGAGCGTAAGTTGGCATCACACCCAGCCTTTCAGGTATGTGATGGGGGCTGTTCAGGTCTCCACTCCCAGGCCCGCAGCTGCTCCCCGCCGGTTCCTCTCCTGCATCCCCGTCCTTCATCAGAACTCACTCCTCCACTCTGGCCTCTCGCCTCAACCCAGACTCCATGCCCCTTTCGAGTGTGGAGACTGGAAGCAAACAGAATATTCCAGACACAGTCTGACCAGTACAGAAGAAAAGGAACTGTTCACAGCCTCAGGCCACACTGCGGAAAGCACTGCTTCTGTGACTTTTACAACGAACAGTATCTCAAGACCTAAGTGGTTTATTGAGCACTCATTTACGGTTGGTTCACAAGGAGCTGTCAGCGAAAGCTCCACTCATGGTCCTTGAAGCTACTTCTCTTACATTTGTGGGATTGACTTTTTGGATCAAAGGACAGGATTTTACATTCTCACTCACCTTTCTGATGTGACTCATCATTCCTGCCTGACAGTACCTTTCTGGAATCCAACACCATCATTAAATACTAATGTTATTACTCCAAATTCCAGGTTATTACACATCTCAACCAAATCAATGCAAGAAGGCAAGTGAGTAACCATCAAACCCTCCCAACTTTTCCCTCTCCCCAAAATGATGGGGATTCTTGGTAGGCGAGAGAATGGAAGGCTGCAAGGGAAATCATAAAGTCATCCAAAGTTGTTAAGAAGTTCTTAACCTCGAGTCTGTAGACAAAGTTCAAGCTCCATGAAATCACTGAAATGGTCTAAAAACGCTGTACAACTTTTTTGTATATCTGTGCTTTTCTGAGGAGAACACGTATAACTTTCTTCAGATTCTTAAAGGGATCTATTTATCTTTGTCCTAAAAGATTAAACACTGATAGTGGGTACAAGATACTAGCCCTTTCAGTCCCAGTAAGAAGGTACTAGAATCAAATAGCTAAGATTCTTCAGAAACTGGTTGTTACAATGTAAAGGATTACAAACATTCATGCCCTGGAGCATGGTTCTCAAACTTTGGCAAGGGCATCAGCAACAACTAAAGGGCTTATTAAAATACAGATAGTTGGGCCCTATTCCCAGAATTTCTGATTCAGTAGGTCTGGGGTGGAGGGCCTGATAATTTGCATTTCTAACAAAAACTCCCAGATGCTGCTGATAATGCTGGACCACACTTTAAGAACCATTCCTCCACAGTTCTCTGGTTGCCATGGTGAACCACTGTTACTACCAGGTATGTTGGAGTAGAAAAAAAGGTTGAAAACCAATGTTTTAGACTAATTCATAACCTGATTTAAAGGATATGCTAACGTTTTAAGGAGTATACACTTGGATAAAACAAAAATCACAAAACAGAATAAAACAACCAAACAAAAAAATCACAAAACATGTAACATTAAGACTTCTACCGATAGAATTGCTAATATGCTCTCTAACTATACTTGCAGTTGCCTTCTTAGGCATCCATGTGGGAGAGGGCAATAGAGAAAATATTCATGCACACATGTACATTCTGAAGAACGGTTTCAAAAACCCATCACCTCTCTGGACTGCACTAATAAGATTATTAACAAGTTTTCTGTCTTCCCAACCTGTACACTCACTACCCACTGCTAGGAAGAGGATGGCTCTGAAATGGGAATCATCCTGGATGACTGTGGATACAGACAATAGGACACACACTCTGCCTTAGGAAGGACAGTCTCTTAAAAGAGAAAATATCCAACTAGAACAAAATACGATAACAAGTTACTCTTATTCTTATTAGGTATAAACTGTATACCCCATACAACACTTCAGAAGCTGCCTTGCTGCCTGTATGTAAGCACACATTTCTTTACTTTTACACTGGACATGTAATTATATGCTTAGATTTAGCAAATGACTATAAATCACAGTAACTTAACAGATCATTTCTAGGGCAGGTCTTTTTTCTTTTTTTTAAAGTAAATCATGGATTTAAAAATTATTCGATCAAATCAACACATTTTAAATTTATCAGTATGTACTTTTTCTAGGTGGGGAACCACCTATAATTTCATATAAGGGAAAAAAGACCACAATAGATCACAATAGTGTGATTACAATATGCTTCCGATTTTGTGTGTGGGGGGGGGGAAATTACATACACTTTTTTTTCTTTTTGTTTTAAAAGAAACAAATAGTCATTGGGTCTTCACTGGGTAGTGGGATCACAAACTACTTTTAATTTGTACTTTTCCAGAGTTTTCTACAACTAACTAAACACTATGAGGATGGTTTCCTGTCTTTGCCATACGGTGAGCTTACCCCCTGGTCCACGGGAGGGCCTCTGTATACCTATTGATCAATACTACATGAATGGTCCCAACCCTCACTGTAAGTTTCAGCTTCTCCTCCACCACCAAAGGCTAACCATTCCTTCAGATCCTAACCCAACGCCACCCTTTCAGAAGTTCTCTTCAGGTCAACCTGGCAATTTAATCCTTCTCCTTCTCCTAACATTTTGTACTGCTCTCCTGGTATTCTTCTTCCCTCCCTCGCCTTTGTACCAGAGGACTCAGGTAGTAGGTGCTCAAATCCTTGTTTAGTTGACAGAGTCCCTGAGGCCAGTGAAGATGTTTTGTTCATCTTAACTCTTCACTTGTGGTTGCCAAATATGTTGTATTTTTTTCATTCCATCGTACATTTGGTACCTAATCTTGATAATGCTGGTATTTAATAGGGAAACCTCTCCCAAATGCTTTGCCTTTCGGAAAGGATACTACTAGAATTTGGAAAACAGCAGATACTGTTGTTATATACCACTAATCACGGCCAGGCACTATTCTAAGCAGTTTATGTATGTATTAACTCTTAATCCTCACAACAGCCCTACGTGGTAGGTACTATTAATATCTCCATTTTACAGATGAGGAACCCAAGATTCAGAGAAAGCCAATAACTGGCTGGAGGTCACAGAGCTAACGAGGAGCAGAGCTGGGAGTAAACTCAGTTCAGCTCCAGAGCACATGCTACAAGGATGGAAGGGGAGAAGGAGAAAACTTTGAAGGGCATGTAGTACACTACATACTGCCTCTCGATCAATTATCGATCATGGCTTCAAGAGTACAGGCTCAGGGAATTCCCTGGCGGTCCAGTGGTCAGGACTCTGCGCTTCCACTGCCGGGGGCCGGGGTTCGATCCCTGGTCTGGGAACTAAGATCCCACAAGCCGCCAGAAAAAAAAAAAAAAAAGAATACAGGCTCAGCCAATGAACGCACTAGCACAATCTAGCAGAGGCTTTGTATTTTATATTAAAAAAATGCCTATATTGGGGGAAAAAAGGAATAAATAGGAACATCTTTGCAACAGACAGAATCTTAAGGTTCTTGGTGTCAACCGAAATAACTGCCTAATTACAGTTGAATCATTTATCTGTGCACAAATTAGCTCCCTACAGAGCCAAAGCCCCATCCCCTTCATTTGCTTTTAGACACACACACCCCTGCGCTCCATCTCCAAGACCATTTTAGACTCTCAATGAAATATCACCCAGGAAACTTCTCGACTGCCTCCCAGCACCTACTATAGGTACAGGCACAGGAAAACAGTTTTATGAATATCTTGCATACAAAAAGCCAAACAAAAATGATGGCTAAGGGATCCATATGATAGCGCATCTCTCTAAGATGGATAAGCTAAAACAGAATTGTCGCAATTTGTGTAACGCTACCACAGAGGTCACTTACATTACAGAGCCCTGCAAGTCTGTTCATTTATCAGAATTCTGTTTAACCAAATGAGCAGAAATACAAACTAAGTGCAAAAGGACACTATCGCTATTCATGGCCCAAGCCACCTCTGTGAATATCTTTACACCGTGTTAAATGTTTCTGAAACGTGGAGACGACACCAGGAATTTTTATTCTTCCTATATGACAAGTAAGTACATCATCCGCTGAAGCCTATAGTCTTTCACCATACAACGTGCCCTTAAAAATTTCCTCCATCTCACCTTCCATCCAGCCTGTCTTCATTGAAATGATTACCCTAAGGAGCCCAAATGAAAAGCCAACCTCTCGGGTCACATCCCTTTGCAGCAAAAGCTAATGCTATATCACACAATTACACCATATGCTTTCTCCAGATAAGGACGAGGAAGAACTGAATTTAAGATGCAGAAGTAAGGAGCTGCATAAAATGGCCACTTTTCCAGAGTCCGTGACAGACAGGGCATACTTAAACATCAAAAGCATGGAACTGAAAGAATAATTAATAAAGATGGATTGATGAAGGAAATGAAACAATAAATACATTAAAGTTTTCCAGAGTGAGATACTATCAAGAATAATTAAACCTGACTCAAAGAATCCTCAGCTTCAACGTTAAAACACAAAAATCTCAGTAAAGCCGAAGTATTATATTTGGTATTATATTATTCAGCGAAAACAGCAGTCTTTGTTTCATTTGCAGTCGGGATCTACCCTGCCTGCTTTCCCCTACCCCACCCCACCCCACCCCCTTCCATCCACCGCAGTGATCTCGAAGGGAACTGCAGAGGCCCCAAGGAACAGAGATAACGGTCATAGGCAGAGGCCACGTTACCCAAAACTCACCAGCCGAGCTCAGACCAGAGTCGCCAACCTCCTTCCCAAGGCCCTAGTTCCCAGGCGGGCCAGGCTGGGGGCCTCACCGGTCCCCGGGCCGCATCCGCCCACCGCAGGCCCACAAAGCCCCCGCGGACACCGGGACTCCGCGCCTTCAACTTCCCTCCGACCCCATTCCAGGCCGATTTTATGGGATCAGGGTGCGACCCCCACTGCAGAAGGCCAGGAAGAGACTCCGCGCCGAGCCATGCCCAGATCACTTACACAATAAAGGGATCCCGAGGCGAGGGTTGACCCTCCCCCCCACGCCGCCCTGCTGCAGCGCGCCCCCGCCACATTTCCCGCCTCGCCCCCCCAAACCGCCCGGGCCTGGTCAGGCGTCCACCCCCGGCCCCCGCCGTCCCCAGAGCGCCTGGGAAGACGCCCCCCCGCTCTCCCGCCCAGCTCCCCCGGGACCAGCGGAGCCCGACCCTCCCCAAGCCGGCGGCCGGCTGCTGAGACCCTCACCCGCCGCCGCGCGCCTCCCGGGCCGTGCGCAGCCCTGCCCTCCGGTCCCTTCACCCCGCAGGTCCCGGCGCGCCTCCCGCCTTCCGAGCCCTCGGCGAACCCCTCACCGCACTCAGGATGCCGGACCCGGCCTAACCCACCCAGTGGCCCTTCCCGTCCAGCGCTCCCCCACCCCCAACCCGGATGGCGCTTTCCAGCCCGCCCCAGGACTCCCTCCCCTCCCGGGAGGCAAGCACAGGCTCGCGGGACCCCCGGGGACACCCACCAGGGCACGAGGCCCCCCCAACCCCGCGCCCCACGGACCCCGCACGCCTAGTACCAGATCAGCACATGCCCACCCGCAGATCTCCATCCCCAGCCCCCCAGGGGTCGTCCTCCCGCACACCCAGGCCCTAATCCCTGCAGGGGTCTCACTCTCAAGGACCTCATTCCCCGCCTCTCCAGGGGTCTCTCCACCCACCGGGGTCCCGTTACCCACCCCCAAGGTCCTTCCTTGCACGAATCTACGGCCCCTGCAACACAAATCCTCCGCCCGGAACCCCTTCTGTCTTCCCCAGTTCCCGCTTCGGCTCCGTTCCTACCCTACAGAGCCGCCCGGGGCCCCAGCCGGGGATCCTTTCCTCTCCCACAAACCGTCCCCCGGTCCCCGGCCGCCGCACTCGGACCCGGGAAGCCGCACCTCTCACCTTCAGCCGAAGATGGTGGCGCCGGCGCACGTCCCCAGCCGCGACCACAGATCCGGCGCCTCAGTCCAAAACCCACCGCTGCCTCCGCCGGGCTCCTTTAGCACTGCTACTCCGGGCTGCCCCACCCCCTCCCACCCTCATTGGGCCAGCTCCACGCCCGTCACCACCGCCCCCAGACCCACTGGTCCGTTTGCGCGCCCATCTCCAAGGGAAAACGTTAGCAACCCGAAAGAAGCTACCTTCCCGAGGTCCGCTCCCTCCACCCACCTGAAATGATGCTCATTGGCTCCCGCTCCCAGCCCAGGCCGCCGAGGCCCCCATCTCATAGGCTGAGCCGCACGCCCGTCAGAGATTCCGGGAGGTGCGGCCGGGGCAGTCGCGGGCGATTGGCTGGCTCGGGCGGAGATGGACAGCTGCGGCTGGCTGGGCGATCCGCGATTCCGCGGGGCAGAGGGTACGGACCCCGCAGCGGCCTCGGCCGTGCGGACCGCGGGCCGGGTGTGCCACGGCCGGAACCCCGAGCTCCGCCTGGACGCGCCTGGCCCTGGTGTCGGGCTGCAGGGGCAGCCCAGTCAAGTGCCTCGCCGCCTCCTCTGCCTGTCGCAGCCGGCGTGTCCCGCAGGGGGACCGGCTTCCACCGCGGAGTCGCGGGCCTCGGGCCGCGGGCGCTGCCTGCAGGGGCGGGGCCGGAGCGCGGTCCAGAGGCCTTACGTCACTCCCGGGGCAGCTGGGGGGGTGGGGGCCGCGGCTCGGCGGCTCACCTGCAGTGGGGGAGGGGAGGCAACTCTCGGGCTGCTGCTCTGCCCATGCGCTCCGGCCCTGCAGCTGGGACCCCGGCTTCAGTCGGCGGTCCGCGCTCCCGCCACTGTCGCGACCCCCGGCTTCGGGCTGACGCTGCCCAGGCCCGCTGAGCGGCGGCCGCCGGACAGCTTCCTCCGCTGCTGCGGTTTTGATGTTTGAAAGGGGAGACGCCTCCCTACCCAGACTCCTGGCTGGGCTGAGATTCCAGAAGATTGAGAAGCGAACCCCCCTTGGAGAGAAGACTTGGGAAAAGGACTTAACCTTCTTCATTCGTTCGTTCATTCATTAATTCATTCAATAGAGCTCCCTACTTGAGAGGGGCTCTGAGGAGTTTCTGTAGAGCTGTCTTATCCCCCAGGGCCGATTAACTTTTCAAAGGCCTTAGAAAATGTTTGAGACCTGAAGAAGAAGAAGAAGAAAAAAAAAGCTCCAAAGTAAGGAAAGGGAACCAAAAAATCAAAGTTAATCAATATTTAATGAAACGTCTGCAATATCTAGTCAACTGCAACATGACCCTTAATTAATTATATATAAATATAATAAAGTTTAAGTCACAAGAATAAAATGATTCATTCTTACAAAAACTGAAGTTTATCCAAATCTTTTCAAAAAAATTTTACAGCAAGATGTAGTTATTTCATGTGGAATATGGGTGCATTTTATTATTTATGATGTAAGTGGCTAGGCCTAGGAAACTTCCGGTCTGGTAAAATGTGAATAAAGCAGAAAACAAAACAAGGCAGGAAACGATAAGGAGGGGGTGGTGCAATTCAGAGATTTCAAGGCAGCTGAGTGCAGAGTCCCTCCTGGGGAAATCCGAATCAGGTCCTGTACTGTCCTTTGTCCTAGTGCATCTTGCCCCCGACCCCCACCAGCCTCCTGGAGTAAGCTGCCCCTTGTCCAGGTGTCTCGTGACTTGGCTCCATGAAGTCTGTCCTTTTTTTTTTTCTTTGTTTTTTTTTATTGAGCATTCTTATATTTTACAGCAGGATTTCACATAATGTACTAAGTAAAGCTAAGGGTGGTATTTATTCCAGCTATGCATTTTCTTTTCAACTCTTTAGATACACTATACTTGAAGCTTCTTGATTTTTTTTTAAAATTAATTAATTAATTAATTTATGGCTGTGTTGGGTCTTCGTTTCTGTGCGAGGGCTTTCTCTAGTTGTGGCAAGCGGGGGTCACTCTTCATCGCGGTGTGCAGGCCTCTCACGGTCGCGGCCTCTCCCGTTGCGGAGCACATGCTCCAGACGCACAGGCTCAGCAATTGTGGCTCACGGGCCCAGCTGCTCCACGGCATGTGGGATCTTCCCAGACCAGGGCTTGAACCCGTGTCCCCTGCATTGGCAGGCAGATTCTCAACCACTGCGCCACCAGGGAAGCCCATCTGTCCTTCTTAATGCAGCCTGCACATGGAGTACAAGTTAAACTGTACATAGCATGTGAACAGTATTCCTCTTCTGAATTAAAACAAAAACAAAAACAAAAACAAAACTTTTTAGAGAACACCAAACACTCCATCTCTAACGCCCGAGTCTCAGCTTTGCCAGCCACTGAAGTCATTTCTGAATGCTTAGAGCATTCACGCACTAACAGCCCCATCAGCCACCAAGTCTGTGATTTCCCATAATTTTAAAACAAACTCAGTGGACCATCAGAAGAGGAGGGCAGGAAGCTCACCAGAATTCAACATCACAAAGATGTCAGTCCTGAAGAGAAATCAATAATAAAGAGACTGTCCCCAGGAATTCCCTGGCAGTCCAGTGGTTAGGACTCTGGCGCTTTCACTGCGGAGGCCCAGGTTCGATCCCTGGTCCGGGTAACTTAGATCCCGCAAGCTGTGTGGCGTGGCCCCAGAAATAGAGAAACTGTCCCCAAATGCATCTCTAGCCATGGCATCTCTGCAGCCCTTGGGCCCTGCATTTTCAACTGTCTGCTAGAGGTCCCTACCTGGATGGGAGGACAACTGCAAAAGCAGGAAGCCCCAAACCTATTTTCTTCCCACTACCACTTCATCCCTCCACCCAAACTCTTTCTTCCCAACTTCCCTTTGTCTGTTAATGAAACCAGCCTTGAAACTTCTTTGATTCCTTCCTCTCCCTTGCTCCCACATCATGTCCCCCTCCACCTCAGTCATCTAGCCAGCCAGGCTCAGAATTCTGACTCCAGTCTCACCCCATGTAGCTCCATCCCTGAACCTCTTGCCATTTTGATCAGGAAAACGCAGGATTTAGGACCACATAGACCTGGCTTTGAATCCATCTCTGCCACTTACTAGAGCTTTAATCTTTGACAGATTCCTTAACCTCATCTCTAAAAAGAGGATACAGGACTTCCCTGGTGGCTCAGTGGTTAAGAATCCACCTGCCAATGCAGGGGACACGGGTTCAATCCCTGCTCCGGGAAGATCCCACATGCCGCAGAGCAACTAAGCCCGTGTGCCACAACTACTGAGCCCGCATGCCACAACTACTGAAGCCCACGCACCTAGAGTCCATGCTCTGCAACAAGAGAAGCCACTGCAGTGAGAAGCCTGCGCACCGCAGCAAAGAGTAGCCCCCCTCGCCGCAACTAGAGAAAGCCCGCCCACAGCAAGGAAGACCAAAGGCAGCCAGAATTAAATAAATTTAAAAAAAAAAAAAAAGAGGATACAAATATACACCTGAAGGACTCATTCAACAAATACGTAACAGAATGATTTACTGGGGGAAAAAATGGCATTATGAATATACAGATTGAAAATTGTCCTTTTTTTCCTAATCTACAATTTCATTACAAAAGAGTGAGAAATCTTTGTCCTCTCTCCATAGTAATTTTTGCTGGCAGTCTAGGCTGCTTTTACCCCCAGAAGAAAAAGGTCACAGACCACTGTTTTGCAGAGTCTAGGTCACAAGTCCAAACTCATTCCCTCAGGGCAGTTCCAGCCCATGAACCTGTTTTGTTCTAAGCTGTTTTGTTCCGTCTGTACAGAGCTGATATGAAGTATTATTTTTTATAAATTTGAGTGAATTCCAACATTTAAAAGTCAAGAGCTATCCAACATCATTAGCCATTAGGGAAATGCAAATCGAAACCATAATGAGATACCACTTCACACCCACTAAGATGACTATAATCAAAAAGGCAGACAATAACAAATGTTGGCGAGGATGTAGAGAAACAGGAACCCTCAGTCATTTCTGGCAGGAAAATGGTGTAGTCACTCTGGAAAAAAGTTTGCCAGTTTCTTAAAAGTTAAACATGAATGTACCACGTAACTCACAATTCTATCCTTCAGTATCTACCAAAAAACAACAAAAATAGTAAGATATATATGGATACAAAAACTTGCACACAAATGTTCATAGCAGCATTATTCATAATAGCAGAAAAAAAAGGAATGTCCATCAACTGGTGAATGGGTAGACAAAATGTGGTATATCCATACAATGGAATACTCTTCAGCAATAAAAAGGAACAAACTACAGATTCATGCAGCAACACAGATGAACCTTGAAAACATTATGGTCAGTGAAAGAAGTCAGACAGAGAGACCACATATTGTATGATTCCATTTACATGAAATATCCCCAAAAGGCAAAGCTATAGAGACAGAAAGTACAATAGTAGTTGCCTGGGGTAAGGGCTGCGGTGAGGAGGAGGAGGACAGCACAGGGATTAACAGTAAATATACATGTGGGATCTTATTGTGATGATGAAAATGTTCTAAAATTGATATATGGTAATGGTTACACAACTGGATAAAGTTACTAAAAAGTCACTGAATATTATACTGTGAATTACATGATTTTAAAAATATACTTTTATAAGTAATGTTTTAAAAATATAGAAAAAAGAGTTCTCTCATGAAAATCCAGATTTCTGGCTTCCCTTGAAAACACAGAAGATCTGGAAATTCAGCGCCAATTCGCTGATGCCTTAGCTGCTGCTCATTTTTAGACAAAGCTTGTGTTCTAGAGCGTGCCTCAGTCACCACTACTCCCTGTTGTCTCTTGAAGCCAACCTGCTTTATTTATTGACATTCTTTTCCTGGTCTTTTTAGGCATCTATCTGCGTTTTCACTCTCTGTCATGCCTGTCAAGGGATTTCATGTCAGATCATTCCAGAGAGATAAGAGAAAGGGTGGTATTTTTGAGTTAAAGAGCTATTTCCCTGACAGTGGTGAAGGAGTAGGAGATTTGGGGTGTCCATGAGAAGGGGCCCCCTTTCAACAAGATTACTGGAAGTGG
Source organism: Balaenoptera acutorostrata (assembly GCF_949987535.1). NCBI lineage: Eukaryota > Metazoa > Chordata > Mammalia > Artiodactyla > Balaenopteridae > Balaenoptera > Balaenoptera acutorostrata. The sequence continues at coordinate 8,235,501 of NC_080083.1, read as the reverse complement.
CAAGACTTTGGGGCAGAGGCTACTGTACTGACCACCTCACAGCCCACCCCGGGGAAATAATTCCTGACTGACAGGAAGGGTCGGTGCTCAACTGTGGCATTTTGAAACAGAAGGAAGAACAGTTAAAAACAAACAGAAAACTTCTAATGAGCTGAGAAAGAAGGAACCTTCCAGAATTTTCTTGGGCCCCTTAAGCTCTGGAGTTTTGGGGGGAAAAGAAAAAAACAGAAGAGTTTCCTGAAAATGACTAATTTAAGACTTCTCACCAGCCACGCAGGATGAGGCTAACTCAGATTTAATTTGATTTAGAAAAACAAAAGCATGATAGTCCTTGCATCCTAATGTCTTAGAGCAACTTGTACCTGTGAAAAATGCTTACTGTCTTCTGCGTCTCGGAAGAGAGCAGGGGTTTTTAATCTGGAGTCTGTGGAAACCTAAAGAGTTTTAGGGGTTTTATAAAACCTCTGAAATTGTATGCAAAATGTATTGTTCTTTTTTCTTCCCCCTCTGGGGAGAAGCTGTACAGTTTTTAGTAGATTCTCATAGAGGACTCTGATCCAAAAAGATTGCAAGAATGCAATATGGGGCTTCCCTGGTGGCGCAGTGGTTAAGAATCCACCTGCCAGTGCAGGGGACACGGGTTCGAGCCCTAGTCCGGGAAGATCCCACATGCTGCGGAGCAACTAAGCCCGTGTGCCACAACTACTGAGCCCGTGTGCCACAATTACTGAAGCCCACGTGCCTACAGCCCATGCTCTGCAACAAGAGGAGCCACCGCAATGAGAAGCCCGTGCACCGCAACGAAGAGTAGCCCTCACTCGCCGCAACTAGAGAAAGCCCACGCGGCAACAAAGACCCAATGCAGCCAAAAAAAAAAAAAAGAATGCAATATGGCATGATAAGTACCACATTATGGGAAGTACAGCAAGATCCAGGGACACATAAGGGACACCTAACCCAGAATGGTGGCAGGAGTGGGGGTGGGGGAAGTTCCAGAAAGTCTTCTTAGAGAAAGTCATTTTGAAAATATAATCTGAAAAATAAGGCATTAACCAGACAAACCGAGGAAGAAAATACTTTCAGAGAAACATAATACATAGAAGAGAGAGTACAGGGCTTTCCAAGCTCAGAAAGAAGTTCAGAGCAAAGCTACCGCAAAGTGAACAAACGTGGAGGAGTGTGAAATAAGGGACTGAGGAGGTAGGCAGGGGCTGGATCGTACGTGTAAACCATGAGGCGGAATTTAGATTTTATCTGGAGGACAGCGGGGGATCTATGGGAGAGTTTTCAACTGAAGAGTAAAATGACCAGGTTTGTGTTTTGGAAGCATCCCTCTGGTCATAATACAGAGAATGGATGAAAGTGGGGGTCAGGGTAGGCCAGTTAAGAGGCTGCTGCCACAAACAGTCCAACTGAGAGATGATGGTGACTTGGTCTAAGCAGCCTGGAAAAGATGTGGTCAGGTTGTGGTGATGGCAATTGCAAAGATTAACTGAGATATTTAAAGTGCCAAGCCAACGTATGAAGATGTTAAAGTGCCTCGAACGTGCATGAGGATATCTGCAAGTGCCTAGCAGAGTATAAGCTGATTCCCTTCCTCCACTTTCTCATGGCCTCTTGAATAAATATAATCCCTCACTGTATCCTGTACACACATTTATCAAAGCACCTATAAAAACTCCTTGTATGTTTTTTTATCTCCATCCCTGTATCCTCCTTCGAACCGAGTGCTGTCCAAGAGAAACAGAATGGGAGCCACCAATGTAAGCCACATATCTAAGTTTAAACTTTCTAGGGGCTACATTTTAAAAGTAAAGCAAAATAACTGAAATTAATTTTAATAACATATTAACCCAATATAAAAAGAATATTACATTTCAACATGTAAAAAAAATCACTAATAGGCTATTTCACATTCTTTTTCTTGTGCTAAGTGTTCAAAATCTGATGTGTGTTTTGGACCTACAGCACATCTCATTTCAGACTGGCCACATTTTAAGTGCTCAAGAGCTACATGTGGCTGGTGGCTACCGCAGTGGACCCCACAGTGCCAGACTGTAAACTCCTTGCAGGCAAAGTCAATGTTTTCGGCTGTATCCCCAGGAACTAGCTCAGTGCTTGATACAGAACAGAAGCTTAATAAATGCTTGTTGAATAGAAAGATGGAAAGATGGAAGGATGGATGGATGGGTGGATGGATGCGTGAGGAGATCCCTTCCCGCTTTCCAGGTGTCATTTCAGCTGAGCCTGAATCCCCATCAGGACTGCAACGGTGGAGGATAATACGCTGCAAGGGCAAGGATGCAAGGAACCGAAGCATGAGCAGGGAAAAGTGATACCAGGAAACGGTGGGAAGTAACAGCATTTGACTAAAGAACAGAATACTTGCTGCAGAAAAGAAGGTGAGAAGTAATCCTGGAGGTTCCTGGAAGCTGACACTGAACCCTGTACACATCTGGGGATTCCCAAGCTTCCAGTGTAATTTCCATCAGTAAATATTTAAGGAACAAATGAAAAGAGAGGTGAGAGGACGAGGCAGCAGGAAAGAGACAAGGAAGCAAAAAGAAAGGGAAATGTTAGCAAAGTGATAACAACTGCTGGTGTGAATGTTGGCAAATAACAAACAATAAGCAAATTTCTTAGAGGGTCCAGGTTGTCTTGATGGAAAGAGGAACAGGTCACTGGAGAAGTCTGAAGTCTGGTCAATGGTTAGAGATGAAAACAGGGTCATTGGTCTCAGAGTATCTGTGGTCCCTGGTGGATCAGACCTGGTGGGAAGAGGGGGGAGTCCCATTTTGGTGCAGAAAACCCCAGTTTGAAATCAAGCCTGATTGCTATTATATGACGCAGCATTATTGCCACCTCGGCCTTAAGGAGCCAGGCCTGGTTTGCTTTGGTCCTACTCACTAGGTGAAGAGAAAATCAAGAAATTGACCTGGATTTGCTAAAAATGGATATGACTCTTCGGGAAAAAAAAAAAAAAGTGTGTGGGCATCTCATTGGAGGTTGTTTTAAAAATCCAAATCAGTCTATTCTTGAAAGACATATTTTATCAAAGGCTTTTTTTGTTGTTGTTTAAAACAGTGGTCCCCAACCTTTTCGACACCAGGGACCGGTTTCATGGAAAACAATTTTTCCATGGGGGAGCGGGGTGGGGGATAGTTCAGGTGGTAATGCAAGCGATGGGGAGCGACAGATGAAGCTTCGCTCGCCTCCTGCTGTGCGGCTGGGTTCCTAACAGGTTCCTAACAGGACTGGTACCGGTCCGTGGCCTGGGGGTTGGGGACCCCTGGTTTAAAACATCCTGCCTGGGGAACTTCCCTGTTGGAACAGTGGTTAAGACTCCGTGCTCCCACTGCAGGGGCCCCAGGTTCGATCCCTGGCCAGGGAACTAGATCCCACATGCATGTCGCAACTAAGAGTTCGCATGCCACAACTAAGGAGCCCACCTGCCACAACTAAGACCCGGTGCAACCAAATAATTAATTAATTAATTAATTTTTTTAAAAAAAGTAAAACAGCCTGCCTGGGAATTCCCTGGTGGTCCAGTGGTTAGGACTCCACACTTTCACTGCCGAGGGCCTGGGTTCGATGCCCGGTCAGGGAACTAAGATCCCACAAGTCTCACGGTGCAGCCAAAAAAAAAATCCTGCCTGATAGTGGGTATGTCCTTAACCTCTCTGTGCCTTGATTTACTCTTGTGCAAAACAGGGATAACAATACCTACTTATTAGGGTGGCTACGAGGCTTAGATACAGTGAGGTAACACTTGTAAAGGTCTTGGCACAAATTAGCAGTCAGTAGCGTTCCTCTTTATCATTACTATGCTATTCATCAGCAGTATCATTACCCTTTTGAAAGGACTTATACACAGCCTTTCAGAGGAAGCGTATAGTGTTCTTCCATTATTTTCTCTAGACGTATATTAAGAGTATTGTCCCTGGCTTGGAGGTTTAAATGAAGAATGCATAACCTGTAGAAAAAAATCATTTATGGCTATCAAAGTTCTTATAAAAACTAAATTGAAAATATGAGGTGGGGGGCTTCCCTGGTGGCACAGTGGTTGAGAGTCCACCTGCCAATGCAGGGGACACGGGTTCGAGCCCGGGAAGATCCCACATGCTGTGGAGCGACTAGGCCCAGTGTGCCACAACTACTGAGCCTGCATGCCGCAGCTACTGAGGCCCACGCGCCTAGAGCCCGTGCTCCGCAACAAGGGAAGCCACCGCAATGAGAAGCCTGTGCACCGCAAGGAAGAGTGGTCCCCGCTCGTGGCAACTAGAGAAAGCCCGCGCGCAGCAATGAAGACCCAACGCAGCCAAAAAAATAAATAAATAAATTTCTAAATAAATAAATAAATCCCTCCCAAAAATGTTAAAAAAAAAAAAAGAAAAATGAGGTGGGGACTTCCCCAGCGGTCCAGTGATTAAGACTCTGTGCTGCCAATGCAGGGGGTGTGGTCAGGAAACTAAGATCCCACATGCCATGCAGTGCGGCTGAAAGATTAAAGAAAGGAAAAAGGTAGACAAACAATGCTAACTGGAAGTTATATATACACACATAGACCTCACCAATAGCTTACCCATAAAGGTCCTCTCTGATAGACATACAGGTACCTCTACACTTAGGAGCATTTGCTCTGTACATCTAAGCAAGAGAAATGTGAAGGGATAATCTCAGTATTCGAAGTGCATCTCAATGTCACACAGGGCCTCTCACAGTAGGTAGTATGGTACCGCAGATAAACGTCTGGACTCAGCAATCAATTAAATTGGCTCTACCACTTACAACTATGTGACCTTGGCCAAGTGATACAATCTCTCAAAGCCTCAGTGTTTTCATCTGTATAATGGTGATGATGATGATGATAGCACAGATTCCATGGGATTTTTTTTTTTTATAGAATTTTTTCTAACTTTTTTTTAAAATTAATTAATTAATTTATTTATGGCTGTGTTGGGTCTTCGTTTCTGTGCGAGGGCTTTCTCTAACTGTGGCAAGCGGGGGCCACCCTTCATCGCGGTGCGCGGGCCTCTCACCATCGTGGCCTCTCTTGTTGCGGAGCACAGGCTCCAGATGCGCAGGCTCAGTAACTGTGGCTCATGGGCCCAGTTGCTCCGCGGCATGTGGGATCTTCCCAGACCAGGGCTCGAACCCATGTCCCCTGCATTGGCAGGCAGATTCTCAACCACTGCGCCACCAGGGAAGCCCCCATGGGATTATTTTAAGGATTAAATAAGATAATATTTGCAAAGGCTTGGCCCAGCATTTGAATCCTAGAAAGTCTTGTCGATAGAATCTAGCTATCCTTAAGTGCTCAAACTGGGATCAGATCAAGTCTCTGGACCCAACTACCAATTTACAGAAACTATAGAGGACAGAGGAACATGTTAAACCACACCAGAGGAATGCAATCAGCAAAATCCAGACTGTGGGAAACACCACAGGACAAACAACCTGGTTTCTTCAACAAATAAATTGCAAGGAAAAAATAAACAACAACAAAAAGATGAGGCTCTGCTGTAGGTTAAGAGATTTAAAAAACACATCAACCAATTGCAATGAAACCTTTTTTGGATCCTAATGCAATGAAACCTTTTTTGGATCCTCATTCAAGCAATAAAACAAATTATAATAACGTGTGTGTGTGTGTATATAAAATAAAATTTATGAAACAAATAGAAATTTGAACGTTGACTGAATATTGGATAATTATGAATTATTGCTAATTTTTTTATGTGTGGTTATGGTATTGTGGTTATGTGACACTAAAGAGTCCTTTTATTTTTGAAATTTACACTGAAATATTTACAGATGAAAGAATACAGTGTCTGGGATTTAATATACATATATATATATATATATGTCCCCCACCCCACCCCACACCGCATGGCATACGGGATCTTAGTTCCCAGACCATGGATCGAACCCCTGCCCCCTGTAGTGGAAGCATGGAGTCTTAACCACTGGACTTCCAGGGAAGTCCATGGGATTTATTTTAAAACGGCATAAAAGAGGGGAAGTGGAGAGGGTACAGATGAAAGGAGTTTGGCCATGAATTGTTGAAGTTGGGTGATGGGTATAGGGGAGTTTATTATCACTTGTCTTAGTCAGTCAGGCTGCTATAAAGGAAGTCCATATAATCGATAGCTTATAAACAACAGAAATTCATTTCCCACAGTTCTGGAGGCTGGGAAGTCCAAGATCAAGGTGCTGGCACATTCAGTGTCTGGTGAGGGCCCGATTCCTGGTTTATAGATGGCTGTCTTCTGACTGTGTCCTTATGTGGCAGAAGAGGGAAGGAGCTCTCCAGGGTCTCTTTTACAAGGGCACTAATCCCATTCATGAGGACTCCACCCTCATGACCTACTCATCTCCCAAAGGCCCCACCTCCTAACACCATCACATTAGGGGTTAGGATTTCAACATATGGATTTTGGTCCCCCCAAAATAACATTCATTCCATTGCATTACTGGTCTCTCTACTTTTGCATACCTTTGAAATTCTCCTATAACATAAAATTCAAAAATTATTTTTGTTGATATGATTTCTACTGGAAGGGCTAGATTCTAAGGGAAAGGAAATGAAATCCTAGAAAAAATAAGAAATTCCTCAGGGAATTCCCTGGCTGTCCAGTGGTTATGACTCCATGCTTTCACTGCCGAGGGCCAGGGTTCAATCACTGGTTGGGGAACTAAGATCCCACAAGCTGCGCAGCACAGCCAAAAAAGAAAAAAAACAATTCCTCAGCTTGATTTTCACAATCTTGCATATTATGATCTCAACCTACCTTCTCAAATTCCTGTCTCCTGCTCCTTCATTACAGCTGTTTCTCCTAATAATCACCTCTCCTTGGCCTTCTCCATCTGTCTTGCTTTTTTTTCTGGCCATCTTCTCCCCTTTGCTTATGCTATTATATGTTCCATTGGAGGGCCCTTTCTCCACAAATCCATCTGGAAAGTCCTCCCAGGAGGACTTGTGTCAGGGAGCCTTGTTGAAGCTCTTCAGTGTGAGAAACACCACTGGGGAGCTCAAGCAAAGGCCCCTGTTCTCCTCAATTTTAGACTCAAGTTTCATAGTTGTGCAGCGTTTTTGGCATATTCGGAAAGGGTGGTTCCTGCTCTGCCCGTGAATGTTCTCATGAAAGGAGATTTCCCAATTTCCTTCTATTGAAAACACTGATGGGTGTGAGCCCACTGGTAATAACACTATTTTCCATACCAGGTATTTGAGAGTTGGCTGGCGGGAAGCAGAGGAGCTGCCCAGGAACCCAGCTTTCTCAAAGGAGCTCCAGACCTGCATCTGCCCTTCAGATAGACATGTGGGAATCACAGAATCTAGACCTTTATGGATGGAAGATCCTGTAGAAGCTGCCTAGTCATCATTTCACAGATGAGATACCGAGTCAGGGACTTGCCCAATAGCACAGAGCAAATCAGTGCAGAGCTAGGACTCAGCCCTAAGTCACCTGCCCACTCTCCATACAGGATTTTCTGTGTGTCATCATTTTCAGCCGTGGCAATTTTGTGGTGCTCCTACTGTGTGCAGCACTCCTACTGTGTGCAGAGAAAAATAATACAGAGCATCTCAGAAAGGGTTGTAGAATTCAGAAGATGCTCGTGTGTTTAGGCAGGGAGTGGGAGAGGAGTGGGGAAGAACTCATGGAAATAGGGCTGGTTCTTAGCTTGGACAGAAGAGGGGAGAGGATGGCACAGGGTATCAAGATAATGGGGAGACAGGTCTAGAAGCCTGAGGGAGATTTAAGTAAAGGGATGCCCAGTCTTCCCCCAAAGCATCTGTTCACAAATCAGGGAGACATCCAGTTACCTTCTCTTCCCTGCAATGCCTGACAGCCTGTGAAAATGCCTAATACTTTTTCCAGGTCCCCAACTGACGGGCCAGAGGCTCTTGGCTCAAGGCCAAGCAGGTAATATCTAGATAACACCCAGCGTAATGATTAAACAGAGATGTTTTGGAGACACAGCCTGAGTTCAAATCCCACCTCAGTAGTGACTTGACCTTGGACGAAGTCAAGTCCTTCCTACTTGTCAGGGTCATGGCATGAGTTCAGGAGCTGCTGTACATAAAGTGATAAGCACGGTGCCTGGCACACAGGTAACCGCTTAGTAAATGGCAGCTGCTATTCTGGTACTTTGCTCCTCTGTCTCCCTCGTCCTGGCTGCTGAGTCAACAGGAAGTTGGCCTAGAGACAAATGAGCTCCCCGGAACATACCTGGAGTCGAGACCTATTAAAAGTTTCTCTCTCTTCATGGCCACATCTTTCGTTTCGGGGAAAATCTGGAAGAGCTAAACTGGGAATGGAAAATTTGCATCTGACGAAAGGTATGTGCAAACACATGTTTGCAAATGAGGTCAAGGTTTCAAAATACCCCTTCTCTGACAGATGAGTCAAGCCCCTCACAGTGGTCTTACTATTTACCGCACATGACGGCACATTCTCTCCACGACTGATAGGGTCGTTTGCCAGGAGTTATATTGGAAGGAGTTACTCATTGGAAAATGTGGCTGCATTGCCCAGACTGAGATCTGAACTTGGACTTCCAGGGATTTCACCCAAAATAAGCTGAATTCCTTAGTTATAATTGTCAAAGAAACACAGCCAAGGAATCTGTGTGCCAGACCAACGCCAGCTCCTGCTGGGAAAAGTGTGGGTCCAGGCAGGGGATGCTCACGGCTTTGATTAGGAAAGCACAAGGCACTGGGCTCTTCTGACCCTCACGGCATTTAGTCACTGCCCAGGACTGTGGCCAATTGGTTGTCACTCATCCTTTTCCTTTGCAATCTCTCTTTTCTTATTGTTTCATAAAATTACTTATATCCCTTGTTGTTATTTAATCTTGTAAGCTCCTGTGAGGACATAGATGACGCCTTATATTTTGTTGAACGCCCCCCCCCCGCCAAATCCAATCCAGAGTCTACTACAGAGAAAGACTGTAGTTGTTCACAGACAAAAGATTCACATCCCTAGTATATTAGGAGCTTCTAAAAATGGAGAAGAAAATAACCAGTAACACCACAGAAAAATGAGCTAGAGATATGAATAGATAATTCACAGAAAAAAGAAATGAAAACAGTCCTTAATCATATGAAAAAATGCCCAAACTCACTCATAATAAGAACAACATAAATGAAAACTACACAGATATTATTTCCAACCTATCAGATTGGCCCAAACTCAAAAGTTTTACAACACACTCTTGGCAAGGTTGGTGGAGAAACAGGTACACTACGCATTACCGGGGAACCATGTTTTATTATGTAAGAGTCTACTGCATTTGTGCACTCTTTAACGAGTGTATTGTTTGTGTTTGTGATACGTGGAGCCCCCTAAAGCACGGATTCTGGAGCAGGGACCCAGGGTGGGAATCCTTTTACCGAGTTCTAAGGAAAGTTCTGCTTTGGAGTCATCTCCAATGAAAAGAGCAAGGTGGAGAAAAGTATGTACAGAATGTAAGAAAGGATGTATCTTTTTTTTCTTTAATCACAAAAGTTAAGCCATACTTTATTTTTTTTTTTTAAGTATCTATAGGGAGAGAAAGGAAATAGAGACCCAAGGTTAGAAGCTGGACTTCTCTAAATATACCTTGTTTGGTAGATGTGACTTTGGAACCATGTAAATATTTTATATTTTATTTTAATTTTTACTAAAACAAAATTAAAGTTTAAAAAAAGGGTCTTGGGGGCTTCCCTGGTGGCGCAGTGGTTGAGAATCTGCCTGCTAATGCAGGGGACGCGGGTGCGAGCTCTAGTCTGGGAAGATCCCACATGCCGCAGAGCAACTACGCCCGTGAGCCACAACTACTGAGCCTGCGCGTCTGGAGTATGTGCTCCGCAACAAGAGAGGCCGCGATGGTGAGAGGCCCGTGCACCGCGATGAAGAGTGGCCCCCGCTTGCCACAACTAGAGAGAGCCCTCGCACAGAAACGAAGACCCAACACAGCCAAAAATAAATAAATAAATAAATCATTCCTTTAAAAAAAAAAAAAAAAAAGTCTTGGGGCTTCCCTGGTGGCACAGTGGTTGAGAATCTGCCTGCCAGTGCAGGGGACATGGGTTCGAGCCCTGGTCTGGGAAGATCCCACATGCCGCGGAGCAACTAGGCCCGTGAGCCACAACTACTGAGCCTGCGCGTCTGGAGCCTGTGCTCCCAACAAGAGAGGCCGCGATAGTGAGAGGCCCGCGCACTGCGATGAAGAGTGGCCCCCGCTTGCCGCAACTAGAGAAAGCCCTTGCACAGAAACGAAGACCCAACACAGCCAAAAAAAAAAAAAAAAAAAAAATCTGCCAATGCAAGGGACACGGGTTCGAGCCCTGGTCCAGGAAGATCCCACATGCCGCGGAGCAACTAAGCCCGTGCACCACAACTACTGAGCCCATGTACCACAACTACTGAAGCCTGCGTGCCTAGAGCCCGTGCTCCACAACAAGAGAAGCCACTGCAGTGAGAAGCCCGCGCACTGCAACAAAGAGTAGCCCCCGCTCACCGCAACTAGAGAAAGCCCGCGTGCAGCAACGAAGACCCAACGCAGCCAAAAAACAAACAAACAAATTAATTTTTTTTAAAAAAAGGGTCTTCACTGAAAATCTAAAGTAAGTGAAAAAAAAAAAATGAACCCAACTCTTTATCCAATTTGAGGCACAACCACACAGAGAAAAAGTATTCCAAGGGACCTGAAAGCACAGAAACTTGAGTGCACATTCCTAGTGGGATAATCCTAAGGACAAAGAGAACTGTTAGAAGGAAGGAAGGAAGGAACAAAGGGGGGGGCGGGGAAGAAACCTTGAACCATCTTCAGTAATCATATTGCTGGTGATAGGGTTGATATTGCTATTCTGACACTGTTACGTGTACTCTGTGGGTTAAACCTGATGAGTAATTCTGTTATATTGTCAGGAACCAGGCGTTTCAGTATAGGAGAAAGGAGGTAAGATAGATGAGGTTAAGTAAACACTTTGCAGCACTGCATTTGAACCGGAATTTAAGCAAGAATTGATAAAAATATTCTGTCATTACAAAGAGGTATTTCCTAGCTCTGCCCATGGAAGAAGCCTAGAAACAGTGGGCACCCCTAGATCAATGAACACCCCTGGTGGCTCTATAGTGTGGTCTACAAATGCTATCAAAACTAGGCTCCTCAGGGAAATGGCTGAGTCCAGGTCTGAGACAGGAAATATACAAGATGAGCTTGGAATATCTTATCATAACAGAAAGCAAGGAAACAAAGTATCAAAAACTACTAAGTTATGACAAAAGGACGTAGGAGCTAATTTGAACAGGCTCCCTCTGGCCAAATATGGGAGCCACAGCTTGAGTATCATAATGACAACAATGGCAATGAATTGAAACATGTGAAATATGTTTAAATACATGAGTTCCAATGATTAAAACAAAAAAGCAAATTCATGGGCTACCTTTGAAGAGGGCAAGGGAACAATCTCATGACTTAGAAAACAAGTAAATAGATGTTCAAAAAAAACAAGCATTTATCTTGCCTTTCCTATATAAACTGTAACTGCAGGAGAGCCAAAGAATTGATGAGGAAAAAGTTTTTTCCTTTAATAAATGACAGTTAATAAATGACAAAGGAATGGTAGAATTGGAATGTTGTTGCTTTACAACCCCCTGCAAATATTGGATCTAGACAATAATCGTCAGTGGATACTAACATCATAAAAAGAAAACCAACCTGACATGGTTCTCCTGGTGGAAGTACAGAATGCAACCTCTGAGTTGTCCAAAAAAAAAAAAAAAAAAAACAAACCTAAATCTGACTGAGCCTCTAGATCTCACTACTAATTTATCAGAGATACAGAGGACAGAGAAACATGTTAAACATAGCCATAGGAAAGCAATCTGAAAAACTCAGATTGCAGGAAATTTTAAAGGACAAACAACTTGATTTCTTCAACAGTAAATTGCAAAGAAATTAAAAAGAAGGGAGAAAGAGAGTGGAAGAGAGAACTGTGGATCAAGATCAAGAGACAAAACATGTATCAGCAAACAATATATGGACCTGATTTGGAATTTGATTCAAACAAACTGTTTAAAAAATTATATACAGGTAGAACAATTGGGGGATTTGAATACTCATTAGATGTTTGGTAATATTAAGGAATTATTGTTAATTTTTTGTTGTGATAATGATATTGTGGTTTTTTGTTTTTTTTTTAAAGAATCCCTATCTAGAGATACATGCTGATATTCAAAACAAAATAATATGATGTTGGGAGTCATTCAAAATAATCTGGGAGGAGTGAGTAGCATTACTGTTGAAACAAGACCGTCTATGAGTTAACTGTTGGAAGCTGGGTGACAGGTCATGGTCGGGGGTGTCCTCCAACTCTTCTCTCTTTTGCTTATGTTGGAATTTTCCATAATAAAAACTTAAAAATAAGTAAGATTAAAATGTGGTTTTAATTACAAAAATAGTGCATGCTTTTTGAAAAACATTAAAATAATACAGGAGTGTAGAAAGTGAAAGATAAAATCTCCTTAACCCCTGGCCCTTGACCTCAGCAGTAATCACTACCAATGGTTCAGCAGATTCTGTGGTAAGATTTTGTGTTACTAGGACTTCCCTGGTGGTCCAGTGGGTAAGATTCCATGCTCCCAATGCAGGGGGCCCGGGTTCGATCCCTCATCATAGAACTAGATCCCACATGCATGCCGCAACTAAGAAGTCTGCATGCCGCGACGAAGATCCCGCAGCTAAGACCCGACACAACCAAAATAAATAAATAGATAAATATTAAAAAAAAAAGATTTTGTGTTACTGCTCAGACATTGTCACTATGCTACTCTGAGGCGGGAGTATACTTCCTCACCCTGTTGTACTCAGGCTTAGCCATGGAACTTGCTGGACCAAAGAACAGAGATTCTTTAAGAGCCAGAACATGGTTTTCTCTTCTGCCACGATGTTCCAGAAAGTTCGATCCCAGAGTGAAGACAACAAAGCCACAACAAGCCCATGACACCCTGGTGTACATAAGCAAAACTTTATCGTGGCAGACACTGAGATTTTTACAGTGATTTAGCACTGGGACACAACCTCACCCATCCTGACTGATACAATATCCTTCCAAGCCTTTCGTTGTGCATGTATAAAATAGTTTTTTCCATGAATATTATACATATTACTCTTCAATTTGCTTTTTTTAAAAAACTCAATAATGTATCATGGGCATTTGAGTCTCTTTGAAATAAAACCAATCTGAGTTCCCAAAGGCCCCAGAATAGTTTCCTAAGGCCAGAGACTTCTGTTTCTTTAAAATGTGGGTCAATGGAGAAGTTCTCCGGAAAAAAAATTCATGCGGGAAGTAAGCTGAGTGGGTCAGAGTGTGAATTCCAACATTAGCGCCCTCCTTGTTACCAGAGTATAATTGGCAGAGGATCTGCATGATTCCAAGGCTCTTCCTGCCGGAGGAAGGCAGGACATCTACGAGGCTGCTAAAGTGCTGGTCTTTCTCTTTGTAATCTTATAGGCGCTGCCTGAGGTTGGAGGCAAAATCCTGGATTTCCTCAACAGCTTGGAGTCAGAGGGCTTTTACTGCTATTATGATTACAGCTGAAGTGCTGGGAGAATTGAGCATTTAGTTTTTCGGTTATACTATCAAACTCAATTCAAATTGGCCCCCTGGGTTTCCTCTGTCTGATAGAGGCACCTCCACGCAGCCAGGTCCACACTCTGGAAACCATCTTTCACTCTCCAGACCACTAGCATATGAGCTCCAAGGGGACAGAGATCTGTCTTGTCCACTGCCGTGTCCTCAGTGTCTGCAACGCTGCCTGACACATAGTAGATGCTCAATAAATATTTCATCAGTGAATGATTCTAAGTACTTGCCAAGTCCTCTGACTTCTCCCTCTATAATTTAGCTTCGACCTGTCATCCCCTCATTCCCATTGTTAGTACCCATGGTGGTTTAAAGAGAGCCACCATTCTTGGACAATGCTCCCATTGAGATGTGGGGTGTATGTCCTCAACTCCTGAACCTCGGTGGATTCTGTGACTACTTGAACCTATACCATATGGTAGAAGTGATGGAGTGCCACTCTCCAGGCCCAGGAATTAACAGGCTGGCAATTTCCACTTCCTGTCTCTTGAAACTCTCACGCTTAACAGCCCTGGGCTGCTGGACAGGCCCTGAGAGACTACATGGAGAGGGAGAAAGGCCCAACTGAGACCAGCCTTCCAGCCATTTCTGCCAAGGAGCCAGACGTAAGAGCAATGCTCTCTTGGACCCTCTAGACCATCTCAGCCTACCAGCTGAATACCGTTGAGTGACTCTAGTTGGGTGTTCTGCCGAACAGAAGAATTATTCAGCTGAGCCCTGGGCTGGTCCACACAATTGTAGCTGAGTCCAAATTCCTGATCTCCATGATTGTAAGATGTGATACTACTGTTGTCACTTGAAGCCCTTAAGTTTCAGGGTGATTTGTTAATGCAGCAATACATTACTGCAACATTACCCTGCTTGGGACCTTATAACTTCTTACCTGGAAAACTGACTCCTACATTCAGTCTCCTGCCATTCCAACCATGCTCTACACTGCTCAGTTTGTTTTCTTGAAGAAGCTGTAGGAGTTCTGTTTAAAAAAAAAAAGAAAGTTATTGTCAACAGAATATGGCCCAATCTCTTTAGCCTGCCCCCATTGGCCTTCTAAGATCGCTCTCTGAACTCAACTTTCCAAGTTCTCCTATTCCTCCTATTTCTTAAGTTCCAGCCAAATTCAAGCTTTGGTCCACCCCCTCGACACCCCATAATTTTTATTTTGTTCATACAGTTCCTCCTCCTGGAACGCCCTTCATCACATCCATGTATGTCCACATCCTCCTTGCCTTCCAAAGACATCCAAGAATGTCAATTTCCCCAGTGGAAATAATCTCTCTCCTGAATTTCCACATCATTTGACCTGGGGCTCTCATAAAATGTACCCTTTTCTGCCTTTTTAACATTATAATTTAAAACCATGTCTTTCACTTCCTCATAGACCAGGGACTCCTGGGAGGCAGAGTTCACGAAGTCTTATTTACTTATGACTGAAACTAGCGAAGAACTCAGCTCTTGGTAGATCCTTAATAAATATTTGTTGGACAAACAGGAGGATAAATGGGTGAATGGGTCAGATACGTTTGCTAGAACCACGTCACCGGGCCTCAGGTCCTCTCTCCATTGCTCAGCTCTGTTTTCTTCTGTCTTGGTTTCTTTCGGAGGCAGCTTCGCCAGCTGGTAGCACAGATGGTCCCTAGCAGCTTCACACCTACACCCTACCAGTTTCGCACCCTCCACCGAAAAGGGTGCTTCTTTTTTCCCAATAGTTCCAGAAAAAAGTCTAGGGATGAGGACTCACTAGGCACAGAGGAGGCCTTTCCCTGAGCCAATCACTTTGGCTCTAGCCAAAGGGATGGACCGTCCTGATTGTCCAGCCCTGGGTTTCCAAGAGACCCCAGGAGCTAGAGCTGGAGGCGGTGGTGGAGGGAATTATCCTAAAGGAAAATGACGGGGCTGTTAACCAAGGAATGCAGAATGGAAGTTGGAGAGGGAAGACAACAGATCCCACCCCACCCATCCTGGGAGGAGCGACCAACCTCCACAGAATAGGAGTGCTTTTCCTCAAGCTTAGTGTTAGGTACCTGTTCTTTACTGGACCCTTTTAAAGAGAACTGTGCTGGGAATTCCCTGGTAGTCCAGTGGTTAGGACTCCACGCCTCCACTGCCAGGGGCCTGGGTTTGATCCCTGGTCAGGGTACTAAGATCCTGCAAGCCGTGTGGTGCAGCCAAAAAACAAACAAACAAAGAGATCTGTGCCAACCAGGTAACAGGGCATCCGGGCCCATGATAGCTCCACTCCACTAGCTCTGTCCCCTCCCCCATGTCTGCTCCTTATCCAAACCACCTTCCACTTGTCTCTGATTTGCCCTTCCTCACCCATCACGCCTAACTGTCGTCTTTCCTGGTTCCCTATCCCTCCTAGCATCCATGAGCATGAAACACAAGAGCTGTTTAACGCCACTTCCCTGCCCAAGCCCACGTGTACCACCACCGCATATTTACATCCTTTGCCTGCTGTTGGCCATCAGGCAGAAAGCCCATCTGAACAGTAAAGAGACAAAGCCCTGATGATATTGCTTGAGCTCCTGAAGCCAGCCATACCTGAAGCCAGCTATATCTCTGTTGTGGGTTGAACGGTGTCCTCCAAAAAGAAATGTTGAAGTCCTGGGACTTCCCTGGTGGCGCAGTGGTTAAGACTCCAAGCTCCCAATGCAGGGGGCCCGGGTTTGATCCCTGGCCAGGGAACTAGATCCCACATGCATACTGCAACTAAGGAGACGGGAAGCCATAACTAAGGAGCTCGCCGGCCGCAACTAAGACCTGGTGTAACCAAATAAATAAATAAAAATTTAAAAAATGATAATAATTAAACAATTCCTTAAAAAAAGAAAAAAGAAATGTTGAAGTCCTAACCCCTGGCACCTGTGAATGTGACTTTATTTGGACATAGTTTCTTTGCAGATATAATCAAGTTAAGATGAGGATGTATGGGTGTCCTTGTAAGAAGATGGGAGTCCTTACAGGAAGAGGAGAGATCTAGAGACAGACACGTAGGGAGGATGCCATGTGATGATGGAGGCAGAGATTGGAGTGATGTGTCTACAAGCCAAGGATTGCTGGTGACACCAGAAGCTGAGAAAAGAATAGAAGAGAATTTCCCCTAGAGCCTCCAGAGAGGGAGACAGCTTCCAGAAGGAAGTAACCTTGTTGATACCTTGACTTCAGACTTCTACCCTCCAGAACTGTGAGGGAATGTTTCTGTTGTTTTATGCCACCCAGATCGTGGTAATTTCTTAGGGCAGCTGAGAAGGAAACCTACACTATTCCTATGTTTCTCCTTTACTCTCACACTTCTGCCAAACTCACGATACTTCTGACCCCTGATGCGTGAGGGCTTCCCCACACCAAGCAATTCTCTGACACCAGCGAGGTGTCCTACAATTCAACTCAATTCTGACACTGTCTACCTGGAGAAAGCATCAGATTCCACAGGTTAAGGGCTCAGTCCTACAAGACTGTCCCCACCCCGACTTCGGATACCAATTTCAAGTCCAGGCGGTCACCTGAGCTTCTAACCAGAGGTTCCAATGACTCCTCCTTGAGTTAGATTAATTTGCTAGAGTGGCTCACAGACCTTAAACATTTTACCTCCTAGATTACTGGTTTATTATAAAAGGACATAACTCAGGAACAGCCAGATGGAAGAGACGCACAATGCAAGTGGGGAAAGGGCTCAGAGCTTCCATGCCCTCTCCAGGCAGCCACACTACCAGAAACTTCACGTGTTCACCAACCCAGCTTTCCAAACCCCGTCCTGCCGGGATTTTATGGAGGCTTCATTATGTAGGCATGAGTGATTAAATCATCAGCCATTGGTGACGGGACTCAATCTCTAGCTCCTCTCCCCTCCTTGGAGGTCAGGGGTGGGATGGAAAGTTCCAAACTTCTAGTCACACAGTTGGTTCCCCTGTCAACCAGCCCCCATCCTTAGGTGACTTAGGGGCTTTCCAAATGTCACCTCATTAACGCAACAAGACACCTTTTATAGCTCTCATCGCTTAGGAAATTCCAAGGGTTTTAGGAGCTCTGGGCCAGGAACTGGGATGGAGACCAAATATATACTTCTTATTATAAATCACAATATCACAGCAGCCCTAGGAAACTAATATACCTTCTCATTTTTTCCCCGTTTTGTGAGCCAATGAATTCCCTGGTTGCTTAAGCAAAATGTTTTCTATTACTTACAGCTAAAGTCCTGAATAACACGTATTACCTAGTCTATGCGCTAAGGATGCAAATGCAAATTAGACCCTGTTCTTATCTTTTTATTTTTAAATAGGTTTTTCTTAGGTTATTTTTGCAGCATTCAATCCCACTCCCCATATTTAATATAAAGTATATAATAGAGGGTTTTTTTGTTTTTTTGGATTGTTTTTGTTTCCTAAACCAAAAGTTGACTAGCCAATTCATTCACTTCATTCAGCAAATATTGTGCGCTCATCAACTACGGAAAGCACAGTTTAGTGATAAATCAGTCAAACTATCCCCAGCGTTGCTTTTTTCCTTTCTTCCCACCCCATCCTTCTGGGCACCTCTACCCCAAACCACCAATCTGTTCTCTGTAACTATGAGTTTGTGGGTTTTGTTTGTTTTTAGATTCTACATGTAAGAGCGATCACACCGTGTTTGCCTTTCTCTGTCTTACTTCACTTAGCACAATACCCTCAATGTCCATCCATGTTGTGTCAGATGGCAAGATTTCATTCTTCTTTTTTATGGCTGAAAAATATTTCATTATATATATATGCACCACAATTTTTTTTTTCCATTCACCCATTGAGTTGTTTACTTAGGTTGTTTCCATATCTTGGCTATTGTAAACAATGCTGCAAGTATCTGGGGGGTGCAGATATATTTTCGACTTAGTGTTTTCATTTCCTCTTGATAAATACCCAGAAGTGGAATTGCTGGATCATATCAGTAGTTCTATTTTTAATTTTTTGAGGAACCTCCATACTGTTTTCCACAGTGGCTGCACCAATTTACATTCCCACCAACAGTGCACAAGGGTTCCCTTTTTTCCACATCCTTGTCAATACTTATTATTTCTTGTCTTTTTGAAAATAGCCACTTTGACAGGTGTGAGGTGATATCTCATTGTGGTTTTGATTTGTATTTCCTTTATGATTAATGATGTTGAGCATCTTTTCATGTACCTGTTGGCCATCTGCATGTCTTCTCTGGAAAAATGTTTATTCAGATCTTCTTCCCATTTTTTAATTGTTTGCTTGTCTGTTTTTTGCTATTGAGTTGTATGAGTTATTTACATATTTTGGATATTAGTTCCTTATCAGTATATGATTTACAAATATTTTCTCCTATTCAGTAGGTTGCCTTTTCATTTTGTTGATTGTTTCCTTTGCTGTGCCGAAGCTTTTTAGTATGATGTAGTCCCACTTATTTATTCTTACTTTTGTTGCTGTTGCTTTTGCTTTTGGTATCAGATTAAAAAAATAATTGTCAAGATCTATGTACAAGAGATTACCACCTATGTTTTCTTCTAGGAGTTTTATGGTTTCAGGTCTTACATTCAAGTCTTTAACCCATTTTTGAGTTAATTTTTGTGTATGGTATAAGATAGTGGTGGAGTTTCATTCTTTTGCATGTGGCTGTCCAGTTTTCCCAGCACCATTTATTGAAGACACTATTCTTTCTCCACTGTATATTTTTAGCTCCTGTGTCATAAATTAACTGACCATATATGTTTGGGTTTATTTCTGGGCTCCCTATTCTGTTCCATTGATCTATCTATCTGTTTGTATACCAATGCCATACTGTTTTAATTACTATCACTTTGAATGTGGTTTGAAATCAGGGAGCATGATGCCTCCAACTTTGTTCTACTTTCTCAAGATTGCTTTGGCTGTTTGGGTTTGTTTGTGTGTGTGTGTGTGTGTGTGTGTGTGTGTGTGTGTGGTTCCATATAGGATTATTTGCTCTTTTCTTTGAAAAATACCATTGGAATTTTTCTAGGGATTGCACTGAATTATGTTGAGGTACTTTCTCTCTTTACCCACCCTGTTGAGAGTTTTCATCATAAATGAACATTGAATTTTGTCAAATGCCTTTTCTGCATGTCCCTACCTTTGAGTCATCCATTCTGTGGCACTAAGCCCAGCATCACCTAACATCACTGTGGCCAAAACCAGTGAGAAGGACAAGAAGAAACCCAAAGCTATAATGGGAAGGCAATTTCTTACCCCTGATTAATGAAAGTAATTTATCTCAAGCATAGTTCAGACTCTGATCAAAAATGCTAATGGCAGCTTCCCTGGTGGTGCAGTGGTTAAGAATCCGCCTGCTAATGAAGGGGACATGGGTTCAAGCCCTGGTCCGGGAAGATCCCACATGCCGCGGAGCAACTAAGCCCGTGCACCACAACTACTGAGCCTGAGCTCTAGAGCCCGCGAGCCACAACCACTGAAGCCCACGCGCCTAGAGCCCGTGCTCCTCAACACGAGAAGCCACTGCAATGAGAAGCCCATACACGGCAACAAAGAGTAGCCCCCGCTCGCCACAACTAGAGAAGTCCCGCACGTGGCAACGAAGACCCAACACAGCCAAAAATTAAAAAAAAAAAAAAAAAAAAATGTTAATGGCTTCCCATCCCATACAAGATAAAGGCCAAACTCCTTAGCCAGGCATTCAGGGCGCCAGTCTGTATTTCCATTACCTCCCACTAAATTTGGCTCTTTCCTCTTCTCTACCTCCTTTGCCCCAGCCATATCGAATTACTGATTATTCCCCAAGGACATCATAGGCTTTCCAAAGTTGTTACGTTCACTCATAGTGGCTCTGTCTACACATAGCCCTTTCCTCCATTTCAAAGTCCTACCCATCCCCATCTATATTGGTTTCCTGGGGCTGTCATAATAAATTACTACAAACTGGGTGGCTTAAACCGACAGAAATTTATTCTCTCATGCTTCTGGAGGCTATACGTCTGAAATCAGGGTGGCAGCGGGGCCACGCTCCCTCTGAAGGCTCTAGGGGAGGATGCTTCCTTGCCTCTTTCTAGCTTCCGGTAGCTGCAATAATCATCGGCATTCCTTGGCTTGTAGCCCATCACTCCAATCTCTGCCTCTGGTGTCGCAGAACATCCTCCCATCTGTGTCTGTGTCCAAATTTCCCAAGAGGACACCAGTGACTGGATGGGGACCCAACCTAATTCAATATGATCCCAAATCATAACTTGATCACACCTGCAAAGACCCAATTTCCAAATAAGGTCACATTCACAGGTATGGGGGTTAGAACATGAATAAATCTTTTCGGGGAACATCACCCTTCAAAGCCCAGCTCAAGTGCCACTTCTTGCAGGAAGCCCTCATCATCTGCCTACAGCATGAATGCCTAGTACTCCCGAGCTCTGTGAAGCCTTATCACATTTGGCCCTGCAGTACAGACCCTTGTAAACTTACTGCCACTGGTGAACAACAGGACTAGGATTGTGTCTGTACCATCCAAAGACCTCGGGCAGTGCCTGTTTCACTCGTCAGAAAATAACCTATAAATGTCTGTCATTTTGAATTGAACTGATAAGGAGAAAAGCGATAAGGGAGAGAGTAGCTGTAGGGCGCATGCTGGAATGGCTTTTAAGCCATTAAAAGAAAGAGAATAAAGTCAAATCTGTCCTAATAAGAACTGAAAGGTGATCACAAATCTTGCAATTCCTCTTCTGCAGCTCCTCTGCCTCAGTGCCCCACTTGCAACAATCAGAGTTTTGGTCTCTTGCATGCTCTAGATCAGAGGGCTTTGAAAGGCTTGGAGGGGCCGAGAAGAGTCTTTGAGACCCAAGAATGGCCCCTGTCCAGTGGCTGCAGTGGCCTCGAGGCTCCAGGACAGTGAAAAATCCCCCTCCCTATGATTCCATGACAGCCTCCAGCCACAGACTCTTTTTTTTTTTTTTAAATTTATTATTTATTCATTATTTTTATTTTTGGCTGTGTTGGGTCTTCGTTTCTGTGTGAGGGCTTTCTCCAGTTGCAGCGAGTGGGGGCCACTCTTCATCGCGGTGCGCGGGCCTCTCACTATCGCGGCCTCTCTTGTTGCGGAGCACAGGCTCCAGACGCTCAGGCTCAGTAGTTGTGGCTCACGGGCCCAGTTGCTCCGCGGCATGTGGGATCTTCCCAGACCAGGGCTCGAACCCGTGTCCCCTGCATTGGCAGGCAGATTCTCAACCACTGCGCCACCAGGGAAGCCCCCCAGCCACAGACTCTTGACTGCCCAATCTAAAACCCCAAATCCAACACACACCAGGAAGACCTCCTGTCTCCCGCTGGGACAGTCTGGGTCCCCAAGGTGCTGCACGGAAAACTGGTGGCCAGTGACCAGCCCAGATAATACTGATCCCAATACTAAGAGGGAACAGCCCGGCTGGCCCAGAGCCCGGCCTCGCTCCCTCCGTGGTCTCAGCACTTGACAGAAGCGGAGCTATTGCAGTCTGCTTGGAGACAAGAATAACATTGCAGTGTCCTAGTCATCCTGAAATAGCTGAGGAATGATCGCCCAATACCCTGACGCCTGTCTTTCGGGAGAGACTTTCAGAAATAGCCCAGTAAAACACAGCTTTACTTATTCCTCTTCATTAGAATGTTTCAATCAGACACCCAATCAGGCTTTGGGGCCTGGGTTCCAGCAATCTCTTTGTTAGGGTTCCTCTCTGGTGTTTTGGTAGTTCTTGCTGAATTGGGCAGCTGATGTAGGGACTCTTCCTAAATCAGGGTCTGCGAGCAACTGGCCTCCTTAGCAAAAGTCCCCAAAAATTCAAGAGGAAAAGAAAGTACTAAGAACAGTCCTTACAGAGCACTTCCATGGCCTGGTCAAGCACTATTTTAAGCAGTTTATATAGGTAGGTAGGTACTGCAGTAGACTGTATTATTGTCCCAAATATTCTCTGCCCTTCCTTATGGGAGAATTATCTCTCCCCACCCTGTTGACATCATGCTCAGCCAAGGAAATGTAAACAGAGGCGACAGATGCCATTTTTAAGAACAAGCCTTGGGAATTCCCTGGTGGTCCAGTGGTTAGGACCCTGTGCTTTCACTGCCGAGGGCCTGCGTTCAATCCCTGGTTGGGGAACTAAGATCCCACAAGCCTCGTGGGTGCGGCCAAAAAAAAAAAAAAAACGAGCCTTAAGAGCCATTGCATGGATCCACCATCAACCACTCTTTTCCTGCTGCCCTCACACCAGCCATGTCTCAGAAAAGGGCTGCTCCTTCAGTATGGTCCCAGGGGAAGAGCCAAAGCCAACCTGTGATAGACATGTGATACGAGCAAGAAATAAACCTTTGTTAGCGTAGGCCACTTAGTCTTTGGAGCTGCTTGTCATTACAGCACAACTTAGCCTAAGCTATTAACCTCATCCCCCTTTCACAAATGAGGGAATCAAGGCACCCAGAGATTGTGCACTTTGCCCGAAAATGCCTTGTTGTTTCTTTCAACACTCCTTTAGCTGGCAAGATCCCCGTGTATGCTCTGTTGTTCTTCATTTCCCATGGAGGTAATTAAGAATAAACAGCAGATCACTTGATCCCCAGTAGGTAGAAGAGACTAGGTCGATAGACAATAAAACATAACTGGTTATTGAGTGAGCTGGACTCATTGGTATGCAGAGCAGGAAACAACTTTGTTCCACACCATCGTCTTTCAGGAATTAAACGATTTCGTCATTAGAGATTTTAAAACTGAGATCAAAACTCCAATCTCTCAACCACTGGAAAGCTTCTCTCCTGTCCCACATTTGGAGATTTGCAACGGGGAAGGGGGTCATGGGTGGCTGCTGATTTTCCTCCTTCACCCTTTCCCCACTCAACTGACTGCCTCAGGCTCTTGCAGAATTAGGGTTGGGGAGGGATGGGATGGGAAGGATAAGAGACAGAAGAAGTCTTACTCGGCTTTAGTGCCCTCTGGGCGTGGCAGGTGGTCAAATGCTTATGAATTCCCCAGAGTCATATCCCACGACACCACTTTCTGGCCCAGGTAATATACTACCTGGCTAACCACTTAGGACCAGTTTCTGCATCCAACCTCTTCCTGCTGGGGGCGGAAGACCCAGTCACACAGAATACGGCTTTACTGAGATATAGTTGGCCTACAATAAACTATACATACTTAAAGTGCACTACCGATAAGTTTTGACTTTTGAAGAGGCCCACTGGACCAGAAATCAAGATAATGAACATTCCATGGTTCCCAAAAGTTTCCTTGAGGCCCTCAGTGATTCCTCGCTCCCGTCCCTCCCCCATCCCCAAGCAACACTCATCTGCTTTCTGGCACTAGAGGTAAATTGGCATTCTCTAGAACTTTATATAAATGGCATCATACAGTATGTACTCTTGTTTTTTTGGTTGGGCTGCTTTCATGCGGCATCATTCTCTTGAGCTTCATCACGGAGTTCCTCTTGCAGAGAACTGAAGCCTGGCCACTGTCCACAGGTGCACAGGGCCCGTGGGAAAGTCCACTCCCCCGCGTCCTGACACACAACGCGAGTGCAGCCCGTTCCCAAGAAGCTGCCCTGAGCTGCTCCACCTTTATTTTCCAGGTGTGGCAGGTTCCAGTGTGAGGCCACTCCAGGGGGACACGGGCCAGGCACCTCGGCTTGGGAAAGGGAAGGGCACCCCCTCCTCACCTTTGTACCCCGTGATTTTGGGGAAACCTTCCCTTTCCAGTCTCCTTGTGGACACTTCGGCCCCCCTTGCACAGCCTCCAGTGGTTGATGCTCTGGGGCCCTGATCAGTTTGGGGGAATCACTTTGCTGAGTTCTGCACAGATGATCTGGAGCCTTTCCTGAGAATATGTGGGCGCCTAACATCCTCTGTTCTCATCGCGGGGGCCTCAGCTGAAACACAGACAACAGGAGAAGTTGCACGTTAATACCAAGTGTATAATCACTTGCGATGTTAAAGGACACCCTTGCATAGAAATGTTCCTATAAGGGTTCTGTACCCAGTTCCAGCGTGGGTGTGTTTGCGGGGCGGGAGGGGCTCCCCACACCAACAAGCAGTTCTCCGACACCAGCTGGGCGCCCTACAAATCTACTCAATTCTGACACTATCTACATGGAGACGGCGTCCAATTCCACAGGTTAAGGGCTCAGTCCCACAAGACCGCCCCCTCCCTCACAACTTCAGACGCCAATCGAAAGCCCAGGTTATCAGCTCTGTGCTTCTGATCGACCAGCTATAGATTGGAGGTTCCAATGACCTCCTCCTTGGGTTTGATTAACTTGCTGGAGCGGCTCACAGAACAGAAACATTTTACTTACGAGATTACCAGTTTATTATAAAAGGTATGTGGATGAGAAATGTCACCTGCCACATCAGTAAACAAAGTATGTGGCAGGCGATCAAGCCACCAGCCCCTGCAGCCGCCCAACTCTGCACCCTGAGGGGATTCAGGAAGGAGAAAAGCAGGATACTGACCCTAGATAGTTAAGGTGCATATCAAAGGAATGATTTCAAGAAGCCCAGACTCCTGCATCTTCCCATACACAGAAAGGCGCTAAATGCATTAACTTGATGTCTGCTTTCTTTCGTTAACAGTAATCTTTTGATGTTCCAACTACTTGGGTTTTTGTTGCAAAAACTCCTATGTACCCTGGCTCCCCCCTTACCTCTTCGGAGCAGTCCCTCACAGCTAACTCAGAGGCTGCCTCCCGGACTTAAGTCCTCAGAAAGTCCGCCGAATAAAACATAATCCTCAGCTTTAGGTTGTACGGTTTTTTTTTTTTTCATTTGACAGCTATAACTCAGGAACAGCCAGATGGAAGGAAGAGATGTAGAGGGCGAGGTGTGTGGGAAGGTGTGTGGGGAGCTTCCGCGCCCTCTCCAGGCATAACTCTCCCAGACCCTCCACCTGTTCACCAAACCGAAAGCTCCCCAAAGCCTCTCCTTTTGGGTTTTTATGGAGGCTTCATTACAGAAGCTTGATTGATTCAATCACCGGCCACTGGTGATGGCTTCAGCAGCCCCGCCCTTCTCCGGAGGTCAGGGGGGTGGGACTGAAAGTTCCAACCCTCTAATCACGTGGCTGGTTCTCCCAGCAACCAGCCCCAGCTCTAGGTGTTTTCCAAGAGTCTCTCCATTAACATAACAAGAGACACCTGATCATGCTATTCACAGGCAATGCTAAGGGTTTTAGGAGCTCTGTGCCACAAATGGAATCAAAGACCAAATACACATTTCTTACTATGAATCACAACATCAGAGGCTCCAACCCTGATGCCTCAAGTTGAATTTGTAACCCAAGTATCCCAGACGTCATCAGCTGATGTACTCATGCTGTCCCAATCACAGTAGCCAGGGGCCCTAGCCTCCTTGACCACACTTACCAGGATCCTCTGCAAGTTTTCTAGAACTCTAGACGAAATGCCCACAAGACCTACACATCTGTCCTGACTCCACTTTCACCTCCATCAGCCCTGAGATCCTGGGTAACTCCCTCACTCCTCTCTCCCCAAGGACCCCCTCCACTCCCACCCCCCTCTAAAGCCTGACTCCTCTGGCAATGACGAGCTCTCCTAGCCCGTCTGGCTCACCCCAGCAGAGCACAGACCTCTTCCTCAAGTGCCCCTAGCAAGGCTAAGCCAGACTTATTTCATATGTAATACCGGAAACTTGGAGGTAACAGGAAAGATAGCATGGAGGGTCTTCACAGAGGTTCCTTGCTTAGGGTTGCCAGATTTAGAAAAATATAGGCTGCCCCAGTTAACTTTCAATTTCAGAAAAACAACAAGTAATTTTTTAGTGTCAGTGTGTCTTGTGCAATATTAAGAACCATGCAATAGTCGAGACATACTTACGCTAAAATAGTATTTGTTGTTTATCTGAAATGCAAATTTAAGCGGGCGTCCAGCATTTTATCTGGCAACCCTGCTGCCTTCTGGTGTCTTTCAGTTGACCTTGACGTGTTGTCCATCGCAGAATTCGACTTCCCTCCCACCATGGGAGTATCCTGAATAACCTTCCCTTCCCAGGGTCTAGGCTTTTCCTTCCTCAAAGCTCAATGCACAAAGAGCAGTTTTCCCCTAGGAGAGTCTAAAGTTCCTCCCAAGTCCCCGTTTTTTTTTAAAATAAATTTATTTTATTTATTTACTTTCGGCTGCGTTGGGTCTTTGTTGCTGCACGTGGGCTTTCTCTAGTTGTGGCGAGCAGGGTCTACTCTTCATTGCGGGGCGTGGGCTTCTCATTGCGGTGGCTTCTCTTGTTGCGGAGCACAGACTCTAGGTGCATGGGCTTCAGTAGTTGTGGCGCATGGGCTTAGTTGCTCCGCGGCATGTGGGATCTTCCCAGACCAGGGCTTGAACCCGTGTCCCCTGCATTGGCAGGCGGATTCTTAACCACTGTGCCACCAGGGAAGCCCCCAAGTCCCTATTTTGGATCCCAGGATGACTGATCAGGGGAACAACCATCCCTTGCAGGGGAAACCCCACCCACACCCAGAAGAATGTGGTCTTGCCCTTTGCCCCCAAAAGGGCATCAGAACAATACTCTGGAGTCAGCACATTTCCTAAGGTCTTAGGTTGCATGGTTGTTCTAGAATAACCTGGCCTGGGGGAACACCTGTGGGAGCGTCCAGGTGGCCTCAGGCCATGCCCATCTAGCTGCCTTTAGGGGACTCAGTCAGCCTGCAGTGAAGATAAGGCTCCAGGCAGCTTTCCTGGACCTTCTGATAACTGCTCCTAGTCTTGGACAAGACCCCATCACACATCTTTCCAGAGGAAACAATAATTTTAGAAACATCCGTGATGCAGCTCCGCCCACGGGAAGACACTCATTTACATTATCGTACAGAGAAGCAAACCTCCCCAGCCAGAACAGGGTAACACGGCTACTTTACCTTTACAGAATCAAAGGCCTATTAAAGGCTTTCCTCTAAATCAAGGCCAAAATCCCAGCCTCTACTTAAACAAGAGGACAGCTTGTGCATTTAAACTGTTGGGTTTTCCTACACAGAACCACCAAACTTTCAAAAAATCTAGGAGTTTGGTCTTAGCCGAGACTTCACCCAATCCTCCAGCCCTGTACACACCACTAGTGACTCATCCAATGGATAGATTTTAAATCTCTGAACATCTTGCTAGATTTTTTTTTGGTTCAAAAAACACAGTGATACTTCAATTATGCAGCTCTGCTGGCACCAAATTCTTCAAAAACAAATGAGTTTTCCAGATAACTGAAGCTTATCTTTACAAAAATCAATACTTTGTTGACTTTAGTCATTTTGATTGGAATCTGTCAAAAATGTCACAGCACAGTTCCATGTCTGCTTTTTTTAGGTTTCCGTCTCCTTTGTCCTCGAGGTACCAGATGGTTTAACACTGCTGCTAACACGTCTGTCTGTAGCGGTTCCCTCCCAGGTCTTGACTCGCTGTTGAGAAGGATCTGCTAAAAAAGAGTGAATAGAATTTCCAGGTCTAAAGGCTTTTCTCACAAATAAAGCTCTTGTCTTTAGTGTGGGATTTTGTGAAGGTTATTCCAGAGGCTTGGAGGGTTTTGTTTTGCTTTGTGGCTTAATTTTAGATTTTCATCATTCTGAAAGGTTAAGATTTCTTCCCTTCTGGATCAGTGAGATGGATGTTATTATCATGAAATCTGCAAGTTCCTTTAGAAGGAGCTATAAAAGTTAGAGCCGTTGCTAAGCAAACCAGGCAAAGCTTGCTTAATGTATAAACCTGGCTATTATATTTAAAATTCAAGTAGCAGCCAGAGATTCCTAATGGGAGAGGGAAGACTGTTTTTGAAGAAGAAAGTGGAAAATTGCTCCTCTCTCGTGGGACAGGGGAGCTTCTGAGGTTCATCATTTGTAGCCTACAGACAAATTTCTGTGACTACTCTTTCTTTTGTGTTTCTAATGGTAGAAGAAAAGGAAAGCCACTCTTCCAATAGGAAAGTGAAGAGGAAATACGGGCAGCTCTCGCTTCCCTCCTAGCAGTTTGGTTGATTGAGTTGAAAGAGCAGAGGAAGGCCACAGCTGTGACACCAGCTCTAGAGACGGAAAGGACAACTCGGAGATAGAGACCCTGAAGCAAGAAGGGGAGGAAAGAGCTAAATATCCTTTTCCCCCCACCAAAGGAAACAGGTTTAAAAAAGATTAAAATGTTGAGATTGAAGGACAGAGACATTTAATTGTCCATAGCTGCACACCATCTCTTTTCCGGACCGGGCCCTGCCCCTGCCCCCCACCCCCCATCCTGGTGCCAGATCACATGGGAGGGAGACCAAGTTAGGTCAGAGAATCTGAGACTTCAAGAGATCGTCCAAGGCTTCCCTGGTGGCGCAGTGGTTGAGAATCTGCCTGCTAATGCAGGGGACACGGGTTCGAGCCCTGGTCTGGGAAGATCCCACATGCCGCGGAGCAACTGGGCCCGTGAGCCACAACTACTGAGCCTGCGCGTCTGGAGCCTGTGCTCCGCAACTAGAGAGGCTGCGATAGTGAGAGGCCCGCGCACCGCGATGAAGAGTGGCCCCCGCTCGCCGCAACTGGAGAAAGCCCTCGCACAGAAACGAAGACCCAACACAGCCAAAAATAAATAAAATTAATTAATTTAAAAAAATACCTAGCTCCATCATTTAAAAAAAAAAAAAAAAAAAGAGATCGTCCAGTTCATCATACTCAATTAACCGCTGCAGAATCTAAGGCCCACAGAGGTCCTCATCAGGGAGGAATGTGAGTTCGAACTCCTAACCCAGGATGTTTTCCCACTGTATCAGCCACGGCAGGAACATCCCTGGAAACTTCGGGAATTTTCTCACTTAAACAGTGCTCCCTCAGAGCTATAAAGAGCAATGTTTCAAAAGTGTCTTCCACAGAACACCAGTCCAAGAGATGCTCCGGCAATTCCACATCTAGGTATCTACCCCACAGAACTGAAAGCAAGGCCTCAAACGGATATTTGCACATCCCTGTTCACAACGGCCAAAAGGTGGAAATAACCCCAGTGTCCACAGATAGATGAATGGATAAACAAAGTGCATAT
Organism: Balaenoptera acutorostrata; assembly: GCF_949987535.1. NCBI lineage: Eukaryota > Metazoa > Chordata > Mammalia > Artiodactyla > Balaenopteridae > Balaenoptera > Balaenoptera acutorostrata. The sequence goes on along the minus strand of NC_080083.1, from coordinate 8,205,886 downwards.
ACATACAGTCTATACATACAACAGGGTAATATTCAACTTGAAAAGGACAGAGAGTCTGACACCTGCTACGACATGGATGAATGCTAAGCGAATATGTTAAGTGAAATAAGCCGGTCACAAAAGGACAAATACTGTGTGATTGCACTTATATGGTGTATCTATCTATCTATCTATCTATCTATCTATTTATTTATTTATTTGGTTGCGTTGGTCTTCGTTGTGGTACACGGGCTTATCATTGCGGTGGCTTCTTTTGTTGCGGAGCACGGGCTCTAGGCGCGTGGGCTTCAGTAGCTGTGGCTCGCAGGCTCAGTAGTTGTGGCTCACGGGCTTAGTGGCTCCTCGGCATGTGGGATCCTCCTGGTCCTGGGATCAAACCCTCGTCCCCTGCATTGGCAGGCGGATTCTTAACCACTGCACCACCAGGGAAGTCCCTATATGGTGTATCTAGAGTAGTCCTATTCATAGAGACAGAACGTAGGGTGGTGGTTGCCAGGGGCTAGGGGGAGAGGGAATGGGGAGTTACTGTTTAATAGGTACAGAGTTTCCATTTGAGAACAGGTGGAAAGGTTCTAGAGATGGATGGTGGGGTAAGTCTGTGGTATGTATATTTCACCAGACACACATACACACACACACACACACACAAAAGAGATACTCCACTAATCAGTGGTATCACCAAACAAACCAGTCCAAGATCTGAATTCTACCCCTTCCAGCCCCCCTCACACACAGCCTCAGCCCTGGCAAGTCAGTGCACATTCAATAAAAGACTCCGAGAAGTCCTAAATCAAAGACGGTTTGATTTGATTTAATCAAGCACTTCCTCCACTGAATACAGACCCTTTTTATTTTCACAGAGCGCTATTAATAGCCCACATCCTTAGTGCACACTCGGGAAATGCTGATAAAGAGCTTCGTTCTGCTCAAAGCACTTCTTCTATCGATACCTCACTGGATGCTGCCGGCAGCCTAAAGATAGACCCTGACAGTTAGATCTCAGTAATATTTATTGACTATTTGACAGTCAATGAGCTTATTAATTGTCCCCATTCTACTGATGAAGAAACTGGGGCTCTGAAAAGTCAAGCCCTGGCTCAAGGCCTCACAAAGCTACTCTGCCAATATCAGTGGCAGAGTGGGGCCAGACCCCCACCCCCCGCCGCCCCAAATCCCTAAACCCTGGTCTGGAATGTGTCCCCCAACCCCTGTGCTGATCTCCTGCTGCCTCTCCTGGGTGCCAGCGTGTGGCAAGTTCATGGAAGAAATTCAGAGCTCCAGGGCTGCTGGATGGCAGGTGGGGACACCAAGGGGGGTAGAAGCACTCAGGAACTCAGTTCCTGACATCTCAGAGTCCTTAATGCCAGCGCTCCCAGCTTCCATCTCCTTTCTCTCTTCCTTTCTCCAAAACAGGGCTGGGGGTGGTTAGAGATATCCCATTCCCTACAGCAATTCCGGACTTTTCCTGGTGTAAGACTCATCTGGGGTACCATTAAAATACAGCTTCAAATGAAGTAAGTCAGAGAAAGACAAATGCTGTATAATCTCACTCATGTGTGGAATCAAACAAAACAAAACAAACATAAAGAAAGAGATCACATTTGAGGTTTGCCAGAGGAAGGGAGTGGGGGTGGGGGAATTGGGTAAAGGTACAAACTTCCAGTTATAAGACACATAAGTCCTGGGACTTCCCTGGCGGTCCAGTGGTTAAGAAACCGCGATCCCAGTGCAGGGGGCGCGGGTTTGATCCCTGGTTGGGGAACTAAGATTCCCCATGTCACGTGGCACAGCTGGAAAAAAAAAGAACCCCCTCCTCAAGAAAAAGACACATAAGTCCTGGGGATGTAATGTACAACATTATGACTATAGTAAAAAAAAAAAAAAAAAAGACTGTATTGGTATATTTGAAAGTTGCTAAAAGAGTAGATCCTAAAAGTTTTCAGCAAAAGGAAAAAAATTTTTTTTGTAATTATATAAGGTGATGGATGGTAACTAAACTTAATGTGGTAATCATTTCACAGTATATATGTATGTCAAGTCATTCTGCTGTACACCTTGAACTTATACAGTGTTGTATGTTCATTACATCCCAGTAAGACTAAAGAAAAAGTTTGCTTCAGTATCCTCATCTATTAAAAAAAACAAGTAAATATAAAATAAAATAAAATATAGGTTCTCAGGCCCCTTTCCCCGGAGATTCTAACTCAGTGGGTCTGGGGCAGAACTTGGGAATGTTTGAATATCTTTGACCTTTGCACTAAAAGGGACCTTAACAGAACATCCGCTGGTTTAGTTTCCTGTTCCAGATATTGCAGATGAGGCTCAACAGAGCTGAAGTGATCGTCCAGGTTCACACGGTTACGTTTTCTAACCATTTAAGAACAGACACAAAACCAAAATACTGCTTTCCTCCGGGAAAGATGCAGGTCCGTCAGTTTTTAAATAAAAATGGATCATCCCTGCAAACCTTAAAGTCCATCCCTCCCTGCCCTGTGGAGACCACCCTTCTCCTGTTCTTTTGGGCAGGTCTAGCCGCCCGGAAAATTTCCCCGCCGCCAGCTCCCTGCTACAGACCCAGCTCTGACTGCAGCCTTGACCCAAGTTGCTTTCTGAGCAGTGATGGAGCCCAAATGGAGTCTGGCTCTGCTTCCCCGCCCCACTTCTTGTGAGCACACAACTATCTCAGGCTTTAACTATGCTGCAAGAGGGAGCTGGCAGCCTCCGGGACCTCCCTCCCCGGGAACCGCCATCCGCCCCCCATCCCATGCCCCTCCCCCCCCTCCCCACCGCAGCTGCAGAACCTGCGGCCCCAGCCCGTCGCGGGAGATGGATGAGCCACGATGAGGCTGGGCACACACACAGCATTCTGGCATCACTGGCAGGGCCTTGTCAGAGCAGATGGAAAAATCTGAGGACACTCCATTCCCCAAATTCCTTTTCTGAGAGCTCTACCCCATCCCAGCCTCCGCAAGTTAGAGTCTTTTCAAAACGAGTTAAAACCCAGCAACTCCTCACCCACATATACACCAATTTTCTTACTTCAGGTCCCAGGAGCGTGGGGGAGCTAAGAGATGGATAGATCACCAGGGATGTTGTGTCTCCGGGGTAGTGGGGTAGAGATGTCTGCCTGGCTTTGCTGGTGAGGTCCCCGCTCCCCATCTGGAGGGCCCAGGGTTGTAGCTTCTCTGTGTGCGGGGGGGTCTTACCCGCCACAGCCTCGCCACGAGAGGGCCTCAATGTCGCATGTGGTGCTGGAGTCCTTGCCAGCCACCGGAGTCACAGACCTGGCTCCAAACCCTGGCTTTCCGTCTGCGGGATGGGAACGCTGAACCCCTCTGGAGCTATTTCCCCATCTGTAAAATGGGAATGATAGTATCTACTTCACCAGGTTGTGGTGAGAGGCTGGGGGCCAAGTGGTTGGCACAGAGCTGAATGCTCAGTGAATGGCAGTGATGATCATTTCCTGAGCTCTCCTCTCCCCGGCTCCCCTTTGCCCCAAGGGATGCCACCAAGTACATCAGCATGGGACCTGGACTGCCGCCATCACAGAGCAAACAACGGCCATCCAGAAATAATTGATTCAATTAAATAAAAATGTACTCCACACACAGACAAAAGTAATAATAATAATGACTGCGAGGGGGAGGGGTCTTAATTGGTGGGTTTTCATGTAAAATAAACATGGGGGATATAAGAATACCTGAAATTTGACTCAAGAATGTGTAATCTGATATATTTTGCTAAATTGCTTTCCAAAAAGGTTGCATCAATTTACACCTCCTCACACGATGTAGGAAAATGCCTACTTCCCTGCCCCTTCCTGAACAATGTCTATAGCAACATTTTTTTTTAATAGATCTTTATTGGAGTATAATTGCTTCACAATACCATGTTCATTTCTGTTGCACAACAAAGCGAATCAGCCATATGCATACACGTGTCCCCGTATCCCCTCCCTCTTGAGCCTCCCCCAACCCTCCCTATCCCACCCCTCTAGGTCATCGCAAATCACTGAGCCGATCTCCCTGTGTTATGCGGCTGCTTCCCACTAACTAGCTATTTCACATCTGGTAGCGTATATATGTCATATGTCGGTGCTACTCTCTCACTTCGTCCCAGCTTCGCCCTCCCACCCCATGTCATCAAGTCCATTCTCTATGCCTACATCTTTATTCCTGCCCTGCAACCAGGTTCATCAGTACCATTTTTTTTTTTTTTAGATTCCATATATATGCGTTAGCATACGATATTTTTTTTGTCTTTCTGACTTACTTCACTCTGTATGACAGACTCTAGGTCCATCCGCCTCACTACAAATAACTCAATTTCGTTTCTTTTTATGGCTAATATTCCACTGTATATATGTGCCACATCTTTATCCATTCATCTGTTGATAGACATTTAGGTTGCTTCCATGTCCTGGCTATTGTAAATGGTGCTGCAGTGAACATTGTGGTGCATGTCTCTTTTTGAATTATGGTTTTCTCAGGGTATATGCCCGGTAGTGGGATTGCTGGGTCATATGGTAGTTCTATTTTTAGTTTTTTAAGGAACTTCCATACAGTTTTCCATAGTGGTTGTATCAATTTACATTCCCACCAACAGTGTAGGAGGGTTCCCTTTTCACCACACCCTTTCCAGCATTTACTGTTTCTAGCTTTTTTGATAATGGCCATTCTGACCAATGAGGTGATACCTCATTGTAGTTCTGATTTGCATTTCTCTAAAAATTATCGATGTTGAGCATCTTTACATGTGCCTCTTGGCCATCTGTATGTCTTCCTTGGTGAAATGTCTATTTAGGTCTTCCGTCCATTTTTTTTTTTTTTTTTTTTTTTTAATATTTATTTATTTATATTTATTTTTGGCTGTGTTGGGTCTTCGTTTCTGTGCGAGGGCTTTCTCTAGTTGTGGCGAGCGGGGGCCACTCTTCATCGCGGTGCGCGGGCCTCTCACTGTTGCGGCCTCTCGTTGCGGAGCACAGGCTCCAGCCGCACAGGCTCAGTAGTTGTGGCTCACGGGCCTAGTTGCTCTGCGGCATGTGGGATCTTCCCAGACCAGGGCTCGAACCCGTGTCCCCTGCATTGGCAGGCGGATTCTCAACCACTGCGCCACCAGGGAAGCCCCCCGTCCATTTTTTAACTGGACTGTTTGTTTTTTTTGATATTGAGCTCCATGAGCTGTTTGTATATTTTGGAGATTAATCCTTTGTCTGTTGTTTCATTTGCAAATATCTCCTCCCATTCTGAGGGTTGTCTTTTTGTCTTGTTTATGGTTTCCTTTGCTGTGCAGAAGCTTTTAAGTTTAATTAAGTCCCATTTGTTTATTTTTGTTTTTATTTCTGTTACTCTAGGAGATAGGTCAAAACAGATCTTGCTGTGGTTTATGTCGAAGAGTGTTTTTCCTAGGTTTTCCTCTAAAAGTTTTTATAAAGCAACATTTTTTAAGGCATTGTCAGATTGATGAATTTTCTCATAGTTGTCCTGATTGGTGAATCTGTGATTATAGGTGAGGTTGAAGTTTTTTTTCATATTTATTGGACATCTGTATTTCTTCTTTTGTGATTTTCCTATTGGTGTCCTTTGTTTCTTTTTCCTATATTTACACATTTAGTCCCTCTAGAACAGTGCTGTTCAATTTGGTAGCCAGCAGCCACAAATGGCTACTTACATTTCAATCAATTAAAATAAAAAATTCAGTTTCTCAACGCACTAGCCCCGCTTCAAGTGCTCCATAACCACATGTGGCCAGTGGCTACCATCATGAATGGCACAGATCTAGACTATTTCCATCATGAAAGAAAATTCTATTGGACAGCACTGATCTAGAATTCATTCTGTGAATGATACGGAAGGGTAGGGAACCCAACTTTTTTTTCAAAATACTTCAGGTAGTTGTTCCAAAAACATCTTTTGGATAATCCACCGTTTTGAGCCTGATGTGAGATGTCACGTTTAAAATATTTATAAGTCTAGGGACTTCCCTGGCAGCCCAGTGATTAAGACTGTGCGCTTCCTGTGCAGGGGGTGCAGGTTGGATCCCTGGTCGGGGAACTAAGATCCCACGTGCCTCATGGCATGGCCAAAAATATAAAAATAAAAAATAAAAAAAGGGAATAAAATATTTTATAAGACTTGTAATATACACCTGGATCCATTTCCGTATTTCCTATTGTATTCCTTATCTTTCTAATTCCCACCAGGACCACACAGTTCCGACCATTGTGATCTTATATTTTAATATTTAGTAGAGTAATACTTTTTTCTTTCCTCACTATTATTTCTTTAAAAAAAAAATCCTGGCAATTCCCACACTTATTTTTTCCAGACAAACTTTAAGGTCATTTTGTAGTTTGGAGTTGGACTTACATCCGTACACTAACTCAACTCATGAAAGGCCTTTATCTGGCCCCCCGTTTTCTAAACTTCTTCGACTTCCCGTCAAACTCTGCATTACCACTGGACTCAGCTGCTTGTCCTTCCACGGTGTCCCTGTGCCCTGTGTCCTCCTCCTGGAACTCTCTCCTGTGGTCCACTTGGGCCTTTGGCTTTTTCTCTCAGCTCACAGATCCCTGTTGCCCCTGGGCAGATGTGGGTACTTCTTCTCCTGCTGTACTTTGTACACTCCTACCTTGGAACAATTAACTTATGATTTTGCACTTGTTTACAAGTCTGTCTTCTCACCACGAAAAACAATTTGAGGACAAGGGCTATGACGTTCCAACTTCCCATAACCTACACAGTACTTTGGCTCAAGGTTGCTACTTAGCAAAAACGTCTTGAGTCAAACAGCATAACTCCGGCAACACTGGCAAAGCTGGCCATGGCATGCCGTGGACGGCTTTGAACACAGATATGGGTGGGCTTGGAGCTGGCTTGGGCTGAGACAGAGCTGTACTGTGTTCATTTAATCTGGCAGTGATGCGATAACTGCATTGGAGCCGGGAAGCAACAGAAAGCCAGGAGACTAGTTAAGAGGCCATTATAAAGTTCAAGGCAGACAGAGTAAAGGCCTGAATAAGGGTGGTGACTGGGGCTTGGAAAGGAAGGGACATTGCTGCAGGATGACGCAGGGTTAGAATTATCAGGAGACTGCGGGCAGACAGAGCTAAAACTAAAAGGATCTTTCTGCAATTTAGTCTCATTGAATTTTCAATATGCTTAAGTGTTTTGTGTCATTCACAAATATTACAATGAGATTTTACTGTAAAATCTAAATGAATTATTATAATGTCACTGATGATTGTTCTAGAGCCAGCTGAGCTGCCTCAATCAAGGCCCTTAATCTCTCTGTAACTGTTTCCTTGCCTGTAAAATTGGTATTGTCACGGTACCTCCCTTAGAAGGTTGTGGTGAGGATAATGTGAATTAATAGTTGGGATGTGCTTAGGGCAACACCTGGCACATAGTAGGTGCTTAATAACTGTTGGCTATTTTAAAAATTAGTATTCAGGGACTTCCCTGGTGGTCCAGTGGGTAAGACTGCGCGCTCCCAATGCAGGGGGCCCAGGTTCGATCCCTGGTCGGGGAATTAGATCCCGCAAGCATGCTGCAACTAAGAGTTCGAATGTTGCAACTAAAGATCCCGTGTGCTGCAACTAAGACCCAGTGCAGCCAAAATAAATAAAATTTAAAAATTATTTGATTTTAAAAAAATTAGTATTCATACATTTCCATGAAGAGAAGAACCCATTTATCCCTGCCCCTAAGGTAGCTCCCTACTTGTGACAAAAGCGACCAGTCATCCAGTGACTCGTGGAGCTGTATGTGGGGAACTCATCAAAGGCTTTTGAAGGATAAAGTCTATTACAGGTATGCACTCGGGAAAGAAACTGTCCTGCCCCTATTAAGTCAGGTTTGTTCAAGGCTATCATTTACTCTCTCTGTTCCTTGGTGTAACTGGGAACAACTGGTCTCTCTGTTTCCTTTGAGAGGCAGTGCACATGCAGTTAGGCAAAGAGTTCTTGGGGTGTGTAGGGTGTGACTGGGGAGGAAGGGCCACGTAGATGGAGAGTAACAGGAGGCCACCCCAAGCGAGACCCACTCACGTCCCAGGAGCAGGGCAGGATGCTATTTTTCCACATGGTTCCCATCGTCCACAGAGAGAATGTGAGTTAAGAGGCAGGAACTAGAGGTTGAAGCTATCTTGTTCTTCCCATCCACAGAGAAGGCTGCAGGAGGAGCTGTGACTCCCCATTAGCCAGAATCAGCTATCGCCAGCGGATTTTAAAATCATGAGAGTTCAGGGAATTCCCTGGCGGTCCAGTGGTTAGGACTCTGCGCTTTCACTGCTGAGGGCACGCGTTTAATCCCTGGTCAGGAACTAAGATCCTGCAAGCCGCACGGCCAGGTCAAAAAAATCATGAGGCTTCAGGTCAAAGGCATTTCAGCCTGGACAATGCTTAGTGGACTCCTTGACTTCTATGGACCAAGTGCAGCTATTGGCTGTGTTGGCTTCATTTCACATTTTTACCATTCATCCTGCCATCTTGCCCATAAAGAAAGTGAGATGGGTGGTTTTTTGTTTTGTTTTGTTTGTGGCTGTGTTGAGTCTTTGTTGCTGCGCATGGGCTTTCTCTAGTTGCGGCGAGAGGGGGGCCACTCTTTGTTGCGGTGTGCAGGCTTCTCATTGTGGTGGCTTCTCTTGTTGCAGAGCACGGGCTCTAGGCTCGCAGGCTTCAGTAGTTGCGGCACGTGGGCTCAGCAGCTGTGGCTCACGGGCTCTAGAGCACAGGCTCAGTAGTTGTGGCGCACGGGCTTAGTTGCTCCGTGGCATGTGGGATCTTCCCGGACCAGGGCTCGAACCCGTGTCCCCTGCATTGGCAGGCGGATTCTTAACCACTGCACCACCAGGGGAGTCCGAGATGTGTGTTTATTATAGCTCTTATATCTTTTTTTTTTTTTTTTTTTTTTTAGCTCTTATATCTTGAGAGAAGAAAGTGGGCTATCCCAGGATGTCTGTTACAGATTTTACCATCTTGTTCATCACAAAAGTGAATGTAGCATAGTGCTTATTATTTCTTCTTTCCTCTTTCCCAGAGAGAGGGTGAGGGTTGACAATGCCTTTCTCAAAGCTTCTACGGGTCCTCCTTGTGACTGGGGGTTAAAATGGCAACGCCTAAAGCCTAGTCTGTTGAGCTAGCCTGGAACTCTCTCTCTCCATCCATCCGCCCTTGCCTTCAGCCTTGTCTGTGTCAGACCTCCAGGAGGGATTCTGAGGTCTTTGATGAGCATCGCCATGTTTGCGAAGGGTCACGCTCACAGTTGATGCCTTTGTGCTGGAACAAGGTCTCCACTGTGTCTCTCTGGGTGAAAACAAAAATCCCTGAGACACAGAGCTGACTTCCAGAAAAGACTCCCGTGCTAAGTCAGCCAACAGACTCCAGAGTTAATCAGAACCAGATGTGAGTTCTTTCACTGAAATATATGGCAGGTCACAGATTTATTTTTTGAGAGCGCCTATAATAACAATTAAAATCATAAAATGTGTTTTCCCTAGATATTTTTTCCTAGCCAATCGAGCAATCTAGTCTGATAAGTTGGGGCTAACGTATGCCAAAATCAACATATTTGCTTTGTTAGAAATCTGCAGAATGAGTCTGTCTGCGGAGGTGTGCTCTGGTCAGGCCAGGGGCAACTGGCAGCGTACAAACCGTTTCTTAAAATATCCTGTGAACGCAGGAATGATAAGCAGACTCCATGGGCTTGTGGCTGAGAAGTGGAGAGAGAAAAGCCTGGCTGAGAGGCATAGAGTGAATGGCATTAAGCATAATTCACGTAACGTGGCAGATCCTTCCTGTGTTTGAAAAACAAGAGTCTACAAAGAGTTCAACGGCTGCCAACAACTTTCTCCATCCCAGCAACGCTGCCAAAGTTCAAATGCTGGGCTCAAGGCCACCTCTAGGAAGAACGACTAGCAAATTCCCAGGGCCGTTCTTTCATCTAAACTCTCCCACCAAGACACATTATGTTTTTGGAGACGCGGTCAGGCCTTCCTAGGAGCCAATCCTCTGCCTCTGAATAGCTCCCTCAGCCAGGTGCTGCCAACTCTCCCCACTTGGGTCCCAAGTCCACGGAAAGTGGCCTGGCTTCCAACTCGGAACGCCAGTGAGCAGGGCCCTCCTGCCCTGGGATCACCCTCTGGCCCTGGGGCTTGTTTCGTTACTTGCTGGTAACCATTTCCACGCCAGCACATCCCCTATTTCCCAGCACAAGACGCCCAAGGCCCTCTGGTCATAGTTTCTTTTTTGTGTTTTGTTGTTTTTGTATCCACTAGTGTCTTCGCCGCCTAGTTTCCATTCTCCCTGCTTTTGGTAACGGCCACCCATCTCCATGTGGAGAAATCTCTCTCCCCACTCAGTCCTGAGTTCCCCTGGGGTTGATAACACCCCCTCTGTCCCCACCATACACACCCCCAGGCACCTTGGGTGGTACATGCCCTAAGCTTGGCCAAAGGATAATGGTGAATCAGTGAAGGCTCATGATCAGCGGAGGTTTTGGACTTCAGGTCCTTTCTTTTTAAAAATTAGTTTTTTTTTTTTTTTTTTTTTTTAATTTTATTTATTTATTTATTTATAGCTGTGGTGGGTCTTCGTTTCTGTGCGAGGGCTTTCTCCAGTTGCGGCAAGTGGGGGCCACTCTTCATCGCCGTGCACGGGGCTCTCACCATCGCGGCCTCTCTTGTTGCGAAGCACAGCCTCCAGACGCGCAGGCTCAGCAATTGTGGCTCACGGGCCCAGTCGCTCCGCGGCATGTGGGATCTTCCCAGACCAGGGCTCGAACCCGCGTCCCCTGCATTGGCAGGCAGATTCTCAACCACTGCGCCACCAGGGAAGCCCTAAAAATTAGTTTTTAAAATAAGTAATCCATTCACATGGTTCCAAAAAAAAAAGTAAAGAAGGGAAATAGTAATAAAATAGGAAATTATGAGTCTATAAATTAAAAAATGAGTAAATGCAAAATTTGAGACAGCACAGGGTATTTACATAGTCTCAAAGTACAAAATCCTCATTCATTACAAAGGGGAAAAGAGTAACTTTACAGTGGAGAATCCTGGCAGACACCACCTTAAAAAAGTGATCAAAGTTAATGTCATCAGTAAGGGGACAAATCGAAATCATGTGCCACCAGATAGACAGCAATGAGAAGATTATACATCACTTCTGTGATATTCCTGTCCAAGATTCATAACCTGAATTTAATCAAGGAAACGTCAGACGGAGGGAGGGAGGTCCAAGACGGAGGGGATGTGCGTATGCATATGGCTGATTCACTTCACTGTGCAGCAGAAACTGACGCAGCATTGTAAAGCGATTATACTCCAGTAAAAAAAAGAAAAAAGGAAACATCAGACAAACCTAAATTGAAAGACATTCTATAAGATTACAGGCCTGCATCATTGAAAAGTCTACACATAATAAATGCTGGAGAGGGTGTGGAGAAAAGGGAACCCTCCTCCACTGTTGGTGGGAATGTAAATTGGTACAGCCACTATGGAGAATATATGAAGGTTCCTTAAAAAACTAAAAATAGAGCTACCATATGATTCAGCAATCCCACTCCTGGGCATTTATCCGGAGAAAACTCTAATTCGAAAAGATACATGCACTCCAATGTTCATGGTAGCACTATTCACAATAAAGCCAAGACATGTAAGCAACCTAAATGTTCATCGACAAATGAATGGAAAAGAAGATGTGGCATGTATGTGTATATATATATGTATATATGTACACGCACACACACACAATGGAACTACTCAGCCATAAAAAAGAATGAAGGGACTTCCCTGGTGGCGCAGTGGGTAGGACTCCGTACTCCGAATGCAGGGGGCCCAGGTTCGACCCCTGGTCAGGGAACTAGATCCCATGTGCCGCAACTAAGAGTTCACATGCCACAACTAAGGAGCCCGCCTGCTGCAACTAACACCCAATGCGACCAAATAAACAACTAAATATTTTTTAAAAAAAGAATGAAATAATGCCATTTGCAGCAACATAGATCGACCCAGAGATTATCATACTAAGCGAAGTAAGTCAGAGAAAGACAAACATCATATGGTATCACTTACATGTGGAATCTAAAATATGATACAAATGACCCTATTTACAAAACAGAACCATATTCTCAGACATAGAAAACAAAATTATGGTTACCAAAGGGGAAGGAGGGGGTGGAGGGATAAATTAAGAGTTTGGGATTAGCAAATGCAAACTACTATATAAAAAATAAACAACAAGGTCCAAGTGTATATAGCACAGGGAACTATATTCAATATCTTGTAATAACCTACAATGGAAAAGAATATGAAAAAGGACATATATATATATAACTGAATCACTTTCTTGTACACCAGAAACTAACACAACATTGTAAATCAACTAAAAGATTACTGGCCTATAATCTATATGATCATGAGGACTGGGGAAATACTAAGAAACTATTCCAGAATGAAGGAGACTGAAAGAGACATGACAACTAAAGGCAACACATGATTATGAATTGGATCCTTTTGTTTCTATAAAGGACATTATTGGGACACCTGAATGGTGGAAATGTATCAATGTTAATTTCCTGATCTTGTTGATTATATTGTGGTTATGTCAGAGGAGGTCCTTCTTGCAGGAAATCCACACTAAAGTACTCAGGGGTGATCAGGCATCCTATCAGCAACTGACTCTCAAACGGTTCGGTGGGGGGGAAAAGGTATTTTTACCATACTTGCAGGTTTTGCATAAATTTGAGATTGTTTCAAAATTTAAAAATTGTTTTAAATTACCTAGTAAAAATTTTGCCTTGAATCCCTGACCCCCATCTGGCTACCCCTCCCCAATAGTAGGTAACCATGTAGCCTGATGTATTCTTTAGAGATTTTCTTTCTAATGTATATATAAGAATGAATAATCCAATGGCCACAATTTAAGAGGAACTCTATAATACAGGGATCTCTGAATCACAGTTTGCTAGAGGGTCTTGAAACCTTGCCAGGGCTCCAGATCCTGCTCTGGGTACCTTGCCCCTCATCCCCATAGCTCTTGGGGATGCCCAGTCTGGGGGTGCGGAGCCCCCGTTCTCATGGCTCACCTTACCAGGACGGCAACTTGCATTCTTCGTCCTCTTTCTCTCTTCTCTCATCAAAAGTGATACGGGGCTTCCCTGGTGGCGCAGTGGTTGAGAATCTGCCTGCTAATGCAGGGGACACGGGTTCGAGCCCTGGTCTGGGAAGATCCCACATGCCACGGAGCAGCTGGGCCCGTGAGCCACAATTGCTGAGCCTGCGCGTCTGGAGCCTGTGCCCCTCAACGGGAGGGGCCGCGATAGAGAAAGGCCCGCGCACCGCGATGAAGAGCGGTCCCCGCACCGCGATGAAGAGTGGCCCCCGCTTGCCGCAACTGGAGAAAGCCCTCGCACGAACCGAAGACCCAACACAGCCAAAAATAAATAAATAAATAAATAAATAAATAAATAAATAAATAAAAAAGAAAATCCTTTCATTGCCTTTCCAGGCTTGCAATTTATATTAAAAAAAAAAAAAAAGTGATACGGCTTTAAGGGGAAGGGGGTTGGGGGAGGGGTGGAACGGGGCGGGGGGGTTGGGGTTAGCAGATGTAAGCTTTTATATAGACAATGGATAAACAACAAGGTCCTACTGTATAGCACAGGGAACCATATTCAATATCTTATGATAAACCATAATGGAAAAGAATATGTAAAAAAAGAACGCATATATATGTATAACTGAATCACTGTGCTGTACAGCAGTAATTAACACAACATTGTAAATCAAGTACACTTCAATTAAAAAACAAAAAAGAGGGACTTCCCCCGGTGGCACAGTGGTTAAGAATCCGCCTGCCAATGCAGGGGACACGGGTTCGAGCCCTGGTCCAGGAAGATCCCACATGCCGCGGAGCAACGAAGCCCGTGCGCCACAACTACTGAGCCTGCACTCTAGAGCCCATGAGGCACAACTACTGAAGCCCGCACGCCTAAAGCCTGTGCTCCTCAACAAGAGAAGCCACCGCAGTGAGAAGCCTGTGCAATGCAAAGAAGAGTAGCCCCCGCTTGCCGCAACTAGAGAAAGCCTGAGCGCAGCAACAAAGACCCAACGCAGCCTAAATAAATAAATAAATAAATAAAATAAATTTATAAAAAGAAAAATAAATTTAAAAAAAACAAAAAAGGTAATCACAAAAGGTAAAAATGAAAAACAGAAGTCACACAGCTTTGCAGAAATAAAATGATTCTTGCTCAAATAGCTCACCCATCCAAGCCACCCACCCGTGGGAAACATAATATGTCAGAACCTCATTTGGGGACATTTAGATTTTCTTTGAGGGTGATGCTTCAAAATGTTCAATGCATCCAAAGCTTGATTAACATTGGTTTACTTCAAACAAATACAATCACCAATGAATACATTTCCATTCTAAGTAAAGACAGATAACTAAAGAGAGACACGAGGACTGTGAGGAAGAGAAAAAGGCTGAGACAAAATTTCAAGCAGAGGCCAGGCACCATGGCGGTGGGGGAGGGGAACTGTTGTGTCTCCTGGAAATACTGGTCTCCAGTTAATGTCTTATACTCAAACCTGGGGGCTTCCCTGGTGGCGCAGTGGTTAAGAATCCGCCTGCCAGTGCAGGGGACACGGGTTTGAGCCCTGGTCCGGGAAGATCCCACATGCCGCGGAGCACCTAATAAGCCTGTGCGCCCCAACTACTGAGCCTGCGCTCTAGAGCCCGCAAGCCACAACTACTGAGCCCTCGTGCCGCAACTATTGAAGCCCGCGTGCCTAGAGCCCGTGCTCTGCAGCAAGAGAATCCACGGCAATGAGAAGCCCACATGCCGCAATGAAGAGTAGCCCCCGCTCGCTGCAACTAGAGAAACCGCGTGCGCAGCAACGAAGACCCAACGCAGCCCCAAAATAATAATAATAAATAAATAGATAAATAAATAAATAAAGTTCCCTTTTTAAAAAAAACCACCTGGGGCGGGAAGAGGGACTTTCTCCTTTCAACGTGGAGTCACAGAGGCCTTTCCCCATAGCTTCTTCTACAGCAGAGCTTTTTCCTTATCACACCCACTGTCATTCCTCATCTCTCAATTCAAGAGCTAAATTATTGTTCCCCAGGAAGGAATTCTGGGAGCACAAATTCTCTCCAGGTGGAGGCCCATCCGTAGGACAGGCTCTTTAAACTTGGCCTTTTACAAGTCCTCTTCAGACACAGTCTGTTACTTGTTTTTGGTGGGGGGCGGCGGTGGTGGTGGTATTCTTTTTCCGATTCTTTCCCTTATAGGTTATTACAAAACATTGAGTATAGCTCCCTGTGCTATACAGTAGGTCCTTGTTGGTGATCTATTTTATGTACAGGAGTGTGTGTAAGTTAATCCCAAACTCCCCCGGCCCTCTGCCCCCAGCCTGTTACTTTTTCAGTGCACAGTTCCTGTCTGTGGCCCCGACCATACTGGGCTCCACTAAGGCCTCCTGAGTCCCCTGGGGGTTCACACTGCTGTCAGCCCCTGGCTTGGAATGAACTTGGCCTTTCAGAGACCTCGCTCCTTAAGGAAGCAGGACCTTTTTTGTTCACTTACTTATTTAACAAATGTGTCTGAGATGCCCACCGTGTGCCCGGCACTGGCTCAACACTGAGGACGCAGGGGGACAAGATGGCGCCCACGCCCTGTTGAAGGACACGGGAGACAAAGATTTAAGTTACACATTTAAGTATTTAATTACAATGGTAGCAAGTGCTAGGAAGTAGACATCCAGGAGGCCATGACAAAGCGTATCATACTGCAGGTTCCTGACACTAGTTTAAAGAAGAGACGTGAGCTGAGGGAGGACGACGAGTGGGAATTAACCTGGAGAAGAAGTGGTGGTGGTGGGGGAGGTAAAGGTGTAATCACTGAGAAGTGTTCAGCAAAGAAGGTAAACTGAGTCACCTGACTTTTTAAAATAAATTTATTTATTTATTTATTTATTTATTTTTGGCTGCGTTGGGTCTTCGTTGCTGCACGCGGGCTTTTCTCTGGTTGCGGCGAGCGGGGGCTACTCTTTGTTGCAGTGCGTGGGCTTCTCATTGCGGTGGCTTCTCTTGCTGCAGAGCACGGGCTCTAGGCACATGGGCTTCAGTAGCTGTGGCATGCGGGCTTCAGCAGTTGTGGCTCGTGGGCTCTACAGCGCAGGCTCAGTAGTTGTGGCGCACGGGCTTAGCTGCTCTGCGTCACGTGGGACCTTCCTGGACCAGGGCTCAAACCCCTGTCCCCTGCATTGGCAGGTGGATTCTTAACCACTGCGCCACCAGGGAAGTCCCTCAACTGACGTTCTTAACAGAGCATTCTTAATAAGAAGATAAATAACCCAGTTTTAAAAATGAGCAGAAGATTTAAATAGACAATTCCCCGAAGCAGATATTTGGCTGGCAAATAAGCACATGAAAGCATGCTCCATCAACATCATCAGACATTAGGAAAATAAAAATTAAAACAAGAATGAAATATCCCACTAAAATGGCTATCATCAAATAGACTGACAGTACTAAGTGTTGGCAAGGATGTGAAGAAACTGGAACCCTCAGTCACTGTTGGTGGGAATTTACATAAAGCAGCCATCTTAGAAAACAGTTTGGCTGATCCTTAAAATTTTTAACATAAACTTACCATAGGACTCAGCAATTCTATCCTTAGGCATATACTCAAGAGAAATTAAAACATACAAAGTCTTTGTCCACACAAAGACTCGTACCCAATGTTCACAGCAACATTTTTCATAAGAGCCCCAAACTGGAAACAACCCAGGCGTCCATCAACTGATGGACGGATAAGCAAAGGGTGATGTATCAATGCAGTGGAATACTGTTCAGTAGTAGTAAGAATACAGTATCAGTGTGACTGACTGATATACTCTAAAACATGGGTGAATCTCAAAAATATTAGGCTAACTCAGAGAAGCCAGACTACAAAAGACTAAATTTTGTATAATTATATCTATACGAAATTTCCAGAAAAGACAAAACTATAGAGACAGAAAGCAGATCAGTGGTTACCTGGGGCTGGGGGGCGGAAGCAAGGATGGACTGCAAAGAGGCACAAAGGAAATCTTCAGGGTGATGGAAATATTCTAAAACTGGATTCTGGTGATGGTTGTACAACTGTATAAATTTACTAGAACTTGTCTAACTGTACCTTTAAAATAGTTGAATTTTATGACATGTAAATTATGCCTTAACAAAGCTATTTAAAAAGAAAAAAGTCATTCTGGGGTAGGGGGCAAAATTAAAGATAGAAATTTAGAAAACCTGGAGTGCCTTCTCTTGTGCTTTTTTCCTTGGATTCTCGTCTCCAGAAGTCAAACCTCCCTTAAAAAATAACCACAAAACCACGTCTCCACAGAAAAAGCTGGAGTAGTGGCACATTCTTATACACTCTGATACAGCAGACACTGAGACCGGCATGAGGAAATCATTACAATTAACACAAGCATTCAGGTTGTCTTGACTTCACAGTTTGTTTAAAAACCATCAGGAGTTCCCTGGGGGATCCAATGGTTAGGACTCGTGCTTTCACTGCTGGGGCCTGGGACAAACAATGATAAAAACAGCTGGCCTGGGCTTCCCTGGTGGCGCAGTGGTTGAGAATCTGCCTGCCAATGCAGGGGACACGGGTTCGAGCCCTGGTCTGGGAAGATCCCACATGCTGCGGAGCAACTGGGCCCGTGAGCCACAATTACTGAGCCTGCGCGTCTGGAGCCTGTGCTCCGCAACAAGAGAGGCCGCGACAGTGAGAGGCCCGCGCACCGCGATGAAGGGTGGCCCCCACTTGCCGCAACTAGGGAAGGCCTCGCACAGAAACGAAGACCCAACACAGCCAAAAATAAATAAATAAAAAATTAAAAAAAAAACAGCTGGCCTTAAAGATACATATAAAACTCCATCTTTAGTGACAGAAAATTATTCCCAACTTTTAAATTACAGCCACCACTCTCATCCCCTGCAAGTTTCAAAATCCACGTGATCTCTTCTCCACTCCTTATACCACCTAGCAGAGGAAGGCACATATTAAGGACCAAGTGACTGCCTTTCAGAACATCTCCATTTCCATCTTCTCACTACTCTGTCTCTTCATCGTCTCCATTCATCTTTCCAATGTCTTTTCTGTGTTTGGTATCATGCGTCTTTCTCCTGGGTTCTATTATTGCCGAGTTGCCCTTAACAACTGTGGGGCCTGTTATATTTGTAACTATTTAGAAACTGCAAACCAAAATGGCAAACTGTTAAGTAAAATACGTTCTTGTTTCCTACCTTGACATTTACCTTCATAACAACCTGGCAGGCCAGGTTTGAATTTAGAATACTCGCACTCCTTGGAATATCGTGCTAGAATAGGGAAGCTTAGAGACAGGCTGCCCATCCCCAACCCCGGGCTGCAGCCCACCATCCTCTTCTTCCCGCCCCCAGCTCCATCCCGTACCCGGAACCTCATATGCACACCTATGGACACCCCAGCCCAGGTATCCAAGCTCTACCCTACCACACAAACAGCCTCACCTTGGCCATCGTCCCTGAGGCCTTGGGGTATGTCCTATTCTGGTGGCAAGATCCACCCTTGATGGGCTGGAACCAAGGAGAGGTCCGTGTAGGCCCTGGAAATGGACTTGGGGCCATTTGGGCAGGCAGTTTTGGAGTCCTGGTCCTGACAGTGTGGTCTATTAGGAAGGAGGAACACAGGCCAAGTCTTCCTGGCCCAGAAGAATCCTTTACCCTTTGGGAGAAGCGGGGCTGGAGGGGGGCCAAGGTAGGTGGCCCTGCTGCCCAGGTCCAAGGGCAGTACTGATTGTCTTGATAAATTATATTATAGACTTCCTGATATTCATCCATCCTTGTGATTCTGGAATAAACCCTGCTGAGCCATGGTTTTTTATATACTGCTGGATTCTATTTGCTAATGTTCTACATAGGAATTTTCCATCCATATTCATAAGTAACACTGATCTCCAGTCCTCTTTATTTGTGCTAACATTGTCAGGTTCTAATATCAGGGTTATGCTAGTTCTATAAATTGAATTGGGAAGCTTTCCATCTTCTATGTTCTGTAACAGTTATTTTGTTCCTTTGAATATGTGAGGCATTTATTAAAACATTCTCATCGTAAAAAAAATTCAAACCGTACAGAAAAAGCAAAAATTCTCTCTGACTCGCCCTTCAAATCCTAATCCCCTGCCTAGAATTGACCACATTATCTTCTAAACCTTTTCATTTCCATATATACATGTACATCTATATAATTTGGTACTTTTCTTTTTTACAGAAATGGGATTAAATTCCACATACTGAATTGCAAGGTTTTGTGTTTTGTGGGTTTTTCAATTCTGTTTTTACTTAGCAAATTTATGTCTTGGAGAACTTACCACGTCAGTACACACAGACCTATCTCATCCTATTTAAATGCTATATAATAGTCCATAGTATGGATATATATATATATTTATATTTATATATTTAAAATTATTTCCTATTTAGGGGCATGTAAATGGGTTCCAAATTTTCTTCATTATTATGCTGCATTAAACACTTTTCATAGCATTTATTACTGCCTGACTTTATCCTATTTAGTCATTTGTTAGGTTGTTCATTTGTTTATTGTTCTGTCTGCTCCCACTAGAACTTCTTTAAAGAAAAACATTTCCTGCTCTGTTCTTGCCGTGCCCAAAACTGTGTCTGGTACACAGTAGGCACTCAATAAATATTCACTGAATAAATGGATGAATGAAAGAGCATCTTTGTAAATGGGTCTTTGGGTGTACAGGCTATTGGGAGAGGGAGTTAAAACATGAGCTAGGTCTCAGACTTGAAGTCTGTTGCATTTTTAGTCAGAGTTGGTTCCCTGGTCTAAACTTTTAAACCAGTAAGTTGAACCTCTTTTATTTCTCTCTCAACACCATCCCAATCTAAGTTAGTGCTTGGGGCTCAATAAGTATTTGTCAACAACTCCTCTTCCTCCTCTTTCTCCCCCTCCCCCTTCTCCCCCTCCTCCTTCTCCTCCCCCTTCTCCCCCTGTTTCCTCTCCTCCTTGTGGATAATCAGTAGCCCTTTTGAGAAAAGCCCAACTATCGGGGTCAGTGGTTCTCAACTGGGGGATGCACAGCAGAATCGCTTTGGCAGCTTAAAAAAAATAGACTCCTGGGCTCTACCCTGGATTTAGCTGAATCAGAATCACCAGGGGCAAGGCCAGGAATTCTGAAATGTTTAAGATCTCCCCAGGTGATACTGATGTGCAGCCAGGGTTGACAATACCCAGGTCTTGAATCTTAACATATGACTTTATCCTTGAACAACAGTTAAACCACCGAAGAGGATTCTGTCAGCCAATGTGACTAATTCTAAAGGACAAATGACCCAGTTTCTTCAACAAATAAATGACATGAAAAACAGCAGGAGAGTGGAACGTGTTATAAACGAAAAGACTTGAAACATACACCCAAATGCAATGCGTGGACTTGTTTGGATCCCAATTTGAACAAACTAAAAATAGGCATTTCTGAGACCATGAGAGAAAACCAAACACAAACTATTTTATATTAAGGAATTATTAGTTTTTGTTGGAAGTGATATTGTTGTGTTAAAAACACAAAGTCCTTATCTGTTAGAGATAAATACTGATGTATTCGGGGTGACATAACGTATCTGAAATTTGCTTTTAAATATTCCAGAGAAAGAAATGTGGGAGGAAACGATGAAGCAAGAATGGCAGAGTGTTGCCTGCCAACTGTTGAAACTGGGAGATGGGTACGAGGGGGTTCTTTGTACTATTTTGTCCACTTTGGTATATGTTTGAGAATTTCAATAAGGAAAACACCTTAAAAGAATGATACCATCGTAAGGGTTTGAAGACCCAGGCTCCTCTCAAGTCTGGTTTTCCTGACCCAGCCTCATCTGGGCCTTGTCAACATCTCCCTTTGGTGGTTTATTTTCTCTGGATGTACCTGATTGGATCAAGAGGCTTTACACCAGCTTTCCCTGTACATCCCTTACCTGCTCCTTCTGCCTCGCAGGGAAGTGGAAAACTAGATCCGGAGGGATGCTTTGCCACTGACACTCCACATTTTCTAAAATCAGCGCTGGAGCAGGAAGCCTCGTCGTCAGAGCTTCGGGGGGCGTCTTCCCTCCCGACCTTCCAACCTTGCCTACGTGGCCCCGTGGGCACGAAGAGCCCTGGATGAGGCTGTAGAGCTCAGCCCCAAACACCTCTCAGGGGAGGGGGAGTGTGGCATCCAATCAAGCAGGAGAAACACAAAGGCAAGGTTTTCTCACCGAAACCATCTGAGAAGAAGAGCCAGAACCACCGGAGTCCAGCCTTAGTGGAAAGGAAAGCACCTGGAAACTGGTTTCTCTCTATTTTGTCTTATAAAGTTATCATTTTTCAAACTCGGTTTTCTTGATTTTTAACTTAGGAGTTGTACGTGTGTGTCTTTAATAAAAACGATGAGAAGAGAAGAATGCCGACTGTACAGCTATCCACGCTCTGACTGTAGTCAGACTGTTCAAACACCCTGACAAACGTCCCACCAGTGGCAGCTTCCCCTAAATTCAGGCAAAGTACCTCGGAGGCAATCGACCACCTCTTGAACTCGCATGTCTCAAGTCCAGCTTCCATTAAGTCGACGAAGATCACACAAGGACAAAGTCATTTCTCTGACCTCTCTCTCTCTTGGCCTCTTGGCTTTTCCCGGACTTGCCAATTCCAGTCACCACAGCCCAGTTTCCTGATTCAGGCTGCTTCTATCTTCACTCCCTCACGGCACTAACATCATCTTCGACCTTCTTCTAAGCTCAAATTCCTCTTCCTTCTGATTTTGCTCAAAAGAAGGTGGAAGGGGGAGGTGAGATGGAGGGGACCAGAACCTGCACGCTACCAGCTTCCTGGAGACAGGTCCGCTGTTCACTCAGCCACCCTCCTCCTGTTTCCATTTTGTTTTTTTCTTTCCCTCCTGCTGGGCAGAGAGGGGTTGCTGTACTCTCTCAGCTGACTGATGTCCCTTCATATTTGGGCCAACCATTATTTTGTGCTCTTAGTCAATGAAGAGGCCGGCTTTGAAACCCACTCCTTGGCAGCCTACGATGGAGGGCAGGGGAAGCAGCACACTGCTTGTGCCAGAATCAGGAGCCTGCCGAGGGCATTGCTCTTCATGACCTGAAGCATCCTCCCAGAGTCTGTCTTGCCAGGTTTAGCCTTGACATCCTGCGAAACACAGCCAGCGAAAAGTCCCTTCATATTCGTCTGGTGTGTAAACCAGTGGCGGTGCTGAGACCTGCAAGCTCTGGAATCGTGTTCCAGCTCCCCCTCGCCCACCCCGCCAGTTAGTGGTGGTGGGACCTTGGCCAGACAATTTAGCCTCAATTCTCTCATCTTTAAAGTGGGCAGAGTAGTAGAACCAAATGAAATAGCATGCCTTCAGCACCCAGCATGGTGGGGTACACAGTAATTATTTAGTAGCATTACTACTATGTAAACAATCTCACTGGTCCTTCTAGAACTTCTCTACCTCCTGATTTTGCGGTGGAAGAAACTGGAGTTTTAAGACATTCGGAGCGTTGAGTAGGGGGCTCTGGAAATTCAGGGCAGAGCCAGGTGGGAGTCAGCTTCTGACTTCCAGGCCACGGCTCATCCTTACCGGCCAGCTGGACCATGCAGCTCCCTGGGAAGGGGCTTTGCTTGGGGGACCTGAGGCTGACCCAGGTAGAGGGATCAGGAGCTGGTGGGCTCATGTCAGACACTCCAGGAAGAGCCACCCTGTTTGCAGCTGTGCACACATCAGATCACCAGGGAAGCTGGGAGGGACTGACATATAACACATCACACACCCGAGACCTACCCCAGGCCATTAGGTGAGAATGTACCGGGCCCGGACACCACTAGCTTGTAAAAGCTCCCTCGTGTTTCTGTGTGTAGCAGGGTCAAGCTCCTGCTCTGTGCTAGAGGCACAGGGGGTACACTGCTGGAAGAATCAGTCCCTGTTATTTGAAGCGAATTAGAAGACAGGGATCACCAAAGCCGCATTTCACCCAGGGTGTACTCTCTAAGGATGCTTCCGGACACCATGCGAGAGGCTGGCCGCCTGCCTTCCTCGCCTTTGACGTCAGAGGCTCAGCTGCTCCGATGAACATCCTTAAGCTTGCACCCACCACTCCAGACCGGGTCTAACCTTGCTCCATCTGTCTTTGCTTTAGGACTGAGCCACCCCCCTGACGTGTAACAGTGCCACCTCCGAACTGTGATTCTGAAGCTCTGAAGAAATTCTGGGCTGGAGGTGTAAACCTCGGAAATCTTGACTGCCTCAGGCTGGTGATGTAAAGTGAGGTCCTGACAATGGCCTTGGGGGATCACCGATATTTATTGGGGCCTCGGAGAGTCTTAGCAGTTGGCTTCCTGTGTTGCCATTCTTGCCACCTCAGGCCCCTGGGAAGGCTGGGGCAGCATCTCCTGCTTGGCCAGGCCAGGATCTGGCCGGGACAGGTTCTGGGAGCTGGGGCATCTTGTCTGCTGTGACCCTACACTTCTTTGCATCCCGCCCGGCCTCAGGGGCTCATCTGCACCCGGCCAGCTTCACCTGGGCTGAAGGGCTGCAGGCGAGGAGGGGATTCTGGCACAAGGGGAGAAATGAGGCAAGTCAGCAGAAAAGGCCCTCTGGGGGCGGCCGGAATGGGAAAGACTTCAGGGGGGCTGCGGGGTAAGGGGCAGCGGGAGGAGGGGAGGGGAGGGGAGGGTCAGAGGATGAAGGAAGGGAAATGGCCAGCACATCTCTTTCCCCACATTCCTCCTGGAATTCTTTTCGTTCCCTTGGTTATAGAAGAATAGCAATTAGCAAATTCAGTAAAAAGAGCCAGAAATGGAGATTGTTTGCGCCTTTGGGGGCCAACATGCATTAGTGAAGGAATGTGAACAGAACTATATATAACTCCCCTGCTGGCCCACCCACCTGTCCGGCGGGTGAGCGATGGTCTGCTTGTTCTGGGCTGGTATGTAGCTCACTTCACTCTGGGAGCCCACCATCTGGGCCCGAGCCTCGCTGCCAGTAGCTCTCGGTGACCATATATGGCAAAATGATATATGTGACAAAAAGAAGCCAAATTCTCCAGTTGCGTCAGCCCCTGGAGCACGCAGCCTGCGGGGCTCGAAAGCCCTTCCAGCCCGGCTCCCTGCCTCCCGCCCCCAACCCTTGCTCCGGAAACCGAACGGGCTCAGTGATTGGCTGGGGGGAGCAGGGGTGGGGGCTGAGGGGGCGGGGCCTCCCTCCCTTAGAAGGCTTCTGCCCCTTCTAAGGCCCCGACTGACTTCAAAGTTTGTTTCTGGTGGGCAGGATGATGGCTGAGGGTGTTTGACGCTGGCTTTAAACCAGCGAGATCAGAAGTTGAGTGATAACACACATTCTTTTCGGAAAGCAGCCTGGTGCGGTACCAGCGTGTATGTGGGTAGCAGGGTGGAGGGGCACACACCACCCCCAGTTCCGAAGATAAAATGAACCCACATTCCCCAACATCCCTACAATACGCTTGAACCTTACTTAAGCCACCAGGAGAAAAGTTCAGTCTAGATTGCTTAGCTGGGGGAAGAAAGTTCTCTCTCTCTCTGGCTATGGTTATATACACATATATATAATTTTCTTTTCATTCACCCCTCTGCAGGGAGTTCCCACACGGGGCCTGGTGTCAGGCGGGATGCTGAGGGAAGACGACCAGCAAAGGCAAGGTCCTGGCCTCCAGCAGCGGCCCTGGGCAGAGGAGAGGCGGTGGCCACTGCTGCCGGGACATCCAGCCCAGACCCAGGGGCTCAAGGAGGCTCCTGGGAGGAGGGGACACTTGAGCAGAGCCTGAAGGGTCAAGCAGTAGTTTGCCTAGTAGTGGATGGGGATTGGGAACAGAAACCCTAGGCTGAGGGGAGAGAGAGGGCAGGAGCTGGGTGAGTTCTGTAGGGGGTGGTGAGTGCTAAGGCTGGGAGGAAGGCAGGGGCTAGAGCAGCTGGGGGTCTTTTCCAGGAAGTGCTAAAGAGTCTGGACCTCTGCCTGTCTCCCCGCCTCCTCTCACATCTGAGCCTGTGACCCCCCCCCCCAGCATATGTGCATACCCCTGTGCCAGGTGCAGCTTACACACCGATATCCAGTGGTGAACACGCACACACACACAGACACACACACAGAGACACAGGAATGTTCACAGAGACCCACGCTAATGCCCGCCCATTGCCACATCACATAAGCAAGGACCTTTAGCAAAAGGGGAGAGAAGAAGAACAATGAAGCACAAACGGGAAGCTGGGGGAGAAGGCAGGCCTGGTGAAGGCGCTCTGCCAGGAAGGGGTTCTGTGGGAGTGGGAAGTGCGTGGGCGGGAGAACAGGAGCTGCTGGTGGAAGGGGAGGGGTGTCCCGGCTTGCTCCCCGCGCCCCTTGGGGAAGGCACAGGCGGGGCGTGGAGACAGCTGGTCCGCAGAGGGGCTGCGGGCCCAAGCACCAGCCAGTACCCAGCCTCCCCCCACCAACAGCGCAGCTCAGGACGTGTGTCTGCGTGTCTGCAGAGGGTCAACACCTCCTCTCCAACCCTCACCTCCACCAACGGCTCCTCCTTGCCTGTGGGGACTGCGGCTTCCGCCTTTATCTGCACTGACCGCACTGCAGAGGCTGGGGCACTGGAGGTGGGCGGCCCCTGCGAAAGTGCTCCTGTGAGGCCCAGCTGGGACATAGGGTCTGGGGGCCTTGTCTGGCTTTCTCCCCTCGAGGATGCATACATCCAGACATGTCCCTTGATGTCCTGGGAGGCGTAAGAGCCTGTCCTAAAAGGGTGAGGTCACCCTTGGATGCGCCTTCAGAGGCCTGCGTCCACTGAGCAGTCAGAGGGGAGATGAGGTTTTAGGATGCAGTTCAGCGATCGCTTCCACCAGGAAGCCCTCCCTGGCTCCCCAGGGCTAGGCCAGGGACCCTCCTGTGTGCCCCTCGGACACAACAATGCAGTGGGACATGCCTGGGGGAAGCAAGGTGCCAAGTTCAAGTCTCTTATGACCTGGAAGTCACATCACTTCCATTACATTCTGTTGGTCTCACAGAGTAACCTCAATAGGATATAGGAGGAGACTGCTCAGGGCACAAATACGAGGAGGCGAGGATCTTTAAGGGCTTTCTTAGAGGCTGGTTACCACACTCACTAAGTTTGGGGTCATTTGTTATGCAGCCATAGATAACTAACACAGCACTGGATGCCCTTGTAAGGGTACCTGGGCCCAGGGAGCTGGGCGAATAAGGTTGGGTCTCTAGAGTAGACAGGATTCTTTCCATCATAAGAGGAAAAAAAAAAAAAAATCACTTCAAAATGAAGTCTAGAAAGAAATGCATTGGCTCACATAACAGAAAAAGCCCAGAAACAGTGCCGGTATCAGGAGGAGCCGAAACTCAGATTTCATGAGAAAGTACATTATGAACTGCCAAATGGGAGGCATGGACAAGTCAGAGGTGTTTGGAGGAGGAAGAGGTCAGTGGTGGTGAGAATGATGGTCCATGGAGGTTCACTGTACTATTCTCTCCAGTTTTGCATCTGCTTTCAAATTTCTATAACAAAAAGTAAAAAACAACGAAGAACCAGATGGGCATGTTTCCTAGCAGGGTGCCACCTTGTTGGTCTGGCTCTTTCTCTTCCAAACACATACAGAGTCAACCACCAACACATCCCAACACACTCAAAGCACAGTGGGGTTCTCTGCATCAAGTTGCTCCAGAGATGTATCTGGACACACACACCTCCCTTCCCCAAAGTCCCTAAGACCTTCCAGAGGACAAGCCTTATCCAACAGCCCCTTCCTATTATGGGAAGTCTGTTTTCCTCTGACCCCCATATCTGTTGTGTCTATCTGCTGCTATTCAAGAAATTGGTCCAAATTGAGGGCACCTGCCTGGCCAAAGAGGTTGTTGCCACTTGGCTTCTTTGGATACAGGCATGGATTCTGAGGATGAGGATGGCATTGGTCCTGTTGACTGCTCTACCCACGGTGCTCAGGACCTGGTTTGGCACACAGCAGGCGCTCCATAAATATTTGTTGAATGAATGAAATCTTTCCAAGATAAAGGACCAGCTCCATCGACAGATGAATGGATAAAGAAGATGTGGTATATAAATACAATGGAGTATTACCCAGGCATAAAAAGGAATGAAATCATGTCATTTGCAGCAGCATGGATGGACCTAGAGATGATCATACTAAGTGGAGTAAGTCAGACAGAGAAAGACAAAATATCATATGATATTGCTTATATGTGGAATCTAAGACAAATGATACAAATGAAGTTATTTACAAAACAGAAATAGACCCACAGACATAGAAAACAAACTTACCGCTACCAAAAGGGAAGGGGGGAAGGGATAAATTAGGAGTTTGGGATTAACACATACACACTACTATATATATAACAGATAACCAACAAGGACCTACTGTATAGCACAGGGAACTCTACTTGATGTTTTATAATAACCTGTAGGGGTAAGAATCTCAAAAAGAATATATATATATATGTATGTATAACTGAATCACTTTGCTGTACACCTGAAACTGACACAACATTGTAAGTCAATTATACCTCAATTTAAAAAAAAAGAAAAAAAAAAAGTAAAAGGACCAGCAAGACTCCGCTGCAGGCTTTCTCCCTCTCAGTTCTCTGCCTCACCATGTGTTTGCTCACTTTCCTCGCCCTCTGGCTCCCCTACTGCCTGCTTCCACTCACACCAGCTCAGCCACAGCCCCCCAGGTCCACCTCACGGCATCCTTCATTGCCGACTTTCAAGTCCCACCTTCCAGGAACCTTCTACTGTCCCTGACTCCCTTCTCTTATACATTTAATCCCTTCCTCCAAACTGGATGGTTCCCATCAACATTTAAACATCCTCTGGGCTCACCCACTGAAATCAACAATCCTTCTCTTAACACGTCCTCTTCCAGTGACTGCCTTCCTTCCCTTCACAACCAACTTCTTTAAAACGTGTCCATATTCTGCTTTCCTTCACCCCACACTCAGTTCTTACTCATTTCATTCTGGCTTCTACCACCATCACTCCACTGACATGATCTTGCCCGGGGTACCAGTGACATCCTGGTGGTCCGCATCCTCCTCTTAGACGACCGCTCAATCACATGAGACACCGTTGGCCAGTCCCTTCATGGACTCAGCCGGGTTTTCCCCTCCCTCTGGTTGCTGCAGCTCAGCCTCCTTCCCAGGCTCTCCCCCTCTCTCGGGCTGGTGGGATTTCCGAAGCCCAGGCCCCCAGGGCCCCCTGGTCCACTCTGTACTCTCACTGGGCAGGTCATTCATGTCACTTATTTCGGCTCTTCTGTTACTATATATACATCTATGACTCCTGAGAGATCACTATCTTTTCTCCTCTCCTTCCAAAAGCATGTTAGGACACCCCCATCCCCCTGGGACATGGTCATGAACATGAGCAGAAGTGACACATGCCCCTTCAGGGCAGAAGCTTTAAGCGTCAGTATGCAATTCGCTATGTCTGCTTTCTCTGCCTTAATCACAGTGGAAGCTTCTGTTGAGACAGAAGCTTCATCAGCCTGGTCCCTGAGTGTCTGTGACAAGCACAGTCTTCCTGATGCCCGTTCTGGACATGCGGCCTACTAAGAAATAAGTCTTGTTAATTATGGTGCTGAGATCTGGGTTCAATCCGCTTATAATGTCTTTGTTGTTTTCGTATCAGGGTACTGCTGACCTCATAAAATGAAGTGGGAAAGGTTCCCTCCCCATCTATTTTCTGAAAATGTGTGTATTGGTGTTATTTCTTCCTTAAATGTTTGATAGAATTCACTGGTTAAAGTATATGGGCTTGAAGTTTGTTTGGAGGGAAGGGTTTTGATAATGAATTCGAATTCTTTAATAGATAAAACTCCTTGGATTCTCAATTTCATCTTGTGTCAATTTTGGTAAGCTGCAATTTGTCAAGCAATTTGTCCATTTCATCTACGTTGTCAAATTGATCGGCATAAAGTTGTTTATAATATTTTCTTATTATTCTTTTAATTGTCTTATTATCTTTATTATTCTTTTTTAATGTCTGTAGGCTCTGTGGTGATATCTCCTTTTTTATTCCTTGTACTCAATTTATTCTCCTCCTTTCCCTGTCTCTTTGATCAGTCTAGCTACGAATTTACCAATTTTGTTTATATTTCCAATGGACCGACTTTTGGCTTTGTTAATTTTCTGTTTGTATGTTTTCTATGTCGCAGATATTTGCTCGTCTCACTATTATTTCCTTCCTTCTCCTTACTTTGGGTTTACTTGGCTCTTCTTGTTCTAGCTTATTGAAATGGAGTATTAGATCATTGATTTTATATCTTTCTTCTTTTCTAATAAGCTTAATATTTTCCTTTAAGCACTCCTTTAGCTGTATACTACAAGTTTTGATAGATTATATTTTCATTGATCATTCAGCTCAAAATATTTAATTTCTAATTTTCCTTGTGTTAAAAACAAGACCGCAGGGCAGCTCAGCTTGGCGGAAGCTCTGCCCGCCTGGGGGAGTGGCCCAGCTGTGGCGTCTCTGCTGTGCTGCCACTGGCTACAAGCTACTTGGGGAGGGAGTGGCCTTGGTGTGAACACCTGAAGGTGCGGGAGCTGTCAGCCAACCAGCTTCCCCGGAAGAGGGTCTCTTGAAGGGACATGTGAGTGATGCCCCTCACGGCCACACATGCCTTCCTAAACTAGGTCATGCTCCCGTGATACCTGTTGTCACAGAACGATGTTCCTTTTGGAGAACTCACTTCGGTTGTAACTACACCTCTCGGGGCCTTTGTGTGTGTGTAAGGTCTGTCTCTCCTGGAGAACAGGGACATTGAACTCGTTCACCACTGCGTCTCCCACGCACAGCAGCGTGCTCAGGAAGTGCTCGTTAGAGATGCGGAAGAATGAACAGGTGACTAAATAACTAACTCAGGCTCTCAGGATCCCCTGGCAGCAGCCGGGCCACCTGGGAGCTGTTGCTGACCCCGTGAAATCAGGTATGTCGGGGAGGGGAGTTGTGTGGTACTAATCCGCATGGAACAATGGATACTTCTAGAGCCGGCATATCTGGATCAACACAAATCTCTGCGAAACTTTCTCGTAAAGGGGATGACACTCCTTCCCCTGACTTACTCCAGAGACAGTTACAGCTGTGAAGAGCAGCAGACAAGTCTGTGACTCCCCCCACCCAGTGAACTGTCCCCAGGAAACAGCTAAGGGTCCCCATACCAGAGGCTTTAATACACCCGTAACACGCCCCCTGTCTCGTCTCCTTCCCCAGAAAGCTGCCCTTTGCTCTGTTTTTTCTGAGGGGTTTCAGCTGGGACAAAGGCAGCCTCTCAGGGCCCGTAACGTGGGATGAAAATATAGCCTCGTGTTAGGAACACGGCTGTAGGTTCAGATCCCAACCGTCCAGCTGCAGGACTCCGGGCAGATCATTTCACCTCTCTGAGCCTCATCTTCCCATCTGTGAAATGGAACTAGCAAAAGGGCAAAAACAGAGGCTCTTCTGAAGGATAAGCACAATGTCTGTAGTGGTGGCTCTG
Organism: Balaenoptera acutorostrata; assembly: GCF_949987535.1. NCBI lineage: Eukaryota > Metazoa > Chordata > Mammalia > Artiodactyla > Balaenopteridae > Balaenoptera > Balaenoptera acutorostrata. Next base: position 8,175,305 of record NC_080083.1, on the reverse strand, counting down.
AGTTCAAGGCTCTGAGAAACCCTGCAGTAAAGAAATCCAGCTTTCCCGAAACTTATTGGACAACAGGTTGGCAAAGCCCAAGCCCGCATGGGATCCCGGTGTTCCATGGAAAGCAATTCGAGAAACACTGCTCTGGAGAACTTAGCTTTTATCTTTAGAATGCTGTGGACCTTCTGAACTATCACAGATGAGATCCAGCTGGCCATGGCCTCCTGCAGAATCGTTCTGAGTTGAGTTGTAGGGGCGGTTATGACTGCATTTCAGCGAGGGATGCTGGCACTCTCCAGTGCCCTTCTGGGGTGGTGCTCTGCGGGGATGTAGTGGGTGACACTGTATGACACTCCTCTCTTTAATGCTAAAAGGACGCTTTCTCCAGTAAGACCTGGTCATGGTCATAGAGGCATGGCATGTTTTAAAGCGGGATGTACCCTAAGGTTAGAGGCCCACTTATTCCACTCTTCGTTTTATAGATGGGAAAACAGGCTTGGCTAGAAAGTCAAGTGACTTGCCCAAGGACATACGAAGTGAGGGGCAGAGCCCAGAGCTCAGAACCAGCCGTTAGGCTCCAAGGGAGAGGACGTCTCCTTGGTTAGAACCGGGCATGTGAAGGACCACTCGGTGGGGACTGAGAGGTCCCTCAGCTCTTGGCTCCTTCTCCCAAAGTGAATTTATAGAAGGAGCTGAGAGGAGGGATTATGGCTGAAGGTCAGGGATTAATAGGCCTGAGTCCAGATGGCAAGCAGATGGGCCCAGGCACAAACGAAGGCCTGCTTCCTCCCCTTTCTGGTGGTTCCAGGGATGAGAAGTTAGGGAAGGAACTTGCAACAGATGGAAGGGAGACCAGAGGAATTTGGAATGGGCCCAAGGGGCCCGGCTCTCATAAATGAGGGGCAAATATTTTCTGCTCGGAGAGAACATTATTTACAAGGGAAGAGCAGAGACAGTGTCCTACCCGGATAGACTGGTGGGCTCTGGCTTCCCTTTCTTGGCCGTGACTGATCATACCAACTCATGTTTCTAAGACAACTGGAGAACCAAATAGGAACAACATTCATGGTGATAAGAGACGGCTGTGGCGGGCTGGGCTGAGCCAGACAAGTTGAGCTCAAAGACCAGAAGTTTTGAGGCCAGTTCTAAATTTAGCGTCCAATTTTTGAGGAAGCCAAAATGAGCTCTCCCTGCATGAAGTATGTCAGAAGAAAAGATACAAATCCCAGGGTGCAACGAGCACAGAGGGGGCGGGGAGGCCCCTTTCAGCCAGAGATGCTCAGAATGAGATCAACCAGGCTCTCTTTAAAAAAAAAAACAAACCTCAGTGTCTTTGAAAACTAAGAGCTTTGAAAGAACTGCATATCGTGTCCCCTCTGCCTTCTTCCCTGCTGCTTTCTTAAAGATGTACTACTCAGAAAGACCCTCGAAGCAACTCAGGGTGTGGGTGGAGATGGCAATTCAAGCCTCTGTTTCCCCGTCCACACCAGCCCCCATCGGACCCAGTGGACCAGGCCTCGCTCCCTATGAGTGGGCTCCTGGCCCTGGGAAGAGGGCGGGCTCCCCACCAGGGCGGGCTCTTTCTGTTGGTTCAAGCCAAGTCATCTCCTCATTGGACAAGTCAAGGCATTGACACCACGCGTCGCTGATGCCAACGTGCCCTACAGAGAAGTCACCGGAGCCCCTACTTTTCTGGCCCCCACCACGAACACTCCCATCGTGCTCTAATGAACGAGGGGTCCAAAGACCTAGACCCCATCCCAGGCCACACCCTCCTCTTATTCTTTTGCCCACAGACCTCTTACCTTCCGCCTCTGCCGTTTGCTTTGCTAGGAGATCCTGGAGCGTTAACCCCTCAGAGCCAGTCTCCTCATCTGTAAAATGTCAAGATGCCAAGCTGTGTCAGATGCACCCCTGTGGGGTTTCCTGCCTTCAGACCCAGCCCTCTTCTCCCACGTGTGCTCTCCGGGTCAGGTCTTCATCACCGGCGGGAGACTCCTCCCTTATCCGGCTGCCTGCATTCATCCCGCACATGGCTATGCAGGGCCGGCTTAGTCTCCCTACTGATCAAGTCACTCTCCTGCTCCAGACCTTTCCATAGCTGCCCACTGCCTACAGAGTCAAGTCCAAACAGTTCAGCCTGGTGTTCAAGGTCAGCCATGGTCTGGCCCCAGCCTACGTTTTTTGGCTTCATTCTTTTATTTACTTATTTTTTAACATGTATCCTCATAACCATTTTATTTTTTAATAAATTTATTTATTTATTTATTTTGGCTGCGTTGGGTCTTCGTTGCTGCGTGCAGGCTTTCTCTAGTTATGGAGAGCGGGGGCTACTCTTCGTTGTGGTGCACGGGCCTCATCGTGGTGGCTTCTCTTGTTGAGGAGCAAGGGCTCCAGGCGCGAGGGCTTCAGTAGTTGCAGCACACGGGCTCAGTAGTTGTGGCTCACGGGCTTAGCTGCTCCGCGGCAAGTGGGATCTTCCAGGACCAGGGCTCGAACCTGTGTCCCCTGAATTGGCAGGCGGATTCTTAACCACTGCGCCACCAGGGAAGTCATTCATGCTTTTATTAAAAAAAAATTTTTTTTTATTGAAGCACAGTTGATTTACAATGTTGTGTTAGTTTCAGGTGTACAGCAAAGTGATTCAGAATATATATATTCTTTTTCAGATTCTTTTCCCTTATAGGTTATTACAAAATATTGAAAATAACTCCCCATGCTATATAGTAGGTCCTTGTTGGTTATCTATTTTATATACAGCAGTGTGTATATGTTAATCCCAACCTCGTAATTTATCCCTCCCCACTCCTTTCCCCTTTGGTAACCCTAAATTTGTTGTCTCTTTTTTTTTTGGTTTCATTTTGTTTTGGCTGAGAGGCCTGCAGGAATCTTAGTTTTCCTGCGGGCCCACGGCAGTGAAAATGTGGAGTCCTAACCACTGGACTGCCAGGGAATTCCCCATAAGTTTGTCTTCTATGTCTGTGATCTATTTCTGCTTTGTATATAAGTTCATTTGTATCATTTTTTTAGTTCCACAGATAAATGATATCATATGATATTTGTCTTTGACTTACTTCACTTAGTATGGTAATCTCTATCCATCCATGTTGCTGCAGATGGCATTATTTCATTCTTTTTTATGGCTGAGGAATATTCCACTTTACACACACACGCACACACACACACACGGCTTCAGTTTTTTTTTTTTAATCGGCCGTGCCGCGAGGCTTGCAGGATCTTAGTTCCCCAACCACGGATTGAACTCGGGCCATGGAAGTGAAAGTGCCGAGTCCTAACCACTGGACCGCCAGGGAATTCCCTATATGGCTTCATTCTTGTCTACCTACTTCTTCCAGCAAACAGAGCAATGACTCTCCAGGTTTTCATGACCCTGGGCCCTCGCTCACAGCATCATTTTATCTGAGATGTCCTCCATATTTCTGCATGTCTGACCTTTACCCTACTGACCCCCACAGCCTAACTGTGAGCTGTATGACCACGCGCAAGTTATTTAAACCCCGTGTCTGCATGAGACTGTTTCCAAAGACAGCCACAGCGATCCCTTCCATCCTGCGTGCCCTTTGCATTGTGACTTTGCCACTCCCCCCATGTCAGTTTCCCTTCCGCTTGAACCTGGGCTGGCTCTGCGACATTTGTGGACCAGCTGAATGCGGTGGCCATGGTGCAATGTCACTTGCAGCTTCTGTGTTTGCACTCTGGGAAGAAGAGCAAAGAAGCCCCGGCCACCCTGTTGGAGAGAGGGGTCACGTACAGGACAACTAGAGTGCCCCAGCTGACGGGCAGCCTGACACTCCAGCCAAGCGACAAGGCCATCTGGATCCTCCAGCCACAGCCGCAAGCCCGGCTAACACTGTGGAGCAGAGAGGAGTGAGCTGCCTCTGCTGAGCCCTGCCTGAATTCCTGCCCCACCGGCTCGTGACGCAAGAAAACGACGGCTGTTTTAAACCACTACATTTGGGGTGGATTGCTCTGCAGTCATAGATAAGTGATAAGTCTCCTCACTGACAAAATGGGGATATTAATGTATTCCTGCCTCACAGAAGGGCCAGGAGGATTAAACAAGTCCATCTATGTAAAGCACTTAGTGTCAGCACATTGTAAGCACTCAACAAACGACAGCTCCCCAGAACCTGAAATTACACTGTTTACTTTTGTCCTACTCATCCCCAAACCCTTCCCCCAATAGTGCCTGGCATACAGTGGGTACCCAGTAAACACAGATGAGTGTCAAATGCCCCCTCCTTCATAAGCCTTCCCTGATGTTCTCCACCTGAAGGACATTACTCTCCCTCCCCTGGGCCCCCCTGCACTTCCCAAACTGTAAATTTCATTCAGCCCTGAGCTCTGGCTGGTGGTCTCCCTTGTAGACTGTGAGCACCTCAAAGGCAATGACCTTGCCCATAATACATGGGCAATAAATGTTTGCTGAATGAATGAATGAATGAAGCATGGGAACAATGCCACCTGCCTTATTAGCCTCACCAGGCTTATTGTGATTTATAAAGAGATGAGTAAAGAAGGACTCAGGCACCTCTGTGCTTCCTCCAGAGGAGTGAGTCTAGCTGCAATTCTGCTGCTTCTGTCTTCTAGTCTCATGTGTGAACTTTAACCTTTACGGCAGGACAGAATCCAACATAGGCCCCCTGGAGGAAGTCTCCCTATTTCCTGCCCTGAGAGCTGGCTGCCCTCGCAGGTGTGGAAGTACAGGGTGTGATGTCACAGACCTGGGAAGGAACTGATAACCTCCCGAGTCCATTCCCATTGTTGACGGATGCCTGGGGTTCCACTTCTAGATGGAAAAGAGCTGATTCCTAGGCCATAATTCAATCAGATATCAGTTTAATATCTCTAACATTTGCATGGTCCAAAGAGACAACAGAATATGAAAGAATGCAGGATTCCATCTGGTTTGAAGCTCTTTAGCTTTAGATAAAAAATGGTTTGACTAATCTTAAAAGCCAAAGGTGCAAAATCAGGCAGTAGAGTTTCCTGGTAGGGGCATAACATGTCATTTAAATCTAGATGTCCTAGGCCATGTGGCACCTCCTTTGAATTATGGGGTCACTGACACAGCAATGACAGGGCAGAGAAGATGTTCTGTCATCTCAGAAGAGTCGAGAAGGCAACCCCCAAAACGATGTGAAATTATTATAGTTTCCTTGGTGAGTGGGCATCTTTATAGATTTAAAAGTAAGTATAGAAAGTTTAAGGGAACCCAAATCATGATATTAATGTTTTTATGTAAAAGAATCTGTGCACATTTGATATTTACGTATTTATAGCTCAACAGGACTTGGCCTACTTAGAGTAAAAATCTTGAATTTCCAATGGAAAATCAGTAGGAATGGAATTGATTCAGATTTATAATTTTAAACTGAAAACTCCTTGAACTTAGAGTATGGGAACATTTAAGAGAACTCAAAGTTCAACATATTTATAAGTTTAATTTATTGGAAGAATAATTTAAATTTAAATACTTGGAAAGGTTCTGTTTGTTAAGTCAGATCACTAAAGTACATAAAAGGAAACCAAACACAATAAAAGTTTTAATGCAATTTAAAATGTTTAAGGGAGTTTTAACTTTGTAACTGGAATCAAACATTCCACATCTTTATAAAAGTGATTGTGAAAATATGTTGGCCACAAATAAGAGTAAGATTTGTAAGCTGAAGCTTAAGGAAGAACTAGGGTTTGTGAATTGTAACTCCAATAAATCAAACATTAATTTTAAAAGTCAGTGAAACCTCTGAATCATCTTTGTCTAGAAAATGAGATTTATGGTAATACGTGCCTTGTAGGATTGTTGGGAGGCTTAAATGAGACACTGGGTTTGAAGTGTTTGACATCATGACTGGTACATGGTAAGCTTTCAATATGACAGGCCAGCAATTATTAGTATTATTCACTCTTTCTTCAAGGAGAGTATAGCAATATCCTGAGATAAGAGGGATGTTCTGAGATGCCGGATGTAACCCAGAACGCAGGTAATCCGCCACAGAGTCCCTCTCTGGCTAGCAAGGTTTGCCCTCATTTTGCTGACTCTGCCCCAAATGTGGCAGACTTCCCCAGCAGGTGTTCAGTTCCTTATCATGACACCACCCAATGTCCCCTTCACCAGTGTCCACGAGAGGCATTTCTCTCAGTTCACTCCTCCGTTCATTCACTCATCCTACAAACATCCACTGATGGATGTACCAGCTCCACTGATGTTTGTGCCAGGCATCATTCTAGGCAGTGGGGATACTGCTGTGACCACAGATGACAACCCCTGCCCCCCGTGGAGCTGACATTCTAATAGGGGAGACGGATGTTACACAAAGTCAACAAGTAAATTACGCAGTAAGTTAGAAGGTGGTATGTTTATGGAGAAAAATCTGCAGGGCAACGGAATGGGCATGCCAGGGGTGGGGACTGCAATTTCAGAATGGGTACCCATGGTAGACCCCACGGAGGAAGAGACATCCGAGCCCTTTGAGCCAAGACTTGAAGGAGGTGAGAGCAAACTCTGCACCCAGGGAACAGCAAGTGCAAAAGGCCGTGATGTGGGAGGAACGTGGAGGAGGCTGGTAAGGCTGGAGAGGAGTGAGCAAGGGGGAGGGTAGGAGATGAGGTCAGAGAGATGACAGGGGTGGGCGGAGCTGATCATGGAGGGCCTTGTGGCCTTGGTAAGGATTTGGCTTTTACTCTGTATGAAGTGGGGGGCCATTGGGATATACTGGACAATTGGAGAAATGTATGAACTGTATATTAGAAATCATTTAATCAATATTCAAATTTACAGATGTGATAATTCCTAATAAATCAAAATAAAATTCTTGGGTGTCACTGTTCTTCAAAGAAACTTGCTAAAATATTTAGAGCTGAAGGGTCATGATGTTTGCAACTTATTTTCAAACGATTAGGCAAAAAAGAAAAAACCCTAGCTATTTGTAATAGTTATCTATTACTGAGTGATAAGTTACCTCAAATTTAGGGGCATAAAACAATAATATCACACACATTCTATTCATTTTTCACTTCTTTACTGTCTTATAAAGTATATTAATTCAGTCACTAATGTTAGTTGGGCTCCAATCACGTTCAAGCTGCTATGCTCAGAACTATAGAGATCCAAAGATCAACATAGGTCCTTCCATTAAAGAATATATACTTCATTCACTTTATTCACCCAACAAACACTTGACGAGCACCTCCTATGTAGCAGGCACTAACTAGGCAATGAAGACACATCTCTAAATAAGACAGAAACTATGCCAGCTCTCACGGAGCTTATAGTGAAGTTATTTAAACAATGAGCAAATAAGAAAATTAAGCAGTAATTATTTTTTGGGGGCCATGCCCTGCAGCTTGTGGGATCTTAGTTCCCTGACCAGGGATCAAACCTGTGCCCTTGGCAGTGAAAGCATGGAGTCCTAACCACTGAACCGCCAGGGAATTCCCAAGTAGTAATTAATTTAAAATTACATAAAAAATACAATGGGCTTATATATTTGAGAGTGACTGAGTGGCTACTTTAGATTAGGGTGTCAGCCAAGAAAGGGCTGAGAAAGTGAGGTGAAAAAACCCCAACCAAAAAAAACCCCAATAATATCATTATCTCACATGATTTCTGAGGGTCAAAAATCTGGGAGCAGCTTCACTGGGTGATTCTGGCTCTGGGTCTATCGTGAAGTACAGTCAAGCTACTGACCAGGGCTGCAGGCATCTGATGGCTCATCTGAGGTAGGAGGATTCACTTCTAAGATCCACTCTCATGGCTGTTGGTGGGAGGCCTCAGTTCTTCACCAGGTGGAGGGCTCCACAGGGCTGCGTGAGTGTCCTCATGGCATGGCAGTTGGCTTCCCCCAGACTGAATGCACCCAGAGAGAGAGAGAAAGGAGGAAGCCACAGTGCTTCTTCTGACCTGGTCTTAGAGGTCATACACCTTCACTTCTGCCATATTCTATTCTTCAGAAGAGAGTTGCTCAGTCCAGCCCACACTCAAAGGGAGGGGAAGTCGCTCCACCTCTCAGAAGAGCAGAGTGTCAAAGAATACTCTTTGTAAATGTTATACTCGATCTGTTGTAATAGTTAGTCTTATCAATATATTTAACTCTGCTGGGAGCTCCCATAGACGAGAGGTAGTACAGAGACCTTCCTCTAACTGGTCCTCAACTCTCTGTAATTAGGGGGCTGACAGGAGTCTGAGAAAGCATCCTCTGGGAAGAGAGAAGACGGGGCAAAAATTCAGCGTGCGAACAGCCCTTAACCTCTCCGTTCATCACATCTGCTGTGCCTCAGGAAGGAAAAGGCTACGAGGAGTTACCTCCCAGTTTTCTGTGATTCCTTCTCAAGGACGGCTTGGGCAGTGTGGTTAGGTGGGCATCCATGGTCTTCAGCGTCCCTTCTCTGATGCCTTACATGTCACACTGGGTTTTGCAGGCATTCAATAAATATTTGATGATGATGATGATGTCGAAGATTCTCACCCATTTGCTCTTCGTTTATACAGCTGAATCTTGCTACCTGTCTGTGTATTCACTTCTGATGCGTGTTGGTTAGTTAAGGATCACAATTCTGATGAGACACTTGGCGTCGGGATCCCAAACACCGGGCTTCTCATGAGCAGAGTGAAGCAGAATGATGGCTTGTGGATTCATTCAACCACTAGAATTGATAATGACTAGGGTTCTTGGCCTTCCCCAAGCAATAGAAATTGACTAGAGGCCAGACAAGAAATTCAGGCAAGGCTTTACGGGAGCCCCTGCTGTGGCCTGGGGAAGCTAGAACAAACAACAGGTTCCCTCGCTTGCTTCGCTCCCTGAGTGGAGGGGGGCGAGCTTGTTCCTTATATGGGGTGAGGGTAGGGGTGTGTCCAGGGGTCAGGCCAGAGCGGTGGCTTAGGTGTTTTGCCCACCCCTTAGGGGGTGGTGTGTGCAGGGGGCATGCGAAGTACCTTGATTTTGCTCCTGACCCCCTGCTTTTGCTCCAGGCTCTTCAAAAGTGGCAGCTGGGTTTTTTGGTCTCTTTGTATCTTTTGTCCATAATTTTGCCCCAACTGTGCATGCGTGCAGTTATTTTTAGTCCCATATAGTTTCTTTATATTTGGTTGCTGGAGGAGAGGTGTGTCCAGGTGCAAGCACTGCAGCACTGCAGCGAAACGTCCCAGGTCCCAGGACTGTCTCAGAATCACAGTGATAGGAAATCGTTAATACTTCCCATGCCTCAGGTTCTGTACTAAATGACGTACATATATTAATTGATTTAATCCTCAAAGCAACCCTAGGAGCTGCTATGGTCTCCATTTTACAAGTGAAGAAACAGAGGCACAGAAAGATTAAGAAACATGCCTAAGGTGACAGAGTACAGAGTCTTGATTCCAAGAGTCTGCGTTTAAAAGCACTATGCTGGATTGCCTCGTCAAAACTGCACAATTCTTCTTTAATGTTTTAGGATCTCTAAATGCAAGCAGGAGGTGGTACTTAAATATACATAAAAAATTCAGAGTAAGACCTGGGGAACTAGAAAGCCCAAAGAATGCTCAGCAGGCAGGAACCTAGGAAATGCCAAGGCCCAAGTTTTCAAACTGGATTCTGAAGAGTCCCAGGCTTCCTGGGGTGTCCCCGGTTCTGCTGGCAGGAGGGAGAGAGATCTGGGGACCCTCACCACCCCAATTCAACCACAGCACACCACTTGGATATGTTCCACATGCATGGACCACTGCAGCAGCTCCAAACTGGCTGGGAAATTTGTGAAAGGCTTTGAAATAGGCAAAAATATTACTATGTTTCCTTTCAGTGTTGTCTCTAGAGGACCCTTCCAGAGTTATCTGATTCTAGAGGGGTTTGACCTTTCTGTTCTTTTTTCTTTTCCAGTTTGCAACTCTGTAGAGACAGGAAACTTACAGAGGTGATGGGAATGATTTCTGCTCATAGAAATTCAAATGAATTTTGTACAGGGAAGATGCAATTGACTTCTGCCCTGTGGCCGAGATCATTTTTACATCTATTAGCAACTTAACTTCAGCATACCAGATTGTCTCTCTGGAACGTGTTCTTTGGCTTCTCCTTTGAACTGGGTTTTATGTCACACTGGTTCACTCCACTGATGAGCTCGGCAAAATCTTTAAGACGTGTCCATTTTATATTTATATGGCAGTTATAATTCTACCTAAAAAAATATCCTTTAGCAAGGTGGTCTCCCTGCAGGCACTCTGGCCTCCCTCCTCTCTGGCACCCTGTTTAATCCATTCTCCAACACAGTAGCCAAAGCCATGTCTTCCAAGGGCAAATGTCATCATGTTCCTCCCTGGCTCAACCCTGACATGCTGTGTAGCCTGCTGACAGCGGTGCAGGTCTGGCTTCTGCTAAGACAACCGCGTGCCGTCACCCCTAGTCGGGCACCTTGCCTTGCATCAAACAGTGGGACAGCCCCCAAGGAAGGATCTCCCCTCAGGGGGCCTTGCGCCCACCTGATTAAGCCCAGGTTTCAGTGGCAGCACTCAGAGACTTACCTTCCTAGAGCAGGACAGAGAGGGTTTTGAGTTTTGTTCTGTTCCGTTTTTCAGATTTAAAGATCTACTCCCTTTCTCTCCCCCCAAACCTCATCCGCCAGCTCCTGGGGCGGGGATGGGCCACACTGGCTTTCTAAGCTTGTCACTGGAAAACAAAAACCAAATAAACTTCTACTCAGAGCCCAACCTTTGGCCTCTTATCCTTTGCTTTTTTTCTTTAGTAAAGTCCCCTAGGGCTCTTCAGTTCCCTTAGAATAAAACATGAGCTCCTTGGAAAGGCCCACCCAAGAGGCCCTGCGTGCTCTAGCCCATCTCCTCCCCTCATTCTCTCTGCTCCAGTGACGTTGGCCTTCTGCCCCATCTCTTCCAGACCCAGAGGCCTGTTTTGTGTTAGGACAGCCTTACCCTCCCTCCTTCTCCTTCTCCTCCCCCTCCTCCTCACCATTGTCTGGCTAAGGAAAACACCTATTCATCGCAGAAGTCTCTCCATAAACATTACACAGCTTCCTCAGAAAGACTTGGTTGGTTCCCCGCCTCCATCCCCTTATAGGATCTCAGCACCCAGCATTTCCTGACAGCCTTGCAGTGATAATTATTTAGTTATTTATAACTATTGGTTTAATATCTCTCGTTCCCAAAAGACCGTAAGCTCCAGGATTCAGGAACCATATCATGTTTGCTATGTGCTTGGCACATAGGAAGCACCCAATTATACCACTATTTGTTGACTGACAGAGGGTGCTGACGCCCAGGTGTGAGGGTGGCGGATGGGAAGGGTGGGTGGGAAAGGCAAGGGCACACATGGGGGGGGTGCCGTGTAAGTGATTTATGGGTGGGGCTGGGAGGGCTGCCTGCTCTCTAATTCATGCTTCAGCCTCCTTCCCTTGAGTCCAGGCAGCCTGTAATTGGATATTACAGTCATCAATCTTGAACCATTGCTTCATCAAATCCTGCTTTTCCATCTGACTTCCCTGCCAGCTGGCCTTCCTTTTTGCTAATCTGCCATTAATCCCTGAAATGAAAATGCTCCCAGAGTATTTCAAAATGCAGTAGTTCCAGACAGTACAGCAGTTTCTCAGAAGGTTAAACAGAGTTACCACATGAACCAACAATTCCACTCCTAAATATATATATATATATATACATGTATATACCTAAAAGAAACAAACACCTACATCTACAGAAAACCTTGTATAAGAATATTCATAGCAGCCTTATTCATAATAGCCAAAAGGTAGAAAAAACCCAAATGTCCATCAACTGATGACTGGATTTATAAAATGTGGTAAATCCATACAATGGAATATTATTCAACCATTAAAAAAAGCAATGATGTTCTGATACATGCTACAACATGGATGAACGTTGAAGACATGCTAAGTGAACGAAGCCACACAAAAGACAACATATTGTATGATTCCATTTATAAGAAATGTCCAGGGACTTCCCTGGTGGCACAGTGGTTAAGAATCCGCCTGCCAATGCAGGGGACATGGGTTCCATCCCTGGTCCAGGAAGATCCCACATGACGTGGAGCAACTGAGCCTATGCGCCACAACTACTGAGCCTGCGCTCTGGAGCCCGTGAGCCACAACTACTGAACCCATGTGCCGCAACTACTGAAGCCCGTGTGCCTAGAGCCTGTGCTCCTCAACAAGAGAAGCCACCACAATGAGAAGCCCGCGCACCACAACAAAAAGGTAGTCCCCGCTCGCCACAACTAGAGAAAGCCCGCGTGCAGCAACGACGACTGAACACAGCCAAAAAAAATAAAAATAAAAATTTTTAAAAATTAAAAAAAAAAAAAGAAACGTCCGGAATAAGCAAATCCAGAGAAACAGAAAGTAGATTAGTGGTTGGGTAGGGCTGGGGGTTTGGGAGGAAACAGGAATGACTACTAATGGGTATGAGTTTTTTTTGGGGGGGGTGATGAAAATGTTCTCATATTGATTGTGTTGATTGCACGACTCTGTCAATATACTATAAACCACTGAATTGCACATTTTAAATTAGTAAATTGTACGATATATGAATTTTATCTCAATAAGGCTGTTAATTTAGAAAAAGAAAGAAAGAAAGGCAGTAGTTCCTAACCTCATTGGGCTAAGATCCTTGGGAGAATCTACTGAAAGACATGGACTTCCTCCTGCCCCCACCCTACCCCCTCACTCCTGAAAAATCCATATGTGCATGTATATAAAAGTTTCATAAAACATCAGGAGAATCCCAGACTGGCTAACGCCCATTTATTGCCTCCCTGGATGGGTAACAGCCCCAGGAGAACCCTGTCTTGATGAAACTATCACGAGTAAATGTTAGGTCAGCTGCACATCTGGAAGGTTCCTTTCCATCCACGCCTCATCTTGGCCTTGGACCACCCTTGTCACACTCCCTCCTAGCCTTCTCCTCCTCTTCCTCTTCAAGCTGTCTTGACATCTTTTTTTTTCAATTGAGGTATAATTCACATACAACATTGTATTAGTTCCAGGTATGCCACATAATGATTTGATATTTGTATATACTGCAAAATCATCACAATGCATCTAGGTAACATATGTCACCACAGTTACACCACTTTTTCCTCTTGTGATGAGAACTTTTAAGATCTACATTCTTAGCAATTGTCAAATATGCACTACAGTATTAACGATGGTCGCCACGCTAGACATTCCACACCCATCCACATCCTTTCTTGATCAGTAGGGTAGGTACAGTTCTAAGATGGCCTGCATGACCTTCACGCCCTCGTGTTTCTCTCGTTGTATGGCAAAAGGGAGATGGGCCTAAACTTATCACCTTAGCCCTTTAAAAGCGGAGAGTTTTCTCTGGATGGTATTGGAAGAGAAAGTCGGAGGGATCTGACGAGTGACAATGACTCCATTGCTGGCCTTGAAGATGGAGGACATCACACGTGACAAGGCAGGCAGGCGGCCTCTAGGAGCAGAGAGTGGCTCCCGGCTGGCAGCCAGCAAGGAATTGGGGACCTCAGAGCCCCAGCTGCGAGGAATCCCGCCAACAACCTGGACGAGCTGGGAAGTGGATTGTTCCCTAAACCCCCCAGACAAGAGCCCAGGCGGTCCAACATGTTGATTTCAGCCCTGAGTGGAGAACCCAGTTGAGTCCACAGGGACTTCTGACCCACAACTGTGAGACAGGCAGTGGGTGTTGGTTTAGGTCTCTGAGTTTGTGGCTATCTGTCACGCAGAATGGAAAACTAATACCATCAGTTTCACGTCACTGTGCAGCTGGCTTTCCTTCTGTTGGATGTTTCTAGATCCAGCCTGTTTCCTCCTAAAATTCCTAAAATGGTTATTTGCCTCCCTGGAAGGTGGAACCCTCATGCTCTGGATGTCTCTGAGCCTGGCTCTTACCATCCCTGACTCTGTGGTTTGCAGTGGGACACTTCTCAATTTCAAACAGTTAAAAGTTTCAAAGAGTTAAAGCTAGGGGGGAATGTCGGGGTGGGTGAGGAAAGTGGAGGTGAGGCCCACAGCTGTAGTGAAGGCTCATCTCCCAGGGGAAGGAGCTGCCTGGGGCCTCCTGGGACTCCGCTTGCCTTCCACACCCTGCTGTGGACACTTCTGAGAGATATCACTGGATCGAAAGTTTCAGACCAGAGGTGCCTGAGGGATGACCCCTACCTAAGATGGCTTGAAATGACAGGACGAAGGTTCCAGGCCCCAGCAAGCTGCCCAAAAGCCTTGGATGTAAGATGTGGGACCCCAGCCTGGAGTCTGAGAAAGGGGTGTGAGGGAGGGGTGTGATCCCAGGGACCAACAGCTAATCCTACAGAAGCACGAACTCTTCAACTACTCCAGGGACACGGATACCTCTCCGAAAGCTTTCAGCTCTTTGTTCTACGCCCGTTCCTCACCAGCAGCTTTGGGACATTGACTGCTGGTTGGGGGTTGCGTGTGTGGCGTGGCGTAAGTAACAGACATGGAGATGTCCTCCTACCTGGCTGCTGGCGGGCTGGGCTCTTTCACGCCTCGAGGCCCTGTTCCTCCTTTTTCCTGCACCCCTCCCCCGCCCCCAATCAGGAAGCACTAACAGCATTGAGAGTTAAGTCCCTGAAGGTCTTCCCTCCTCTTGCCTCCCGTTACCCATAAAACACCCGGAACCCTACTTCCTGCCTGTGCTGATGAGAACCATTCATTTCTGGAACCAATCAGTTATTTCCGCTTTAAAGAGCTGGTGTCTTTTCTTGCTGGGAAAACTCCAATCATCTTAACTCCATCTTTTTTTTTTTCTTGGAACACTCTCTCCTGCTACTGGGAGCCCCAATCCCTCTTGAGTGGGCGGTCTTGGGCTTCTTTCTGTGGGTCCAGGGCCCGGGGTGGACAGGCTGAGGGGCTGGGGGAGAGGAGTGAGGGTCTGTCCGTGACCCCTGCCTGTGCCCCCTCCAAGGGGAAGCCCTCGCACTCAGGCTCGGGAGAATCGCTGGCCCTCCTGGAGCGGCTCTGCCCCTTTCTGTGGGTTTGGGAATGAGTCTGTGGACCTGTGGCTTCGCTTGGAATCAAGAAATCTGCCTATAGACCCACAGCATTTCTTCTGCTCCCGGGCTGGGCCCCTTCGGAAACCTGAAAAACGCGAGGCGTCTCCGAGTGAGTTATGCACACGCGTGTAAAGCCGTGTGGGTTAGGGTAAGCTCGTGTGTGATCACAGGCATCCTGAGTGTGACTCTTCACAATTCCTCACTTCGGGGAAACGTGACACTCCAAGACAGAGGAGCCAGGAAAGAGGGAGGGAGGGAGGGAGGGGCCTGGGGCAGGGCTGGGCACCCCCGCCACCCCAAGGCCTCCCGGGAAGTGCGTTCAGCCCTTACAGGCTGAACTTCTCAAACACCACCTCACAGATACAGCAGAACACGGTGGGGCTGTGTGCATGGGGGTTGGGTAACCATCTGTCCTGCGCCCTTTCCTGCCTCCCAGGAAACAGCCCAGGAGGCTCAAAGGTGAGGGGAAGCTATATTAGAGGCATATCCTTCACCCCCAATCCTGCTTCTGGAGGCCCAGACATCTCCTTCCAGTGAGAGACTCTACCCATCCCCCTCTCAGCACCACCCCCAGAACTCGCCCGGCCTGGGTCTGCAGGATGACCTCTGCCCTCCTGAAACCCAGTCCCCTGAAAACTGAGCTCCCCCGCCAAGTTTATGATGAACCTCTCTATCCAAAACTTTATTCCCTTTCTTGTCCTGCCCCTGTTCCTCTCAGGATACAGGAGGCTCAAAGAAAAGGGGGAACTGAAAGCAAGCAGGACCCTGCGGGGCCTTCCTGGTACAAAAGCCCCTCTGTGTTCCCTGTTTCTTCTTTGTAGAAAAAAGGCTTCACTCTCGTAGACCCTCCCCGAGTTCCAAAGGGCAGGCTCAAGCAGTTAATGGTCAGGACAATAGTCCCAGGACTCCTAGGTCCTCCTGAAAGGGACACAGATAACAGCTGACACATCTCTGAGTTGTTCTGCAGAAGCTAAGACCTCCCCACCCGACGGAGGAGGGTGACTCTCTGCTGACCACAAGCATGCAGACCCCAGACCGGCTGCAACCAGAAGGTCGATGACTGAGATTCCCAAAGCATCACCCTGTTACCACCTCACCACCAACCAATCAAAAGGAGGTCCATGAGCTGATCGAGCACCCTACGACCCTCTCCCCTCACACTGTCTTTTTTTTTTTGAATTTTTGAATTTTATTTATTTTTTTATACAGCAGGTTCTTATCAGTTATCCATTTTATACATATTAGTGTATACATGTCAATCCCAATCTCCCAATTCATCACACCACCCCCACCGCTTTCCCCCTTGGTGTCCATACGTTTGTTCTCTACGTCTGTGTCTCTCTTTCTGCCCTGCAAACCGGTTCATCTGTACCATTTTTCTAGGTTCCACATATATGCGTTAATATACGATTTGTTTTTCTCTTTCTGACTTACTTAACTCTGTATGAGTCTCTAGATCCATCCACGTCTCTACAAATGACCCAATTTCGTTCCTTTTTATGGCTGAGTAATATTGCATTGTATATATGTACCACACCTTCTTATAGGTACTTATTTATTTATTTATTTAATTTTTGGCTGCGTTGGGTTTTCGTTGCTGTGCGCGGGCTTTCTCTGGTTGCGGCGAGCGGGGGCTACTCTTCGTTGCGGTGTGCGGGCTTCTCATTGCAGTGACTTCTCTTGCTGCGGAGCACAGGCTGTAGGCTCGCAGGCTTCAGTAGTTGCAGCACGCAGGCTCAGTAGTTGTGGCTTGTGGGCTCTAGAGCACAGGCTCAGTAGTTGTGGCGCACAGGCTTAGTTGCTCCGTGGCATGTGGGATCTTCCTGGACCAGGGCTCGAACCCGTGTCCCCTGCATTGGCAGGCGGATTCTTAACCACTGCGCCAGCAGGGAAGTCCCCCACATCTTCTTTATCCATTCGTCTGTCGATGGGCATTTAGTTTGCTTCCATGACCTGGCTATTGGAAATACTGCTGCAATGAACATTGGGGTGCATGTGTCTTTTTGAATTATGGTTTTCTCTGGGTATATGCCCAGTAGTGGGATTGCTGGATCATAGGGTAATTCTCTTTTTAGTTTTTTAAGGAACCTCCATACTGTTCTCCATAGTGGCTGTATCAATTTACATTCCCACCAACAGTGCAAGAGGGTTCCCTTTTCTCCACACCCTCTCCAGCATTTGCTGTTTGTAGATTTTCTGATGATGCCCACTCTAACTGGTGTGAGGTGATACCTCATTGTAGTTTTGATTTGCATTTCTCTAATAATTAGTGATGTTGAGCAGCTTTTCATGTGCTTCTTGGCCATCTGTATGTCTTCTTTGGAGAAATGTCTGTTTAGGTCTTCTGCCCATTTTTGGATGGGGTTGTTTGTTTTTTTAATATTGAGCTGCATGAGCTGTTTATATATTTTGGAGATTAATCCTTTGTCCGTTGATTCGTTTGCAAATATTTTCTCCCGTTCTGAGGGTTGTCTTTTCATCTTGTTTGTAGTTTCCTTTGCTTTGCAAAAGCTTTGAAGTTTCATTAGGTCCCATTTGTTTATTTTCGCTTTTATTTCCATTACTCTAGGAGGTGGATCAAAAAAGATCTTGCTGTGATTTATGTCATAGAGTGTTCTTCCTATGTTTTCCTCTAAGAGTTTTATAGCGTCCAGTGTTACATTTCCTCTCACTGTCTTTAAAAACCCTTGCCTGAAAGCCACCAGGGTGTTTGGGTTTTCTGAGCATGAGTTGCCCGTTCGCTTTGCTTGGCATCCTGCAAATAAACCCTGCTTTTGCTGCAAACACCCGCTGTCAGAGCTTGGCTTTCTGCGCTGCCAGCACAGGAGTCCTTGCTCGGTTACATTCCAATCCCTTCCAGAGAGAAGTCCCTTCGGCAGGGGACAGCCAGCCCCACTCCCCTCCCCTTTCCCTCACCTGTGAAGCAGATGACGGTCGTGTGGAGGCTTGGGGACGTGGCAGCTTGGCCAGGCTGTGCTGTGTTCCCCAGAATGCCTTTTCCGGGGTGTTTCTAAGGAGCAGGGGTCACAGAGGCTCCAGTGAGAGGCTTGATGGCAGAGGTGGAGGCTCCCACCCGCTGTCCCTGCACTGCCCACTCCCCTCATTCGTGGGAGGCCGTGGCCCCAGCTGTTCCTCCCTCCCTGGACCCTCTTGCAGCGTTTCCGGCTCCTGGGCCAAGTGTGGGTGCTCAGCTCCGTGATCCAGTTCCAGCTTCTACAGACGCCCACCCCAAGAACTACCATGGGTTTCTGTCCATCCTCATGGGCCCAGCTTGTGAGTGTGGATTCCGACTCACTCTCCATCTCCCCCACTTTACGTCCATATTTCTTTCCCAGCTACTCCCCGTCCTTGGGCTTCAAGCTCCAGCATCCGTGGGAAGAGGACAGGTGTGCAGAGACTGCTCGACTGGCAGCCTCCCTGCCCGGGGTCGAATCCCCTGAACAAAGCCGCTGATGTCCATCTGCATCTCCCTTCTCCTGGTGCTGCTCCTCTGACTGCATGTGGACCCTACAGGTGGCATTACTGATAGGTACGACCTCACATGGTGGGATCCCAGGTCCTTGAAAGTGTTTGGTTTACCCTAAAGTGGTGGTTCTCAAACTTGAGCTTGTATCCGAATCACCTGGAGGCCTTGTTAAAACCCAGAGGGCTTCGCCCCACCTCCAGAGCTTCCAATGCTTGGGTCTGGGATGGGGCCCGAGAATTTGCCTTTCTAATAAACTCCCAGGGCATGCTGACGCTGCTGGCAGATGGTGAACACAAAGGTGAGGGGTGACCGCGGCCCACAGCAGGATCCAGGCAGGGGTGCTACAGCAGACTCCCCTGGAGGTGATGGTCTCCCCGCAGGGCCTCTGGGATCACAGGGCCAAGGAGGAAACAAGCAGCCCTGTTCAGGCCGCCCCCTCAGCCTGCCCCTGGAGGGGAAAGCAGCCTGGTGGAGGGAGCACAGGCTGGCGGCAGGCAGACCCAATGCAACTCCCGACCCTGTCGCTGGAGCCCGTGTCCTTGGGCAAGTGTCCTGTTTGGTAATTCAGGTGTTAATGGTGCCACACGGTTCTCACCGGGACGATGTATGTGAAACATATGCTCAATAAACGGTGCTCTTGGGCGCCCCTGGTGGCGCAGTGGCTGAGAGTCCGCCTGCCAATGCAGGGGACACGGGTTCGAGCCCTGGTCTGGGAGGATCCCACGTGCCGCGGAGCAACTGGGCCCGTGAGCCACAGCTGCTGAGCCTGCACGTCTGGAGCCTGTGCTCCGCAACAAGAGAGGCCGCAACAGTGAGAGGCCCGCGCACCGCGATGAAGAGTGGCCCCCGCTTGCCACAACTAGAGATAGCCCTCGCATAGAAACGAAGACCCAACACAGCCAAAAAAATTAAATAAATAAATAAATAAATAAGTCAGGAGCTCTTAAAAAAAATGTAAAGTAAAAATACAGATATTTGAAAAAAAAATACAGATAAATATGAGAAGATCTTGGCAACTTCTCCGACACAATCACCTGTCCCAAACACAATTGCTGAAACAAGTACCATTCAGAAACCTGCAGGCCCTTTGGATGTTCATTTAAATAAGATGAAAACTTAATTATCAGTGCAAATTCAATCACTGCTGTGTGGGATTGGGTATATGATTGGTCAGCAAAAAAAAAAATAAAAAATAAAAAAATGAACGTTGCTCTTTCAGTCCAGTCCCTGACCTGCCTTTTGCCATTGACGATCGATAACAGTGCCGTTGAGTTTTTGACCGTTAAGTGCGAGACTTCACATTTACCGCCACTCAGTTTAGTTTTGCTGGTTTGAGGCCATCATTCCAGCCTGCTAAGATGCTGTCGCCTGGCAACCTGCCTGCTATTCCTACATCAGCGTTGCTGATACCGTATCGCATGTCTTAGGGTCCAGCGGGGGCAGGACGGCAGGGCTTCCTCCCGAGGTCAGGGAAGAGAGAGTTCCTAACTTACCACTTCCGGTGCTCTGACCCAGGAAGCTGCCTTCATGGTTTCTAGTGAGTCTCTGCACCCCAACTGGAAACACCAACTTAAAAAAAAAATGGAAGTGGTAGAGGAAAGAAGGGCCCTATGTACTCACCCCGCTGTGTGTTGCCACGTGGATACTTCCTGTGTAAACTGCAAAGCCTAAGAGATACCAGACCTGGGCAGCCTAAGTGACCAGCTTCAAGAGGGGGTGCCTTGCGGGATTCTCCCCTCAGTGGACCCTCTTCCCCGTGAATAAACCAGCAAAAAGAGAGAGAGAACTTAGGAACAAACTTCTCATAGAATTTAATGTTTTCAGGGATGGGACGGGCTGCGGCCTGAGGGGAAAAACATGGATTTCCGAAAGGTACAGCGGTCCCAGAGGGCTGGACTGGGCTGACTGGACGGCAAGGTCACCAGGAACTTTCTCTCTCCCTTCTCTGTCTCAGAACACTCTGGAACCATGGCTGCTCCTTAAACCCGGACTTGCTGTTGCTCCTTCTTCTTCACCTCTGCCCAGATGTCTGACAGGTCCTGGATAAACTGCTGGATCTAGCAAGGCCAGGGGACCGCAGTTAATCCCAGCAGGCGACAAGCCACCCATCCAAAAATGTCCTGGCATAACCTGCTTACAAGGAGTCAGCATTTCCTGTGACCGACTTTCCCTCATTTGACAATTATTCTAGTTGACATGGAGAATGAGGCTTAGCAGACTAGAAGTGATGAACATGGATGGAGTTGGGAACCCCTAGAGGAAGACGCAGTGAAAGGATGAAGTACAGGCTGACAGTCTAACAAAGGGAGACAAAGCGAGGATCCTGAGCGGACTCGGAGGCTACACGCACTTAGCAGGAAGCGGTCAGCCAGGGTCAGGGCAGACGGCTCTCCACTATTTAAAAGCCTTCAAGGAGGTCATTTGCTTGAAACCCAGAACTGATGCTCGTTATGATAATCTTGAGTCATCAAAGGAAGTTTAAATTCTATTCACTAACTTTTGTTGTAAAGAACATGCAATCAGTATGACACAGTGGAAAAAGCACAGCCTCACAAGTCAGAAGACCTGGGGTCCTGCAACCTAAGCACCCATCAGCAGACGAATGGATAAAGAAGACGTGGTATACACACACACACACACACACACACAATGGAATATTACTTGCCATAAAAAAGAATGAAATAATGCCATTTGCAGGAACATGGATGGACCTAGAGATTATCATACTAAGTGAAGTAAGTCAGACAAAGACAAATATTATATGATATCGCTTATATGTGGAATCTAAAAAATAGTACAAATGAACTTATTTACAACACAAAAACAGACTCACAGACATAGAAAACAAACTTACGGTTAACAAAGGGGAAAGTGGGGGGAGGGATAAATTGGGCATATGGGATTAACAGATGCACACTATCATATATAAAACAGAGAAACAATAAGGATTTACTGTAGAGCACAGGAAACTATATTCAATATCTTATAAAAAACTATAATGGAAAAAAATTGGAAAAAAGAGAATATGGATATATATATATATATATATATATATGTATAAATAATCACTTTGCTGTACATCTGAAACTACCACAATATTGTAAACCAACTATACTTCAATTTAAAAAAGGATGACGACCTGGGGTCCTCTGGGGAAATCACTTCATCTTTCTGGGACTCAGTTTCTTTATCTTTAAAAAGGGAAGAGGGAGAAAAGGTTGGCCTAGATGGCCTTTAAGATCTCAGTCCTAAAATTTCTCCTTTTCAAGAATGTTCCTAAAGATGGGGCTACACAGACTGTCCAACACTCTCAAAAACCCAGTTAGTTGCTAATACTGTTACTATTACCTACATAATTCCTATTTTGCAAGAGAGGAAAGAAACAAACAGTGACTGAATTAGAGCAACTTTCCCAAGGTTACAGAGATGACAAGTCCAGTATTTCCCAAACTATGTTCTTGTAGTAAGTAATCACCTACCCCAAAAAGGGTCTGTGGTCAAGTAAGTTTTAGAAACTTTACCTGCGGGACTTCCCTGGTGACGCAGTGGTTAAGAATCCGCCTGCCAATGCAGGGAACACGGGTTCGAGCTCTGTTCCGGGAAGATCCCACATGCCGTGAAGCAACTAAGCCCGTGCGCCACAACTACTGAAGCCCACGCACCTAGAGCCCGTGCTCCGCAACAAGAGAAGCCACTGCAATGAGAAGCCCGCGCACCGCAACAAAGAGTAGCCCCCGCTCACCGCAACTAGAGAAAGCCCGCGCACAGCAACGAAGACCCAACGCGGCCCTAAATAAATAAATAAATATTTTTTAAAAAAGAAAAAAAAAGAAACTTTACCTGCTTGGAGAGTCTCAGGGCAGAACCATAGCAAAGGCACTGTGAAGTCCTGTATTTTAAAACCAGCCAACTTTGTTTAACTTGAGTTTTCTAAATTTTTTAGACCGTAGAGTCCACTTATTTCCCTGGAGGAAACTTACTACCATCTTGGGATTCTAGGATTTGCCAAGCATGGTTTGGAAAACGCTGCTCCAGACAGTTTGGGCTTTATTCAGAAATAATAATGCTCGACCTTCCGCACACAGTACACTGAACACAAATCGTCTTGGCCTTTTGCAAAATCACTTTCCCTGAGTGGTACCTTGTTCCTGATTCTAAATAAGTGGTTGCTTTCTGAAGCCCATGCGTGGATCTGTTGGAGGAACACTGATGAGAACATCATTCACTGAGTGTCTCTGAAGCCTCCTTGAAAATTTTCAGCTAGAGGTTAAGTGCTGGGAAAGTTTTGCTCTTTCTGAAGAAACCATGTGTTTTCTTATTTTGGTACAAGAACTACGTGTTGCTTTTCCTTCTGGTTACCAGGAAGCTCAGAGCCAACTACTGTCCCTGTTGAACCACTGTCCTCTGTAATCCAAGAATCCAGAGTCCATACGTCTCTCTCTTGCCTTGACCTCAGATTTTAACTTATATTTTCCCAGGTCTTTATTTTTCTTTTTTCAGGCTACTTAATCATGTGTGTGTAGGCTCATATCCTACAGGAATGAAGTGGAATATTTAAAAATAACATTTGAGCAATATGAGGAATTCCTATCGAAGCAAATCAAGGTTGAGAACAGGAATTCCCTGGTAGTCCAGTGCTTAGGACTCGGCACTTTCACTGCTCAATGCTGGGGGCCTGGGTTCGATCCTTGGTGGGGGAACTAAGATCCCACAAGCCGTGCAGCCAAAAAAAAAAGAGGTTGAGAGGGAGTCCAAAAGCTCAGAATTTGGAGTGGATGCACTGTAAGCTATGGTCTGAGCAGGCGATGCTCGGTCAGGGCCCATGGGCTGGAGATCACCACCTCCTGCCCCATCTTTCTTTACAACAGCTAAAGGAGAGGGATCTGAGGACGGCTGGGCGTCCTGAGACCCTACTGCCGGGGAGAGGGGTCTGCAAGGCCAAAACTCTTTTTATAATAATACTAAGATGTTACTTGTCTTTTTTGCTCTTATTTTCTCAAGAGTCTACAGGGGCTTTTACCAGAGTGGGATGTTCCCGGGGCGTAGGCTATCACGACAGGCTGAATGCAGAAGCAGGTGTGAGAATCCACCTGTCCTCCAGGAAGCCAGGCATTCAAGGGATTTGCAAGTGTCAAATAATGCCACTCATCCCATAAAATACTTTTTGAAAATGTGTTTTTCATTAAAAATGCTATTTGTGTTCATGTGCCTCTTACTGTCATTTTTAAATGAATTATTTTTAATTTTTCTGCTTGAGTTTCTAATAAGGTAAACATCAGTTGATAGAACCCATATAAACAAAAGCTCTTTGAGGGTCTTCAATAAATTTTATGAGTGTAAAGGTATCCTGCTACCAAAAAAGTTTGAGGATCGCTATTTCAGAACAACTTTGCTTACAAATTCCCTTTACAGTCTTTGGACTGTTAATAATTCTGCTCTAATATGCCTTACGATGCAGGCTGATTCTTTGGTTTAAGGAAATCCTACTTCCTGGCTGGTCAGTGGGTGAAATTCTTTACATTTCATGAGTTTCACCTTTTTTTTTTTTTTTAAACAGAGGAAGCACCTCTCAGTCAATTGCTTTTATCGGCTTGTGCTTCATAGTCATTCACCAAATACTTATTGAGTGCCTGCTATCTGCCTGGCATTGTTCTAGATGCTGGGGATACAGCAGGGAACAAAGCAAACAGAAATCCCAGCCTTTAGGAGCCTACTTTCTACTATTTCATGGCCGAGCTAAAGGCTTTTTTGCCAAAAAGGATAAATAATTAGTCATGGTTCTCTGCATGTTACAAGAAGCACGGCTAATGCATCTGCTGGTGCAGTTTCCCAAATCGCGGGATGCGGGTACCTTTGGTCAGAAGTGAGACAATTTCAGGTGGCACACGGATATGGCATCCAATAGCTTTGAATCATACAGTGAAAAAGTCATTTCCTTTCAATTACTTCAAAGAGAAAACCTCAGAATGGTACTAATATGACTCTGACACTTCCCTGCCCTTGCTGATTTCCCTCCCCGCACCACCCGCCCATTTTCTCTTTTCCCCAAGCGTGGGGGTCAGTCACAAGCCTTCAGCATCTCACTAGAACTTAATAAGACTGTTTCGTGTAACTAATGAATGCAGTAGTGGGTCCCTGCTACTGCCCGTGTTGATTGGGGCCAACAGAGCCTTAGCGCTAATGCAGTGGTTCTCAAAGTGTGGAACCCAGACCAGCACCATCACCTGGAACCTTGCTGAAAATGGAAATTCGTGGCTTTTCATCTCAGACCCACCGAGTCTGAGACTCCGGGGGTGGGATCCAGCAATATGCCCCAGTCCCCAGGTGATTCTGATGCTGTGAAAGTTTGAGAACCACTACTCTGTAGTAATCATGCCTCTGCTCAACCCATGGAGAACCGTCGTGGTTCAGTCGAGCCAGCTGGTCGGGCACTTGGGCCTCCTCTTACCGTGTCCAGCTGTTTGTGTGTGTCCTCCAGGGACACGAGGCTCGCCTCCTTCAACTGCTTGCTCACGATCTGGAAGAGGTTCAGCGTTGCCATCTTAATGGTACCAAGCAAGAGGGTCTTCTTGGCGGCGGTGTTCTGGATGTGTGCCCAGCGAGATTCCTGGGGAGGAGAATGAGGGCGGGGCGTGAGCGCTAGGAGAGAGAGTGTGTGTGCGTCTGTGTGTGTGTGTGTGTGTGTGTGTGTGTTTGTGTGTCCCTTACCCACCCACCCCGGGGCGCTCACCCAGATGATGACGTCGCTGCGGGCGCGGTCGAAGCGCATCTGCAGGCGCGCCAGCTCGTTGTTGTGCTGCAGGATCTCGTCGTCCTTCTCCTCCTTGTAGCGCGCCAGCTGGGCCTTGGCGCGCTCGACCTTCTCCTGGCCCTCCTGCGCCGACTGCATGAGGTCCTGGTGCATGCTCACCAGCGTCTTATAGCGCGCGATCACCTCGTGGATCTCTTCGAACTGCGGCGGGGATGGGCGGGGGGCGGGGGCGGCGGGGGGGCGGGAAGGGACGGACTCGGACCAGTGCACCACCGCCCCTGGGGCCCGACCCCACTCTGCGCCCTCCACTCCCAGCCTTGATGCCTCTGCCCGGCAGGGAGGCCCTGGGCCAAGGGGCAGAGGCTGTGAGGCCCTTAGAGTCCCCCTGCGCTCCTCCTGAGTTGGTATGGGCCGTGGGCCACGTGTTGGGAGCACGTGCATCTAGACCCAGGGCACGCAGTCTTGCCTGCAGGTTATTAGAATCACCTGGGAGCTTTAACAAAGACACGTGCCAGGCTCCACCCTCAGAGACCCGGATTAATAAACTGCTCTGAAGGTTCCCCAGCTGAACAGGAGATAAGAGAGCCAGACCCTGCTTTTAGGAAGCCTTACAACTTGGGGTGGCCGGGTAGGACAGACGGACAAGTAAATAGTCAGTTACAACGCAGAGTGCTAAGCCCGCTCGGCGACTGGGGGATGGGCTGCAGGCGACGGCTGGGCAGTATCTCCAGCCTGGTGCTCATTTGTTCAGCAGGGGCTGAGGCCTCCCTCCGGCGGGGGCTGGAGAGGGTGGGTGCCAGTGGGGCAGGTGGCTGGCCAGGCTCAGCTGCCCCGTCTGCCACAGTGCAGGGCCACGCTGCTCTGGCCCTAACTCAGCAGAACGGGAGCCCTGTAACCCTTCCTCTCTAGAAGGCACTGTGAGCACCAGCTCCAGCATGCCAACTCACGTCCCTGGGGGGTTATCAACACGTGACTTCCAGCCACCCAGGGGACACTCCCTGAGTTGTCTCTCCATCTCATGACATTTCCAGTGATGGACTGGTGTTCCGGGAACTGGCCTTTCCCCAATTACATCCTCTGTGGGCAAGGCCCACTTAACCCAGCATTAGAGGAGATGGGGACAGCCAGAAGAGGCTTCCTCAGGAAAAGGATGGTTAAAATGAGACCAGAGGTATGAAGAGAAGATGGGCAGGCCAAGGCAGGTGGGGGAAAGTGAGGAAGTAGTACAGGTAGACGGAACAGCCTGGGTGAAGATGATGGGGTATGTGTGGCATATCCAGGATGAGCAAGAGAGTTTAATACGAATGGCCTGAGTTCAAGATGGGGAGGGAGAGATCACCCTGGAGAAGTTAAAAAAGTGCCCAGTAAACCCTGAGGAGTGTGAACTTCATCCATTGAAGGAGAGAGCAGAGAGAGAACCTCCGGTCTGCATTTCTGAGAGATGCAATGGTATACAACAGCTAAAACGAATGGGATACATCAGAGCAACCAGGAGCACCTCTCCCAAACTGAACGCTGATGTCAAAAGGTCTCAGGTGCCAACTTGAAGAGGCTCCCACTGTCCAAAGATGGGACCCTTTGAACATCAGTAAGAATAAGTGCAAAGGATTGAACCATATCAAATGTGTTGTTCGCAGTGATACTAACAACATTACAGGGCACTTTTCAGAGGATGCTGGAGAACCAGCTCATTGTTCTGAAGACTGTAAATAAAGAGTCAAGCATTTAACAAGATTTTTCTTTAAGGCCCACCTAGTCATCAAACAGTTGATGACGGGAAAATTCTCTTTATGAAGTCCTTTTCTTGATGGTAGTATTCTAGCTAATATATGAAGAGGGGGACTTAGAACATTTCCAGCACCCTAGAAGGATCTTTGGCCCCCTTTCAGTCAGTATCTGCCCCGAGGAAACCAGAATTGTGACTTCTATCCCCAAAGATTCATTTTACCTATTTTAAAACATATCAGTGGAATCATACAGTATGTCCTCTTTCATGTCTGGCTTCTTTTGATCAGCATAGTAATAATGTCTGGGACACTGGAGAAACACATCAACCAAATGCAGTTCGGGGACCTTATTTGGACCCCGATTGGAACAAACCAGCTGTACAAAAAGCATTTGTGCAATAACTGGGGAAATTTTGACGTCGGCTGGATATAGGTATTGTGGCTATGTTAAAAAGAGCTCTTTTAGAGCCATATAATGAAATACTGATGGATGAAAAAAATATCATTTGCATCAAAATGGCAGAGATGGGGATCTGACAATGAGCTTATGATTGCTGGAATTAGGTGATGAGTAATGGGCATTCAATAGACTATTTTCTCTGCTTTTGTATATGTCTGAAATTTCCCATGATACAAAGTTTTTGTTTTTTTTTAAATCATTGATTGGAAAAAAGAAGCCATAAAAGGACATGTACATACTATTCATAGTTTATGGATAATGTAAACTGTGGCCCAAAATAATAACAACAAGCCTGATAATGAGAAGCTTAAAAATCTGGATTACTGGTTACCTCTGAGGAGAGGAGAAGAATGGTGTTTGGAAGGGGGGCACACTGGGGGTTTCAATTACCAGTTATGTTTTATTTTAGAAAAAAAGGGGCAAATTGGGGGAAATACTAAGATTTGACGAAGCTGTGGTGAGTACTTGGGTGCTGTTATATATTTATGTATACTTTTCAGTACACTTAAAATATTTTGAAAGCAATAAAGGACGAGGAAAGAGAAAGAGATTGGGATCCCACTGGCTGTAGAATGCTGGACAGACTGGTGGCGAGGAATAACGCAGAGCTGAACTCCTGATGAGGTACATTGGTGGTCTGGATGAGGAAGGGGCAGGGGCTGGATTCCAGAAATACTTAGGAGGCAGAATAGACCAGATCTGCTGATTGATGGCTGTGGGGAGGGAGGGAGAAGGAGGAGGAGTCCAGGAAGAAGCCGGAGTTCTGGCGAGGCTGTGGGTGGGTGGTCTTGCCATTCACCGGCACCGGACCCATCAGCAGCGGCGCTGGCCTGGGGATGGCAGGAAGCAGTTGTGGACTCAATAAATTAGATGTAGGGGCCTGAAGCTTAGGAGGGAGCTCCAGGCCAGAGAGATGCAGGCCAATCTCCTCCATTCTAAGACACATTTTACTAGCTCTAAATTTGAGTCGTGTCCTATAATCTATCTGCTGCTTTAATATACTAGTCTTCTCTCACTCCCCCACCTCCTCCAAAACCCAATTATTAAATGGACAATTTATCATACAGTAGGTAGTACCTTAGAATGCAGGAAGTAACACAGACTTGGGACTCACGCATAAATAAATTAGGTTAGTGGTTCTATATGGAAATTGCCAGGACTTTTTAAAAAGTTGTGCATCCTTTGTCTCCCTGTGCCCCCCACAGGACATGGATTCACACCCCAGAGGGCATACCTCATACCTCTCTCCACCCTGGTGAAGGGCGGGCCCTGCTGCTGTCACATGGGAGGATGGGGGACATAGGTGGATGGCCGTTGACATGGGTGACATCCATCAGAGGGAGAAAAGTGCAGGGTGTGGGACAAAGACCCGAGGAACTTAAGGAGGAGGAGCCCCAGAGGAGCCTGAGGAGGAGGGGCCAGAGGTAGCCTGAAAGTAGAAGGAGGGAGGAGTCCCAGAGGAAAGGGCACAGGTATGTTTCAAGCAGGAGCATGGACAGTGTCAAATGCTCCAGAAAGCATGGGTGGGCAGAGGGCAGACAAGTTCCCTTAGCTCTGGCAACAAGGCAACTTTCTGAAGAGCAGTTGTCAGTGGCTTTGTGGGGCCCACCGAAGGGTGGTTAGAAGCAAGGGCTCTGCCACTTACAAGCTGTGCATCCCTGAGCAGGTTACCTAACCTCTCTGAGCCTCCACTTCTTCCTCGTAACAGGGTGAAATGATGGCTTTCCTCTGGGGGCTAGTGAGTGGACTGAGCAAGGCTACGCTTGCAGCACCCACCCAGCCCAGGGCCCAGCACATGCTAAGCGCCCAGCTCTGCACAAGGCTGGCGCTTTCTCTGCCCATTTATTCTCAAGTAAACTAAAGAACACCAGGGAGGAGGGGAAGCAGGGAGAGTGTGGGTCACATCCGACGCAGGCCAAGCTGATCGTTGGTGCTCCAAAACAAAACCTCGCTCCTAGACACAGAGACGGGACCCACGTAGAGACAGGTCCACAAATGTCACGCACACAGACAAAGATACACCACCAGGTCCCCACCCTTGAGAAATGAGTCCAGCCTCGCCAGGGGCCTCTGCCAGCTGCCCTCCTTGGCTGGAGGCCTCTCCCCAGAGCAGGTGACCATCCGTGCCGAGGGGCCCCAATCCCCCCAGAGCCCAGGCCCCTGGGGAAGAGTAGGTGGGCCTGGAACCTCCCACCCGCCTCAGCCCTCCACGCACCTCGGAGTTCTCCACCACCTTCTCCAGGTACTTGTTGAAGATGGAGTATTCCTGCAGCTTGGCGCTCAGCCGCTGGTGCTCCAGCCGCAGGGCCGCCATCTCCTGCTTGGCCTTGGCCAGCTCGCGCGTGCACTGCTTCTTGAGTTCTCGCTCCTTGTTGGCCTTCTTCAGGGCCCGGATCCGTTTCTGGTCGTTCTCCTGGGGCCAGGGAGGTGATGCCCGTGGGGCGTGGGTCCTGCCCTCCCTGGGGCCCAGGCTGGTGGGGCTCCCACAAGGCCTCTGTCCACCCTGAGGGTGGACGGGGGTGGCCAGGCTGCCCATGTGGTGGATGAGGTGTAAGGAAGAGCATCTCCAGGGTTATGTGAAGCTGGTTGAGGGGCTTTCTATGGACTGAGGAGGCTGAGAGGACAGAGATTTAATCCAACATCAGAAGGTGGCCTTATGGGGACGAGACAGGAAGTGATCCTGACTCTGCGGGATTTGAGCTCTGGAAGCCCCATGCCCCACTGGGCTCAGTGTCTGGAGAGAACTCAAACCCGGGGAAGGCTGGGAAAATCTTCTGATAAAGTTTCCGTCTCTATTCTTTTTTTTTTTTTTGGCCGCGCCGCTCCTCTCGCGGGATCCTAGTTCCCCGATCAGGGATCGAACCGGAGCCCCCTGCAGAGGAAGCGCGGAGTCCTAACCGCTGGACCACCGGGGAAGGTCCCTCATCTCTATCCTTAGTGGTGGCCATTTGTCACAGGGCAGAGTCCTGGGCCCAGACTTGGGGAGCCCAAATTTACTCCTGATTTGGTGCCTCAGCTTCTCCAATTGTAGAAATGAGAGGCAGGAGCCCCTCTCTTCCTTTCAAAAGCTGAGGCAACCCTGCTGGAGCTCTAGGGAGACGAGCTAGGAGGTGGGCCCAGTCCGGAGGGCCTGGTGGGGCAAGGCCATTCCAGAGAAGATGTTCCTGTAGCTCAAGCCTGGCATCAGGCGGGGACAGGAGGAGATGATGCAGGCAGTTCAATGCCCAGAAAGAAAGACATGAGGCTCAGCTGCTGCAATTGGGCTGATCCCGTCCTCCTTCCTTCCTTGGGAGGACAAACTCTCCTCCCAAGATGAGGGGCAGACCTCTCACACCGCATGTGTGTAGCTCCTTTCCCCCTTCAGGGGCTGCGGTGATTCCACACAGGTGGGTGCCTGTGGTGGTGGCATTTGGAAGACATGGAAGAAGGCACCCGGAGGATTGGCATTCTGCCCTGTGGGTCCAGGAGAGGACAGAGGGGCCCCAAACCAGTGGTTTCCAAGTCCAGCTGGGCATCACAATCCCCTGGGGATACTTTTAACAATACAGTCGACTGGGCCTGACCTCAGGCCTGCTGAAAGCAAGGAGAGGGGAGGGGCCCAGGGTCCGTATCTGTAACAAGGTCTCCAGGATTCTGACGATTTGCGGAACCCCTCACCCCCAAATCTCCTGCCACCCCAAGCACTCCATGAGCTTTTCTCTGGCCAGTAAGGAAGACTGGACCTCTGGAGAATAATGCCTGGACCATCAGCTTCCTTTCCCACCTGGTTTAGGCACAGAGAGAGACAGAGATGCTTGAGAACAGGACTGCCCTGTAGCAGAGGCCAGAGGTTACCCCCTGGGGCTGGGCCAGCCCTTCAAGGCTCAGCAGGTGCCCGGTTGGAGCCAGTCTGGAGAAATCTGGATTTTAAAATGGTTAAATCCCTCCTCTCAGGACACACTGAGAGGGGTTGTCTCGGAGGGGACTCCAGTACCTGGTTCTTCAGTGCCCCCTGCCTGGGCCTTCAGTGCAAGGATGGAGGGGTAGGGTCAGCTGGGGGGACTAAAACCCTGTCTGGGGGCTTCCCTGGTGGCGCAGTGGTTGAGAATCCGCCTGCCAATGCAGGGGACACGGGTTCGATCCCTGGTCCAGGAAGACCCCACATGCCGCAGAGCAACTAAGCCCATGTGCCACAACTACGGAGCCTGTGCTCTAGAGCCCACGAGCCACAACTACTGAGCCCATGGCCACAACTACTGAAGCCCACGCACCTAGAGCCCGTGCTCTGCAATGAGAAGCCACCGCAATGAGAAGCCCGCGCACTGCAATGAAGAATAGCCCCTGCTCGCCACAACTAGAGAAAGCCCGCACGCAGCAGCGAAGACCCAACACAGCCAAAAATAAATAAATTAAATAAATAAATAAAAATAAAAAATAAAACCCTGTCTGATTCATCTTTGTATCCCCAAGTGCCTGGCCCTAACCATGGCACGTTCATTCATTTATTCATCATCCATCATTCATTCATTCACTGGATAAACTGTATGTGCCAACCACAGGCAAGGAAATAGGAAACAGCAATCTAGAGGGGGCAGAGACTGACAGGGCAGCAGGAAACTATCAATACAAACAGAGCAATAGGAGGGGGAGATAAAGGGGAAAGCCCCAGGCACTGGTGAGCACCAAGGAGACCTCTAACCCAGGGTGAGGAGTCAGGGAAATCGAGGATAAGGAGGGAGGGGGAAGAGGTGGAGAAGGTGGGGAGTGGGAGGAGGGGCAACTTGACCAGCTGCAGAGTGTGACACCCCTGCTTCAGCAGGCCACGCCTCTCCATACCTGGATGAACTGCTCAAACTTCTGTATGTGGGCTTTCAGCTGGGCCTCCTTGACTCCCAGCTCCTCCCAGCGCAGGTTCAGGGTTTCCATTCTGCGCTGAAATGTCTAGGGGTGAGGGGGAGCAGAGAGGTCAGGAGGACCCCCGAATGGGAACTGAGGAAGGGCCCAGCACCCCCTGCCCTAGAGCCCCTGTCCCCAGGTGCCCACTTTCCACCCCACGTCTGGTTCAGAGCAGAGCATCGCAGGACACTGGTACCCCAAGACTCGGATCCCTTCTGCGCTGTGCAGAGGAAACACAGGACCACCACCCACGACGCCTGGCTCTAGCCACCACAGAGGGCCGTCCTCAGGCTCTCCCTGAGCCCTGTGGCCCTCCCCGCATCCAACCCTTGCGTCTCCCACCTCCTTCTTCTGCTGCATGGCATGGTGCATGATCTTGGCCTCTTTCTTCTTCTCCAGTAGCCGGATGGATGGGGAGTCTGAGTGGTCCTCAAAGCTGGGGAACTTCCTGCCCAAGACACAGGCAAGAGGGACTGTGGACTCAGCGCCTGGGGCAGCCCGGGACCGGGAGGAACCCGTGGAGACAGGCACCCAGGGGGAGGGAAGGCGCCCTGCCCCATCTGAGCGAAAAGAACGCTGTGCTGAGAGGGAGAGAAGGCCGTGCCGGGGAGCAAGCTGGGGCCGGGGATGGGCGGGATTGGTGCCGGGGTGATGTGGGGTGCTGGGTTATAGGAGCGGGGGGACAGGTGGGAAGGTGGGGCGCCGGGTGGGCACGGTGGTCCCAGGCCCTCCGACACTCACTGCAGCAGCTGCAGCAGCCGTTCCCCATACTGCAACCGGAAGTACTCGGCCAGATCCTCCTCCTCCATGATGCCCAGACTCATGGCGGCGGTGACCTAACGGCCCAGCGGCCGAATCTTCACAGTGAAACGGGGGTGGCGGAGCTCAGGGGTGGTGGCAGGGCTTGCTTCTCCCCTCCTCCTGCTTTTCAGGGTCCCACAGAGGGTGGGTGTCTGAGAGATTCAGGGAAGATGGCTGCAGGCTGCCTATTGGCAGCTCAGGATGTGTCGGGAAGGTGCTGGGAGATCTGGTTACCTAGCAACAGGTCTCTGGGTTCTGTGAACCACAAGCGGAACCCAGACTTTGCCCTTTGACCCCTGTCCATACTGACCCCACTCTGGCTGGGGTCTGGCTCTCTGCTCCTGCATTTATCCCTCAGGAACTCTGGGAAGAAGTTCGGCCCGATTTGAGGCCTGATTTGATGCTGGTGCCGGGGGCCGGGGAGGCAGGGGCTGGGCGTCCACGGCTGAGAAAGGGGGCTTTTGGTAGAGGCATGTTTTTGGAGGGCAGCCCTGCCCGGGGGGGCTCCCTCCTGGGCTCAGGTGTGTGTGCGAGGGCGAGGCAGGGGGCTGGAGGAGAAAAGAACTGAAGGAAGCTGTTTAGCTGAGGCCGGGGTAGGGGTGGACAGAGGCGCATGGGGCCTGTGGGAGGAAGTTGAGAGACAAGTAGTGGGCGAAGGATGTGTAGGAGTGTATGTGTTGGGAGGGGGCTGGGGCGGGGTGCAGATAGGCGATAAGCCTGGGGACCAAAGAGGCCGTGCCCCGGAGAGATGGAGGACGCCCAGGACGAGGCCCCTCGTAGGGTAAGAGTCTCAGGGCCAGTGCCATGTTTTGAGGTTGGCGGAGTATTAAAATAGGAAGAAAGGCCGAAATGTGTTAACATAAATGTCAGATATTTTACATGTCTGCTTTCTGACGCCTGCCTTCCTTGATCCCATCAGGGCATTGTGCATCAGCTCATTTGGCGTGAGGTCCAGCGTCTAAATCTGAGACCCTGTGTGCGAGGCGGACACCCCGGGGCCCCCGCCCGGAGGTAACAGCCGTGACCTCGAGCCCGCCGCTGCCGGGCACAGGCTTCCGGGCTCCGCTGGGTTCTCTCTGCTTCCCCCGCGCACACCGGCTGCGCGGCCCGGGTCCCCTCCGGATCTGGGATGCGGAGCCGGGGTGGGGCGGGGGTCTCGGGCGGGGCAGCGTCCAAAGCCCGGCAAGTCCTCCGCGAGGCAGTGCCTGTCCTCTGGCGCCCCCTGCTGGCCGCCCGAGCCCGCCCTCAATCCCGGCCGGGGAGGAGGAGGAGACGTGGCGGGGCGCGGCCCACCCCGCCCTTTCCCATTCCCTCCCCCAAGTCTCGCCTCCAGAGCCAGCCCGGCGGGATCTGCAGAGGCAGCATGACGGCCCCCACCGCACTCAGCCACCCCCTCACCATCCCACTCCACCCTCAGCGCCTCCACCCGAGAGGGTTCTCCATCGGGAGCACCCGCAAGAAACAGACCCTCTCCTTTTTAATCCCTAGAGTTTGGCACAGCGGGGGTTTCCCTCCCTTTTCCCCCAAGAGGGTGTGTGTGTAATGCCCGTCCTTGAGGAGGAGGCTCTCTGTTTCTCGAATTACCTGCTTGCCCTGGTATTTTGACACGTCCTTGGTTGCATCTACGAATCGGGTGGTCCAGGGCCAGGTTGGTGCATACAGGCAGCTGCTAAGGCATCTTCTTCTCCTGCCGGTGTACATGCCCGTGTAGCGTTTCTGTTGCTTCTGTACCTTGTGGGAAAGTCATGAGAATCTTCATCCCCATCACCCACCATCCCTCCCTGGGGTCTAACTGCCTTTTCCAGAGCTGTGGGTCAAGATGCAGGGCTGTCTGGGATTCACAGAAGTCTGTGCTCTCCCCCACTCCTCTCCTCTTCCCTCCTTGGGTGAGCCCAGCTTTCTTACCACCCTTCACCCCCTACCTCCACTTTTCCATCTTGATATTTGCCTCGGAGGCATCTAGGAAAATCTGATGGATTTAGGTTGTCGGGAACCAATAGGCATAATATTTTCTGTTTTCTATCCTGTCTCATCCTCCCTCTGAGACAATTATCTGTTTGAAAAGGGAGAGGGGGAAAAATATCAGGAGGAAAAAAGATCTAGGTTAATGTCTCAAAAAATATTTCCTGCCATATAGACCAGCACAGTGCTAGGTACACACAGAGTACTGGGTGTGAGGAAACCACTTTTTGTCTGTTATTTTCCATGTCTTAGATTCCATGTAAGTGGAATCACACAGATAAACTATATTAAATACATTTCAAAATGGACGTTATGGAAATTCCTTGTATTGTCAACTATGTTGATGTTAGTTGTTGTAACAAACAACCTCAAGTCTCAATAGCTTACCAAGGTCCAAAGTGGATTTTCTCAGTGGGGCAGCTCTCCTGGGAGATTCTCTTCCAAGCAGTGAAAAGTGTAAGCCTCTTCCATCTCTCAGCTCCATGACCTCCAAGGTCGCTACGGAAGGGAAAGAAAGAAAGCAAAGGCCCTTCTGCTCTTAACAAACCCATTGCCATGTCCATTCACTGACCTCTGGTGGGAACCGGTCACATGACTAGTTATGTTGCAAGGGGCTAGCGATGTGGTTTAGCTGTGTTCCCAGGAGCATCAAACCAGTTCGTGCTGTACTTCTTTTGAGAATTAAAAGAATGTTTGGAAGTAAGCTGAAAGCAGAGCTTTATAGAAAAACTAATTATAGACAAAGAAAGAAAAAAACAGGCCAGTCACAATCTCAAGTATGAAAATCCTTGTAAATCAACTATACTTCAATTTAAAAAAAAAGAAAATCTTAATGAAAACATTATCAAATTTAATTTAGTGTAATGTTAAAAGAATAATTCACCAGGACCATGAATACAAAAATGGTTTAATATTAGGAAGTCTATTAATAAAATTAATTCTATCAATGTGTCTCAGGAGAAAAGACTTATGATCATTGGGATATATGCCAACAATGCATTGAAAAATTCAACATCCATCCTGATTTTTAAAATTCCAAATTATTAGTACACAAAGACACTTTATCAACATGCTAAAAAATATCTGAACCCACCAGATAACATTAAAATTTACATTAAAGACATTTTTGTTAAAGTTAGAGACATGACAGGTTTTCTTCTGTCACTACAATCATTTGACATTGTTTTGGATGCTCTGGCTATTGCAAAAAGACAAAAAAAGTTTTTTGTTTTTTTGTTTTCCTTTTTCTTTTTTTCATAATGGCAGATGCTGTGATCATGTACTGTGAAAATCCAAGAGAATGGTTAATTAGTGAAAAACAATTAGAATTTAATGTAATTCTATGCTATTTATAAGAAGATTGAGGTTGATTTATATGCATGGACATGGAGAGGTTTCTGTGATAAATTGCTATGTGACAAATGCAAGATGCAGAACAGAATGTGTAGTGTGTGTGTGTGTGTGTGTGTGTGTGCGCACGCGTGCATGCATGTGTACCTGCGGGGTGTGTATAGTTAAGCACAGCCCTAGAAGGATAGCACCATATTTCTGGGGACAGAATGACATGGGGGTGGGGTGATGGTTCTTTATATTCCTATATTGTTTAATTTCTTTTTGTACAATGGCCACATGTTATTTTTGTAATCTTGAAAAAAAATGAGAAAAAAATATCCATCCGTATTGGCAGCAACAAAAGAAATTCTTAGAAATAAATAAATTTAGCGAGAAATATGCAGGATCTTCAAAAAGAAAATTTTAAATTTTTACTCAGTGATATAAAAGAACTGAGTAGAGACTTACATTTCTGAATAATGACTCAATATTGTAAAGAGGTAAATTCTGTCCAAATGGATTTAGGAACTTGATGTACTTGCAATCAAAATCCCAGAGAGATTTTTTTTTTCCCCAGAAGCTGACAAAATAATGTCTAAATTATTTGGAGAATTAGAGCACTTAAATATTGAAAAAGAAGAATATCAAGAGAGAATGTCCACTGCTCCATACTAAAATATGTTATAAAGATAAAATATTAATGTTGCTAGTGTCACTCCAGACAGAAAAAACTCAATAACCTAAGAGCTTGGGCGAGTAACTTGGTCTAAGACAGAACTGACTCTCTAGACCCCCTAAAGCAGGGGTCCCCAACCCCTGGGCCACGGACTGGTACCTCCGCGGCCTGTTAGGATCTGGGCTGCACCGCAGGCAGGAGGTGGGCGAGTGAGCGAAACTTCATCTGCCCCCCCCTCCCCATCGCTCGCGTTGCCGTCTGTGGAAAAATTGTCTTCCACGAAACCGGTCCCTAGTGCCAAAAAGGTTAGGGACCACTGCCCTAAAGGTATTAAAATTCACAGGCTTAAAAAACACCTCTGGCCAAAACCAAAACAAGTTGGAACACACATCTGGAGGTCTGTTGAGCCCACAGTGCCACAGTTTGTGATCCTTGCTACACTGAATCAGAATAGAAAGCCCAGAAATAGACCCAAGTTTATATAAGTATGCATTGTATGCCAATGTGGCATTCGACCAGTTGGAGAAAGTGTGGATTATTAAACAAATGGTATTAGGGTAAGCAGCTAATTATTTGGAAAAAGAAAAATATATACAAATTTATTTTATTTTTCAAGTAAGAATCATATATACTTAAGGAGTACAACATGATGATTTGATATACATCTACCTAGTGAAAATGATAACCACAGTCAAGCTAATTAACATAGCTACCTCACATAGTTACCATTTTTTGTGTGTCTAGTGAGAGCACCTGAAATCTACTCTCTTAGCAAATTTCCAGCATTCAGTACAGTATTATTAACTATAGTCGTCATGCTGTACGCTAGATCTCTAGACTTATTCATCCCACACAACTGCAACTTTGTACCTTTAGACCAACATCTCCCTATTACCCTCAGATCCCCACTGCTCGAACCACCATTCTACTCTCTGCTCCTTTGTATTCAACTTTTTTAGGTTCCATGTATCAGTTAGATCATGCTGTTTTTATCTTTCGGTGTCTGGCTTGCTTCATGTGGCATAGTGTCCTCGAGGTTCACCCATGTTGTTGCAAATGGCAGGATCTCCTTCCTTTTTGAACGCTGAATAATATTCCATTGTTCATATATACACCACATTTTCTATATCCATTCATTGGCTGATGGACACTTAGGTTGTTTCCATATCTTGACTACTGTGTTTGTGCTGCAATTAGCATAAGAGTATGGATATCTCTTCGAGGTACTAATTTCATTTCCTTTGGATATATACCCAGAAGAGGGATTGCTGGAATGATTGATATGGTAGTTCTATTTTCAGTTTTGAGGAACCATCATACTGTTTTCCATATCGGCTGTACCATGTAACATCCCCACCAACAAAGCACAAGAGTTACAATTCCTCCACATCCTTACCAATACCTGTTATTTCTGGGTTTTTTTGAAAGAAGCTATCCTGTTGGGTATGAAGTGATATCTCATTGTGAAAATATGTTATTTTTGAATTAGAAGGGTAATGAGTGAATATATTCGCATTGTCCATCATTCAAACAAAATTGATACAGCTGGAGCCCTATTGATCCCTATTGATCCACCATCCAATCCCATTTCCCAGAAATGAGCATGCATTCAACAAATACTTATGTTGAGTACCTGTGATGTACCTGACACTACTCTAGTATGGGGATACAGCAGTGAACAAAACAAGGTTCCCAATCTTACGGTGACTGGAGGAGAAAATAGGAAATAAACTCTGGTGACTACATCTGAGAATGTTGTCTTCAGGACGCTGCCCTTACTACCACCACAAGGTGACCGTGAGTGGGGAGGAGTAGGGAGTTGGGACAAAGGAGCCAATCAGGGCCCACAGACCCAGGCACCTCCCAAAAAATCTCCCCAACTGGGTTGTCTATCCTCCAGGCCCTGTGGGCCCAGGGCCCAGGGTCTATGAGCTTTTCAAGAGCTTGCAACAATGTTTGAAGCCTGGAAATGATTGTTGGCTCTAGAACACAGAAAGAAAACCACAAAATAAAGAATAAATGTTTAATTAAATGCACACAAACACAGTATTCCAACTTCATGAAGTGTTAATTTTAGCATTCATACAGTGTTTCACACATTTGAAAGTAATCTGTGGATTTGATTTCCTCATTTCTCAAAAATTCCCAATTATGCACAGATTTTTGGAGAAAAATCAAAGCAAATTGCGAATTAAATGAGTTATTTATAGACAAAAATTTCAAAAGTGTGTTTACAAAAATCCTCTCACTTTTTTTTCCCCCCAAATTATATTTAGTGTAGATGCAAATTATACTTAGTGTCGATGGGAGTGCATTTTTAATCTGTTTGCTGCAGCAGGGTTTAGGGCTGAGTGATGTAACCAGCAGGTTTGGATTGTCTACAGATGGCCTAGTTGGGTTGTCACTAGTAGGATCATGCAAAGCCAGTGGCCTCCCTGACCCCAGCCATCTTTTCACAGAATGGTTCTTATTCCCTTTTGGCAGTCTGCTGAGGCTGAGGATGACAGGCCTCTTCAGAGGCAGTTTCAAGGGCCTCTTACAGGGAAAGGATGAGGCAGAACCTTGGTTGTATTCATCTCAATGACTAGTCATGGGCCAACTCTGACCTTGGCGCCTGGCCCCAAACCTCAGCCTGCTCCTGGGCTTGTCCCTGAAATGGTAAATGATTCCCTGCTGTGTTCTGATGCCTGATTTCCCAACGCTGGTGTTTCTGAGAAGTGAACTCCCACTGGTCCAAATGAACAGCTCTGCTAGGCAGCAGCTGAAACCATCCCTTTCCTTCTGATCTTGATGTTCTAAGAGTGTGGCTCTCTCCATAAGGAAGAGGGCCAACGCCGTCAGTCCAGCTATGGGAGCTTCTGCCAGTCACTGCGTCATCACCTTGGACAGACCTAATGAGCAGAAAGAAGTTTCTCATGCTCTGATCCAAGTTATTCCATCTATTTTATTATTCCCCTCTCCTGGGACTCCTTCAGCACTGACTTTTTTTTTTTTAACCTCAAACAAGTATTTCAATACATAGTCATCATACTTCTGTCTTCAAACATGAAAACCAATTTTTCAAAGACAAAATATTGCCTTGCATACATATATGAAGTAAAAGTATAAAGAACTACTGAGAATGATAAACACTGATTTAGGATAATGGCTACTACGTCTTGGTGATGGTGGAGAGGAGGTTGCTATATGTTGGTCATGAGTAATATTTTAGATTGGGCACTGGGCACACAAGTGTTCATTATGTTATTCTGTGCACTATTGGTAAGTCAGAAATATTTCCTAATAAATTAGAAAGAAAAGATAGCATCTGCTCCCACGGTGGGTTAATCGCATTTGTCATTCTCAAAACTTGCTGATTCTCCTCCAAACCTTTTTCCAATCAGTGGTTTTCCCTTTCTCTTGTGACATCTTTCTCTTTCTCTGTCAATATCCTCCCCTTCTCATTCCTTGAAATTTGATTGACATTCCACCCTCTAACTTGACATTCATTTTCGTTAATAACTCTCTCTCGTTGGGTGTCCCCCCCCCATTATGTCTCTATATCACCTTGGAAACTGTGTGGTCTTAAAATATCTCAATGTCTCTTACCTGCCGCCTCTGCGTGTACTGCATGGAATCACAGAATTTTAGAGCTAGGACAACTTGAGATCATCTATTCCAAACTTCTCATTACAGAGAAGAAAAGAATGGAGGCTTGGAGATTAAAATTCATCTTCAGCCACAACACATGAGGCTGACTTCAGGTTTCCCACAAGATTGCAAACCAGGAGAGGTTCTTTGCTCCTGTCCTGAGATGCTGCAGAGATGGGAGGGAGGTTGAGGGATACCAGAACCGAACATAAAAACTAAGAAGAAAACCCTAGGGAAACAGAAAGTGGTTGGATTTCTTTCTCTTTCTCTCTCTCTCTCTCTCCAATGGTAGTCTAGAGCACAAGAGGGCCAGATACCAAAAAAAAAAAAAAAAAGTTGGGGGGGCTCGGACCATGCCATTTCTCTCCTTTACATTGCTGGGAAGATCACTGCACACCCTATTTCCACTGTTTGGTAAGAAAATAACATTAGCCCAGTGCCAATGTGATACCAGCCCGGAGCAGTGAGGTGACGGGGAGGCAGCCTTGGAGCAGATACAGGGGCACCCAGGCTGGACACACCTAAATGTTCCCTCTTTCAAGGGACAGAGAGTTGCAAGAGGGAGGTAGCCCCTGGAAAAGACCAATGTCTGGGGAGGAGGTCCTGGAAGATTTACTGAGAAAGAATATTGCCTGGTTGGGAGAGGGAAGGGGGAGTGGTTGCTTTCAGACAGCAACACAGAGACTCTCTGACTGCCCAAGTACACACCGCCAAGCCAAGGTCATTGGTGGTTCCAAGGACACATGAGTTCAGAGGGGAAAATAATGGGATCTCTGAGGAGGGTAACTGTTATAAAAGAAAGGGAACAGACAGAAGAACCTGTACCAAGGAAAACAGAACAAATGGATTAAAGAAATAAACATTTAAAATAAACATAACAAATATCCTCAGAGAGAGGAGGGAAGATATCAGAAACATGAAGCTAGAAGCAAGCATAAAAGATGAACGAATTCAAAGGACATACTGGATATGAAAATTGAGTGAAGTACTTAGTGGATGCATTGAAGAGCAGATGCATATAGACAAAGAACA
Source organism: Balaenoptera acutorostrata (assembly GCF_949987535.1). NCBI lineage: Eukaryota > Metazoa > Chordata > Mammalia > Artiodactyla > Balaenopteridae > Balaenoptera > Balaenoptera acutorostrata. The sequence continues at coordinate 8,133,597 of NC_080083.1, read as the reverse complement.
ATTAGTAGGTGGAAGACCATTTTTAGCAACTCTCCCAGAAGGCATCAGAAAGAGACGGAGAATAAGCTAAGATACAGAGGATTGAAGTAAAAAATAGAAAATCTAAAGTAATAATGGAAATTTTATAAGAAGAAAAAAATGGAGAGGGATGAAATATTTGAAGAGAAAAATGACCAAGAATTTCCAGAAGAGACCTCAAATTGAAAGAAGTTCATATCTAAGAAGGAGAAAACAAAAAACAAACAAAACCCAAAAAACAAAAAAAACCCCAAAAAATCAACCACTCCTAGACATAGTACAACAAAACTAATTTTTTTCATCAAATTTGGGAAGATTTTAGTCATTATGTTTAAAAATATTCTTTTTTTTTCTTTATTTTTCTCTTTTCCTTCTGGAACTCCTATTATGTGTATGTTAGTATGCTTAATGATATCCTATACGTCTCTGAGGCTCTGTTCATTTTTATTCCTTAGATTGGATAATTTCTATTAACCTACCTTCAAGTTGCTGATTCTTTCTTCTTACAGCCTAGATTTGCTATTGAGACCCTTTAGCAAATTTTTCATTTCAGTAACTATGCTTTTCAACTCCAGAATTTCTATTTGATTCTTTTTTGTAATTTCTGTTTTTGTTGTTGTTGTTGATATTCTCTATTTGGTGAGACGTTGTTGTCATACTTTAATTCTTTAGGCATGGTATTCTTTAGGTCTTTAAACGTATTTGTAGTAGCTGGTTTAAAGTCTTTGTCTACTAAATTAAACATTTGTGCCCCCTCAGGGATATTTTCTGCTGGCTGTTTACTTTACTATTTTTTTTTTTTTTTTTTTTTTTTTAAAGGATTTTCTTATTTATTTATTTATTTATTTTTGGCTGTGTTGGGTCTTCGGTTCGTGCGAGGGCTTTCTCCAGTTGCGGCAAGCGGGGGCCACTCTTCATCGCGGTGCAGGGACCGCCCTTCATCGCGGTGCGCGGGCCTTTCTCTATCGCGGCCCCTCCCGTCGCGGGGCACAGGCTCCAGACGCGCAGGCTCAGCAATTGTGGCTCACGGGCCCAGCTGCTCCGTGGCATGTGGGATCTTCCCAGACCAGGGCTCGAACCCGTGTCCCCTGCATTAGCAGGCAGATTCTCAACCACTGCGCCACCAGGGAAGCCCCCTACTTTACTATTATGTGGCATATTTTTCTGTTTCTTTGCGTGTCTTGTAAATTTTTGTCAAAAATTAGATATTTAAAATAATATATTGTAACAACTTGAAATCAGATTCTTTCTCCTCAGATTTGTTGTTGTTGCTGTGTTTTGGTTATTGTTTTTCTAGTTGCTGCTTATTTGTTAGTGACTTTCCTCAATTAATTCTATAGACTCTGTATTCCCTGAAGTGTATAGCACTTCAGTTCTCTGTTACGGCCCCCCCCCCCATTTTTTTAACTTCGTATTTTAAAGTCTGGTTTCCTAGGGTTCACTCCTGGTTCAGTATAATTTAGTGGTAAGCCAATGATTGGTCTAAAGATTTCGCTAAATGCCTTGCTTATATGTCTTCCACCCTTTGACAAGGAGATCTGTGTCTGAAGACACACATTCAAACTTCAGGCAGTTAACAGAACAGACTTAGCTTTCACTTCCTGAGTACACAGGGCCTAAAGGTCAGTCAGAGGTGAGTGCCCGCAGCCTTTTTCCAAAGACCTTTCCTAACCATGTGCTTGTGCACAGCCTTCTAGATCCCTAGGAATATGGTGAAGCTTTTCAAAGTTCCCTGTGGTTTTCTAGTTCTCCAGGGCTTACTTTAAAACTTTTGTTGTTGTTGGTCAGGCTTCTGTTTGCTCCAACCAAAATCACAACCTTAGGCAGCTGAGATATTATTAGAAGATTGCTATTGTTTTTGGTAATGCCCTAGGGATACCACCTGCCCTCCCCCGCCACCCCCAGCTGTGAGTCAAATCAAATAGCCATAACACCTTGGGAATGGAGATTTTTCAGGTAGCTTCTAACTTGGAAAAAATATTGACTGTGCTCTAGGAATGGGCTTTTAACAGAACTCCAAGAGAAATCAGACTTCTCCATCAGCTTTGAGACTGCTAATTTTTCATGGCTACTGACCCACCAAGCTGGGGAGGGACTGTGTGGGCTGGACACCACTGTCTTGTTGAAGTTCAGTAGTTTCTCTTGGATAGATAATTTTCGGTTCAGTCAGTGGCTTTGGTACATTTCTAGAGTTCTAAAATGGTTGACTTTAGTTGTATTGCCAGTGTTTTTGTTGTTTTTATGGGAGAGTGGTTCACCAAGACCCTCACTTCACTGTTCTAGAAGTTGATCTCCCTTGAAAGCATTTTTTAAAAAAGTACCTCAGGAAGATGGGAAATGAATCCAGGATAAAGCAATGAGATATGCAAAGTAAAGAGGAGAACTTACCTTAGAAAAGGGTAACATTACTTAAATTAACAATGCTTCTCCCCTGGTGAGAATATATATATATTGTAAAAATGAATTATTATATATATTAAATAAATAAATATAAAAACCAGATAATTCAGAAATAAAGCTGTATACTAGAAATGTGGCTGGGGAAGGGGCTTGCGGAACTGATGGAGGGAGGAAAAAGTGGAGGGTGCTGAAATTATGCTAGGGAACTTGTCCTATTTAAGGAAACATACAGATTTGTTAAGCTTAAGAAGCTGACAGGGGCTTCCCTGGTGGCGCAGAGGTTGAGAATCTGCCTGCCAATGCAGGGGACACGGGTTCGAGCCCTGGTCTGGGAAGATCCCACATGCCGCGGAGCAACTGGGCCCGTGAGCCACAATTACTGAGCCTGCGCGTCTGGAGCCTGTGCTCCCAACAAGAGAGGCCGCGATAGTGAGAGGCCCACGCACCGCGATGAAGAGTGGCCCCCGCTTGCCACAACTAGAGAAAGCCCTCGCACAGAAACGAAGACACAACACAGCCATAAATAAATAAATAAATAAATAAATAAATAAAAAGAAGCTGACAGGGGAAAGAATAAACATAAGTAAGGGTCATAATAAGCTAAGGTTAACCATGAGAAGAGTATAAATGGAATGCATTATTTTCTACAGAATAATTTGATCTTGCCAATGGAAAGTAGAAAATCCAAACTTTTCAACTGAAGGAAGGACATTTTGAACCATTCCAAAGATGGAAAGGAGTAGAAAGAAAGTATAGTAAATAGAAAACACAAAATGAGATAGCAGAAAGAAGTCCTAACATAACATTAATAAATATAAACGAGGATGAATTAAACTCACAAATCAAAATATAGAGACTCTGATTCACTCTAAAAACAACATGCAATAATATATTTTTTAGTAAGAGATCATTTAAGCAAAATTGGAAAATAAATGGTTAAAAAATCCTGGCACATTAAAAAAAGAAAGAACTCCATGGTAGCAATTTTAACATTAAAGAAAAAAAAAATGAATTTAAGGTGATAAATAATTAGAGATGTTATATGCTACTAAGGAATAATAAATCAAGAAGAAACACCAGGGAGTTCCCTGGTGGCCTAGTGATTAGGATTCTGGGCTTTCACTGCCGTGACCCAGGTTCAATCCCTGGTCGGGGAACTGAGATCCCGTAAGCTGTGCAGCGTGGCCAAAGAAAAAAAAAAAGAAGAAATAACAATCATAAACATATACATGCCCAGCAATGTATCCTCAAAATATATAAAACAACAAACAGCTAAAATGAGGAAAGGGGGAGGGGCAATATGGGAGTAGGGGATTAAGAGGTACAAACTATTATGTATAAAATAAACTACAAGGATATATTGTACAACATGGGGAATATAGCCATATTTTATAATAACTATAAATGGAGTATAACCTTTAAAAATTGTGAATCATTATATTGTATATCTGTAACATATAATATTGTATGTACATCAACTATACTTCAATAAATAAATAAAACAAAACATGAAAAAAATGAGGGAAATGAATATATCAACAATTATATTGGGAGATTATATCACAACTCGTTCAGAATATGATACATCAAGCAGATCAAAACTAGGCAGCATAGAATATTTGACTAACACAGCTAATAATCTTGAGCTAAAATATGTGTACACATATAGCTCTTTATACCTAGCCAACAAAGAAAATCTCCACAAATTACAAAGAACGACATTGGTTACATTTTCCAACCATACTGAAATAAAGTTAGAATTTAATAAAAGGAGAACTCTTAAAAATCCCATATTCCTAGGAAAAAAATTTGAATCACCTTTGGGCTAAAGAGGAAATGACAAGGGAAATTATGAAATACTTAGAACTGAATTACAGTACCAAGGTTTGTGCTGAATTACAATGTCCAAATTTGTACTAAAGCAGTACATAAGGGAAATTAAAACATGGAGTACATTTATTGGAAAACAAGAAATACTGAAGACAAAAGATGTTACTGTGTAACTCAAGAAGTTAGAAATAAAAAAGAGCAACATAGTGAGCCCACAGAAACAAGAATGAAGGAAATAACAAAAATAACGGCACAAATGAAAAGAGAGAGCAAAAACAGTGGATAAAATTGACAAGACCAAACACAGGTCCCTTAGAAACACGAAATGCAAACTTCAGAAAAGAATAACTAAGCAAAAAGGACTGTGTTGAGCCGAGTGTGGGATTTTCTTGCTCATGCTTGTTGCCTTATGGCTGCAAGATGGCTGTTTCTCCTCTAAGGAAAGGGGAAGAGGAGGGGATGAAGCTTATGTAGGAGGTGGAACCTGTGTCTGGGAAAGTTTTTGCTTTCCCCACCTGCAAGGGTATCTAGAAAGCTAAGCATTTTACTTGAACACAATTGCTGCCAGGAACACGATTTGGGTGAAGAAGAGAGAAGAATGGATATTGGGTAGGCAAGCAGAAGTTTCTGCCTCAATAATTATACACCAATGCATCTGAAAACTTGGGTAAAAAGGATAAATTTCTAGAAAAATGTAAAATTTCATATGACCAAATAGAAAACTAAGTGTATAAACACTTGTATGTACAAAAAAAACCCTGTTCTACTGACCTTCAAGCACAACCAGTTTTTACCATTTATTGAGGTTTGTCTTATACAAGTTGTTCCATACAATAGAAAATATAAGAGAGAGGGAAAGCTGCTTTACTTATTTTAGAGGCTAGTATAACCATAATGACAAAACTGATTAAGGAAAGTGAAAGGAAAGAAAACAAAGTGAACATTAATGCAATTAATTAATTAAATAATTAACTAATCAATTAAATATTGGCCAGTCAAATCCATTGGTGTGTTTTTAAAAACATAATTTATCAGGATCAAATAGGGGTTATCTAAGATTTCATGGTTAGTTAAAAATCCAAAGTATTGATATATTGATGTAAAATTCATCACATAAATGGAGTAGAGAAGAAAAATCACTTCATCTTCTCCATACATGCAGGAAATTCTTGACATAGTTTATGATGAAATGTTATGAAAACTAGGAAAAAGGGGGAATTTCTTTAACTTAATAAAACCTTCAGCAAACATCATACTTAAACCTTTAGATACTTTCTTTTCAAGGTCTGGAACAAAACAAATATGGTTATTTAACCATAACTATTCAATATGGCATTAGAAATCCTCACTAACCAAGACAATGAACCTCATCACCACCATCACCACTGACAACAAAATGTTCAAGTGTCAACAGGGTAAAGACAAAACTGATATTAGTTGCAGATGATATGCTCTTTTACATAGCAAACCCAACTGAGTCAAGAGACAGAGAACTAAAAAGAGGGTTCGGCAAGATAACTGGAGAGGGTGCCCAGCATACAATAACCAATAGGGTTTGTTTTGACAGCAGTAGTCAATACCAATTGAAAATATAAGAGAAAGTAAAATTACCTTTCACAATAGCATCAGAAACTATCAAGTATTTATGATCTTATATAATGAAAACTACATAAGATCTTTTTGAAGTAAAATTTAAAACTTTATTAAAGGATATAAAAAAGACCTGAACAAATGGAGAGATATACCATATTCATGGATAACGTGACTTAGCAATTGTAAAGATGCCAAATTCCTCCAAATTAATGTACAAATTCAATGTAATTCCAATAAAAATTCCAGACTTTGGGCGGAGATGGTGCAAACTAACTCCAAATTTATAAGGGGAAATAAAACTTGAAAAAGAAGAGCAAAGAGGAAGGACACACTGAATACTGAGACATATTACAAAGCCAAGTGCTAAAAACAGTGTGACATTGTGCAGGAATAAATAGATTAAAGAAACTAAACAGAGAACTCAAAGGCAGGTCTAGGTATACAGAGGCAGTACCATAAATCAGTGGAGGAAAAGGTGGGCTGTTATAATATATGGTATTTTAACAATTGGCTAGATGGAGAAATATAAAGGTGGGTCCCTATCTTAAGCATATGTGAAGGAAACCCCAAATGGATTAAAGACCTTAATGTGAGAGACTAAAACTGTGGATCTAATATTGAAAAATGTAAGACATATCTTTGTAACCTGGTAGTCAGGGGTAGTAGATTCTTAAATACGATCCTCAAAACAAATTGTAAGGGGAAAAAATTTTAAGTTTGATTACATCACAAATCAAGGCTTCCTGTTCAAAAAAGGATACCAAAGTTAATAGATGGTGACAGACTGAACAGAGATATTTTCTGCATGAAAATCAACAAAGGATGAATATCTAGAATGTAGAAGGCATTCCTACAGAACAAGAAGAAAAAAGACAGGATTATTAGGGAAATGCAAATCAAAACTACAATGAGGTATCACTTCACACCGGTCAGGATGGCTATCGTCAAAAAGTCTACAAACAATAAATGCTGGAGAGGGTATGGAGAAAAGGGGACTCTCCTACACTGTTGGTGGGAATGTAAATTGATACAGCCACTATGGATAACAGTATGGAGGTTCCTTAAAAAACTAAAAATAGAGCTACTATATGTTCTAGCAATCCCACTCCTGGGGATATATCCACAGAAAACCATAATTCAAAAAGATACATGCACCCCAGTGTTCATTGTAGCACTATTTACAATAGCCAAGACATGAAAGCCACCTAAATGTCCATCAACAGAAGAACAGATAAAGAAGTTGTGGTACATGTATACAATGGAGTATTACTCAGCCATGAAAAGGAATGAAATCATGTCATTTGCAGCAACATGGATGGAGCTAGAGATTATCATACTAAGTGAAGCCAGTCAAACAGAGAAAGACAAATATCATACAATATCACTTATATGTGGAATCTTTAAAAAAAGGACACAAATGAACTTATTTACATATCAGAAACAAACTCACAGACTCAGAAAACAAACTTATGGTTACCAAAGGGGAGAGGTGGCAGGGGAGGGATAAATTAAGAGGTTGGGATTAACATATACACACGATTATGAAATAGATAAGCAACAAGGACCTGCTGTATAGCACAGCAAACTCTACTCAATACTCTGTAATAACCTATATGGGAAAAGGATCTGAAAAAGAATAGATATATGTGTACATGTAACTGAATCACTTTGCTGAACATCCGAAACTAACACAACATTGTAAATCAACTATAGTCCAATATAAAATAAAAATTTTTTTAAAAAAGAAAAAAGACAGGACACCAGACAGAACACTTTACAAAATATATTGTGGAAATATGAGCTGTGAGCTTCAAACACTTTGATTTAACCTTGGCTAAAATTATAGTTGGAACCAAAGGTCACAGACGACAAATTGAATATCTTGGAAGGAAAATACTTTTGAAAATGCAAGGTATGATCCTGGCTCACAGCCCTGGAGATAAGTGTAGCCGGGCTGTGAGTCCCCTGAAATCCTTTCATTTCCCAAACGGTTCAAAGTGCTCTCAGCGTGGAGAAGAATGGCCCTCCTGGCCCTACAATTGCTTGGGCCTTGCTAAGTCTTTTGGTAGCTGGAGAACAAAGTAGCAGCTTCTTTGCTGAAGGAAGGAGGCAATATCCACCCCCACCCCCAGTGGAAACTCAAGCTCTCTTAGTGCTAAAGGTGCAGAGCTGGGACCCCTACTCCCTACCCTTGAACCCTCAGCTCCAAGAGCTAAACTCAGGAAGAGACAGAGCCTTCCTCCATTAGACCTACCTCTTTTTTTTTTTTTTAATTTTTATTTATTTTATTTATTTATTTTTGGCTGCGTTGGGTCTTCGTTGCTGCGCGCAGGCTTTCTCTAGTTGCCGCGAACAGGGGCTACTCTTCATTGCTGTGCGCGGGCTTCTCATTGCGGTGGCTTCTCCTGTTGCAGAGCACGGGCTCTAGGCGCAAGGCCTTCAGTAGTTGTGGCTCGCGGGCTCTAGAGCGCAGGCTCAGTAGTTGTGGTGCACGGGCTTAGTTGCTCCGCGGCATGTGGGATCTTCCCGGACCAGGGCTCGAACCCGTGTCCCCTGCATTGACAGGGGAATTCTTAACCACTGCGCCACCAGGGAAGCCCCGACCTGCCTCTTTTTAAAAAAAATTTTTTTTAAATTGTGGTAAAACATAAAATTGACCACCTCAAACATTTGTAAGTATACAGTTCAGTAGCGTTAAATCCATTCACATGGTTGTGCAACCAACCTCCAGACTCTTTCATCTTGGAAAACTAAAACCCTATACCCATAAACACCACCTCCCCTTTCCCCCTGCCCCCAGCCCTGGTAACAACCATTCTACTTACTGTCTGTATGAGTTTGACCACTGTAGGTACCTCATGTTGTCTCCAAGCCAGGTTTGTTTGCCCGACGTGCAGCGAGCCAAACGCTGAGACGCTGAGGTTTGCACCAGAGAAAGGGTTTATTCACGAGGCCAGAAGACGGGAGAACTGATCTCAGCTCCACCTCCTTGAAGGCAAGGGCCTCGAGGTATTTATGGGATAAAGAAGCAGGGTGGTCTGAGGTGTGGGGAGTGTGGGGAAAGGGGATTGGAAATAAGAAAAAGGTGAGGCAGTCGTCCTTCTGCGCTGGTGCAGGTGCAGCTAAGTTACAGGCTTCCTCATGAGACGTATGTTTAGAAAAAGGCAGGATTTTTCGTTTCCTCTAACAGTGTACAAGGGTTCCAATTTCTCCATATCTTTGTCAACACCTGTTATTTTCTGGTTCTTTTGTTTCTGGTCTTTTGTTTTTTTGTTTTTTTAATAGCAACCATCCACAATGGGTATCTCATCATGGTTTCGGTTTGCATTTCCCTAATGATTATAGACGTGGAGCATCTTTTCATGTGTTTGTTGGCCATTTGTATATACTCTTAGGAGAAATGTCTATTCAAGTCCTTTGCCTATATTTATAATTGGGTTGTTTGTTTTTTGTTGTTAAGTTGGTTCTTCATACTGGATATTAACCTCTTGTCTGATGTAGGATTTGCAAATATTCTCTCCCATTCCATAGGTTGCCTTTTGCTCTGTTGATTGTATGCTTTGATGCTACACATGCCTGTTTGCAAACTTTGTCCTCCACCTGTAAACCCCATCATGTTTCCATTGGTGGATGTCATGATGCTGGTGGTGGGCCCCAGTTTGGATGTAGTAATGGTACCCAGTATCTCTTCTCTCCTCTCCCAGGTCACCTTGCTTAGATTCCTTTGATTGTAGTAAGGCAAAGATTTCTGGGCACCAAGTAACACAGAAGAGTTCATTTTAAAAAATGGTTTTGTTTTCTAAATGCTTCTTTAGTCTCTATCCAAGAAAATACCAGGCGTATTCAGATATTACCCTCTCTGTGGAAGACAGTATTTCTTTAAATGTCCTGAGCCCCCGAGTTGGTCTGGCTCACCAGCCCCTGGGACAGACACAGCCAAGTACGTTTGCTGCCCACAACTGGCATGGTGGCAGCTGTTGTGAGGGGGGAAGGCATTCAGATCCCTCTCACAACTTTCTTTAGAAACGGTGGCCCCCCGTGGCCATTATTTATGGCAGGTTCAGTAGTGACACCACCCAACCATAGCTCTCTCACCTAATTCACCCCACTGAGGGCAAGCATCTCACTATTCTCCAATGGAAACCTTGAAAGCCTCTACAACCTCCAAGCAAAAGATTCTCTCCTGGGACTTCCCTGGTGGCGCAGTGGTTAAGAATCCGCCTGCCAATGCAGGGGATATGGGTTCAAGCCCTGCTCTGGGAAGATCCCACATGCCACGGAGCAACTAAGCCCGCATGCCACAACTACTGAGCCCGCGTGCCACAACTACTGAAGCCTGCGAGCCTAGAGCCCGTGCTCCGCAACTAGAGAAGCCACGGCAATGAGAAGCCAACGCACCACAACAAAGAGTAGCCCTCACTTGCCGCAACTAGAGAAAGCCCGTGCACAGCAATGAAGACTCAACACACCCAAAAATAAATAAATAAATAAATAAATAAAGATTCTCTCCTTACTGGAAGTCTAGTCTCTTTTCTAGGAAAAGGGCACACAGATTTTAATATATCTTGCCAAGAACAATAGAAAGAGGCAGTTTGTCGATGCCACCTGCTTCCGGAGAGAAAGGAAGAGGTCGTATCTTGGTGGTATCAGAGGGTCTCAGGTTTTTCCCAAAGGTGACAAATCCTCCCATCTCTTTCCATCGGTAGGGGGTGAAGGCTGGTGAAAGCAGAGTAATTGGTAAACGCTGGTGAGGCCCTCACTGCAGGCATCCAGATACAAACAGGTGAGACTCGAGGAATAGCCAGGGTTGGAGGGATGGGGGCTGAGGAGCAGGAGGTGAGGACCTGTGAAGCTGATATTATTCCTATCAAGGCTGTGATCCCATATGGCCCCCATCAGCCCTGGGACCTTCAAGTGGTACATGCAGTCTTTTGTCCTGTTTCTTTCACACTTACAGGGACTCCCACCCAACCTGACCAAGACCAAAGCAGCATAAGGGTAGCTTGTCTCCTCAGGAAGAAATACCAGCGGCTGTTCTGAGCTGGCAGGGCCGCTGGTACTTGTGTCTCTTACCTGCCAAGTCCACTGCAAACCCTGCAGCCATCACCTCTCCGAAGTCCTTCTCCTGGAGGTGTCCTATCTCTCACTCAAAGCCAGCTCAACAGTGGCACCTGATCCTTGTTTTTTTGTTTTTTTTTTCCTGTAGTTCCCAGCTTCAAGATCTAAAGGGTCCTCAGGGAGCTGGCCTCACCCTGAACTGGAGCTTTGGGAACGGCCTGGGCCCATGTTTGCCAAAGGAAGCCAGGCGGGTGTTTCCCCGTGTGTTTGGTGCCCCCTGGTGGAACACTTCTGAATTGTGGGCCGACTCCCTTCCTTCCTGTCCTGGTTTGTTCTCCGCGGTCCAAGCCCATGGCCCTCAGCTTATGGCCCTCGCACTCCATGTGGAGGTAGAAAATGGCCTCTCTGGCCCGAGAGGATGCCCTCATCCCTGGCACAGGGTAGAGGGGATGCAGGAGTCCAAGGTTGCAGCCTATGATGGTTGACGTGTGCAGAGCTGGAATTCGGATGCTGCTAGGAGGGAGTTCCCTGCGCTGAAGGTGCCTTCCTGGGCCTCCCCCTTCCACCGCAGACCCCCACCCACAGGCTCGCAATTCCAGCCCCCAGGGACCGCCCCTCGGGTTCATCCCGTCACTCCTCTGGAGCCCTGGTTTTGAGGGCAGAGGGTCAGTCTAGGGCTGGGACTTAGGGCTCCACGTGGCCACGCTGCACAGCAGACCAGGGGCTCAGTGCCAGGTTCAGGGAAGGAAATAAACATTCATTCAGTGCATCCCTCGGGTTCCAGGACGCCATGCCGTTCTGCTGGATGAGAAGGGCCGAGGCTCAAAGGAAGAGATCATGTCCAGTCAAACGGCACAATTTGGAAGATCATGGAGGCCAAGGCCCTTGTTTATCAGACTTGGAAGGTGAGACCTTGGAAGGATAAGTGTTTGCCCTAGGGGTCACATCTTAAGCTTCACTTCTGTAACAGAAGACACCTCACCACATCACCCTCCCATCACAGATCACAGGCTCCCAGGGTCCAGAGGAACTGCAGTCCAGTCCAAACTCATGTCTCCAAGCTATTTCCCAACCAGACTTGAAAAGAGAGTCAGGTTTCCTAAACATTGCTCTGGAAAAGCCCTCTGATTTTGGAAATGTCTTCTGCTCTGCCCCACATCACAAGTATCACCAAACAGCCATATCCCTGGTCTCGGTGACAGTCATCCATTGTGGAAGGGACCTAGCAGGCTTAGGAGTAATGTTTCTTCTGTATTGTCTTTCATTTTATGATATAGGCACTGGTTTTCTGTCATTCTGGACTCTGCCATTTCTATAGACTTTTTCCCTCATCACATGGGTTCAAAATTGCAAAATCTTCTGTGATCCATGATACCTCGTTCTTCCCTAACCTCCACATCATTAGTCGATCAATAACCAAGGGCTATATTGTTGATTCCATCTCTGAAACTCCTTTGCATACTGCATTAGTCTTCTCCGGCTGCCATAATAAAATACCATGGGCTGGGTGGTTTAAACCACAGACATTTATTTTCTCACAGTTCTGGAGGCTAGAAGTCCATGGTCAAATTGCTGGCGAATTCAATTTCTGGTGAGGCCTCTTTTCCTGGCTTGTAGACAGTGGCCTTCTCCATGTGTCCTCACATGGCCTTTCTTCTTGCACTGGTGGAGAGAGAGGGAGAGAGAGAGAGAAAGAAAGAGGGAAGGAGAGATGGAGGGAGGGAGGGAGAGGGAGAGAGAGCTCTCAGGTGTCTCCTTTTCCTCTTATAAAGACACCAATCCCATCGGATTAGGGCCCCACCCTATGACCTCATTTAACCCTAATTACCTCCCAAAGGCCCTATCTCCAAACGCCATCACATTGGCAGTTAGGGCTTCAACATATGAGTTTGGAGGGGACACGATTCAATCCGTGGCACATACATTGTCACATCATTAGATCATCACATGCTTCTGAGATGCAGCCCCCTTCCTGCCCAGACAATTGCAATGGTCTGTCCAAAACAGACGTCCCAGCCCTGACGGAGGTCCTGCAACCCAGACCCATTGTTCACAGTGCAACCTGCAAGAGACGGTCTAAACTTTCAGTGCCTCTCAACTGGCTGGTAAAATCTTCACTTCCAGGAAGCAGCGTGAATATTCAGAGGAAGGACCATGAGATTGGGTTCAATCTATGTTCCACCATCCAAATAGTCATGACCCTGAGCAGCTAAGTCGGTTAACCTCTCTGAGCCTCAGTTTCCCCTGCTGTAAAATGAGCATTTGTGTGGTGAGAATTATGAGCGTGACATGTGCAGGTGTCAGGCACAGAGGGGGCGGGCATGGTTCAACCTGTGTGAATTCCCTTTCCCTTAGGGTGATATTGAGGGTGTCCACAATCTGACTCCAACCCATGTCTCCAACCTATTTTCCACAACTCCTCATACAAAATCCACAAGCAAGTTTAGTGTCTTGTCCCCGCCATGCCCCTGCCTGGTTATCACCCGCTACCCTTGTAGAATAGCCTCTCCACTTATCTGAGCCAGTTTCAACATACAGCTTGAGCAGGTGGGCTCAAACAGATCTGGTTTTGAATTTTAACCTCCTGAGCCTTAGTTGCTTCACCTGTAAAATGAGTGGATGCTCTGACTTAATGAGATAGCTTTGTAGCACGGATACCCTCGATTCTTGCCCGTCTGGGTGTGGGAGCCCAGATTTGTCCCTGAGTCGAAAAGGTCACACAGAAAACTACCAACATTGGTGTTTTCCAAGCTTCTTCTAGGGAACACTAGTTCTGCAAGATAGTGATTTGTGTACCTGGAAGAAGGTTGTGATACGTGTTATGTCAGGGGAATTACAGGGCCAACAAAGTTAAACAAATTTGTTGGCTATAGGGCTTTCCAGAGTCTTTCTTTGCTAATATGTATTGTAAGTTTCTAAGAGGTGACATCATTTACATAATTTCTTAAATTGTTTGGCACAGAATTCTTTTTTAGTGCCCCCACCCCCCTCCCTGCTAGGATCAAGTGTTCTGCAAACTCACCTGGGAAATGAAGGTTTAAGTAAGGCTGAGCAGAAAGGTTAATGGCTCATCCAATATTTACTTTCCTGTTAGCCGGAACTAAGATGTGTTAGAACTCAGTATCTCTGATAGCCACGAGGCTGCGAGCTAAGGATTTCATTTGCTTTTAACTTTATGATGCTGAACTGATCTAGTGGCTGGTTACTAGCGTAAAAGTCACACCTCTGAGGTCTAAGTCTTTGTGACCCGATCCTTCCTTCAATATGCAGGCCTATTTCATCATCTCCATGAGGTTTTCTCCCAGCATTCAACCATCACGCCTGCCCCACACTTCCTGAAACACTGTTTGAACTTCTCACTTGACATTCAGCTTGTCTTGTCTTGTTCTGTGTGTGTGTACATGTTTTCTGTTGGTCCTGCTGGCTGCCCCTTGTCCCTGGTTCCTGGAAGGCAGCCTCTAAGTCCTTGGAATTTCCTGAGTTATAAGAGTGTCTTTGTTATTTTGGGTGGGTCTCTCTGGACCACACCCGTGTTTATGCTGATGCGTGACTCCAGGAGGGCCCCTGGTTTATGTTAATGAAGTAACTAGTGAGGGACCCTAATGCTCATGAGATAACTGGGAAGGGAACTGCTGTGCTAGAAAGACCAACCACGTGATTAAATAGAAGTTTGGGGCTTTGAGCCATGTGACAACAGCCTGACTTCTGGGAAGGGGACAGGGGCTGAAGATTGAGTGACAGACCAATGACTCAATGAACCATGCTGATGTAATGGAAACCACGGATGCCAGAGTCTCCCGGGATGGCGATGCTCCGTGTATTTGCACACATCCGTGGCTCAGAGGTGGTGGATTCTGACCCCGTGGAGAGAGGACGTGGCCACTTCACGTTTGGGACCCTCCAGACCTCACTCTATGTGTCTCTTCTTTTGGCTGGTTCTGGTTTGTCTCTTTTGGCTATAATAAAACTGTAATCATTCGTGTAGTACTTTCATAGGTTCTGTGAGTCATTCTAGTGAATTATTGAACCTGAGGGGGAAAGTGGGAACCCCAAATTTGTAGCCAGTTGGTCAGAAGTGAGGCTGGCCCTGGGGACCCCCGAATTTGTGGCTGGTGTCTGAATCCAGCCTTGGGAACTACTGGCATAGCGGAAAATGCACCAGATCTGCGGGAAGGAGATCAGGGCCCTGGAGGTGTTTCCGCCAGTGACCCAATGTGTGACTTTTCTGAGACTCTGTTTTCTTGCTTGTAAAATGCAGTGAACAACTTTGATTTATTCATAGGTTTGTTGTGGGAGGTCCAATGGCACAGGTACTAGCATCCTAGCCCTAAGGAGGCTGCCGCACCCTCACGAAGCAGATGCAAAAAGTCTCCATGTGCTCTTGAGAGGTGGAGCCTGCAAAATGGGAGTCCAAAGGACGTGAAATGGCTCTTGCTCTCATCTAAGTATGGAAGACGAGTCTAAGGATCTTATTTTGGTGACGCACACGTCTGAGAGTAAGAATGAAAACCGACTCACCTCCACCCCCTATCCCCCCCCAACACACATTACACTTCCCATCATTTTCTCTTCTTGGAGACTTAAGTACCTGGGTGTGAGTGTGGGCACCTGTGTATCAGTGGAGAGAGAGAGAGAGACAGAGAGAAGAGTTTCGGTTCTCATTACCATCCTTACCTGCCCACGGCATGGCTTTTACAGGCTCGGGCTCAAGCCTTAGGATCCACAGGAATGTACATGACTCATCGAAGCCTGCTGCCCCCTCCGGCGACTGAGTCCTGCAGTTCCATCGCCTTCCCAGCCCCGTCAGTTTCACCTGAGCAGTTCAGCCGTGACTGAAATCAACAGCACCACGCAAAGCTCTTGCAAACCGCATACACCAAAAAAGAGCGACCACAAAGGGAAATTTTTTGTTTTTTAGCAAACGTATTCTTGCTCCATTATTTTAAAAAGACTGAACAGCCAAAAGTTAAATCTCCTTTTACTACAGAAGTAAAGAAAATCATGCGATGAGATGATCCCGTGGGGCTTTGGCACAGACGTGCTTCTCTCTCCCCAGGCTCCCTGCCGTCCTGGCAGGACTCGTGGGGTTTGCCCTCAGCAGGCTAAGTGCTGTCCGTCCCTTTGGCTCCTTCCCAGATCACCGCATCCTGACTGTCTCTCAGCCCCTCCAGTCTGAGTGTTCGTCCCTCATGGCCTTCACAAGCCAGTCCCGTTCGGTCCCCTGTTCAGAGTCACTCGTGTCACTGGCCTCCACGGCCAGCAACTTAGAGTAGTTGATTTTCCGCTCTTGGGGCAGTCTGGGCTGGATGAACAGGAACAAGGCCAGCCAGAGCAACAGGACCACGCAGCAGGCCCGGTAGAGCACAGCTAAGCTGAAGCGCATCACCACGAAGCCCCCCACGAAGCTGCCCAGGCTGGCCCCGCCCCCGTAAAAGTGGCTTCGGAACATGGCACTCAGAGGTCTCTCTGTTCCGGGAGTGGCCAGATGCTCTATGGAGGCCCCGACTGCCCACCACAGAGCCCCGTGGCTGATGGCGCTCAAGATCTGAGCGGGGAGGACGGACCACCAGCTCCAGAGGAAAGAGAAATACAGCAGCTGCCCCGCCAGGCAGCCCAGCCCTAGCCCCACCGTGCCCACCCTGGACAGCTTCCTAAGCAACGGAGTTTTGAGAGGATGAAGTAGAATTTCCCCCAGCCAGCCCAGGGCCACTGAGAAGCCCATGACCAGCTCACTGCTCTCGTGGTCTTTCATGTGCCAGAACAGGAAGTTCTGCACGGTGCTGGTGGCGGTTCCTATCAAGAAGACAGTGAGGGCGAGGGTGATGAGGCGGGGGTCACCGCCTACGAGAGACAGGGCTTTGACCATTTTGTAGCCGGGCTCCCACCGCCTGAAGACGGGGACGGGAAAGGCAATGCTCACCAGTAAAGCCAGGGTGCTGACCAGTGAGTAGCCGTAGAAGTGCACTACACCCCGGGGGCCATTTGTCGTCAGGAAGCAGTCCAGCTGCCCCACCAAGGCTGAGATGCCACACACGCCTGCCGACATGCCCAGCAGCCTCCAGATCCACAGGCTTCTGTAGCGGTCAGTGGCGTCCACAAAATCCAGGTATTCATAAAGGCTGTCATCTGCCACCTGCTCCAGAGGGGATGTCAGCAGCTCCCAGAACACCATGGAGCCCAGGGAGAGGATGAAAGTCCACCGCAACCCTTCCAAGGAGAGGTCGAGGGCCCCCGCCGTCCCCTTGGCTGCCGACTGGTTGGCCGGACTTGCCAACGCCATACCCCCAGCAAGCAAAGGGAGGGCAGGGCTGACCACCCTAAAAGCACCTTCCTGGGGAGTATCTTTCACTCTTGAAGTAATAGGATGGAGGAGAACTCGGGATGTGGTCCTGGTTCCTTGGATGGAGCCCACAAAGGAGCTGGGCAGACGACTGAAAGGTTCTTGGCCACTTTCCCCAGGCCCTCCTCTGAAGCCATCGGCTGGGGCGACCCCAGTACTCCTCTCGGCTGGGAGGCTGGGCGCTGGGTGGTTCGGAGCTGGCTCTGGGGAGGAGGTGACGTTCACAGTGAGTGCGACCCCCGGTGGTGGGACCGTGGCGGTCACACTGTGGCTTCCATCACACGAGCGGTACCCTGGGTCTCTGTCCAAGGGCGGCACCAGGACCATCAACAGGCTGGCTCCCACCGAGCCGAGCAGCGAGCCTATCAGAAGCACCCTCCGCTTCTGGTAGCTTTTGGCCAGGAAGGCACAGAAGGGAGCCCAGAAGGCTGAGATCAGGTGCTTGGTTCCCATTAGGATGCCCACCCAGGGCGCGGCCAAGCCCAGCTGCCGCAGGTAGAGGGTCAGGAACGGGGTCACGCAGGCATCCCGGACCCCGCACACCAGATGGAAGAACCTGGCCACCCCCAGCGCCCTGCTGATGTCCCACTGGGGGTTGGCGCTCATGGCTGCCCGGCTCCGTCAGACCCGGGCGGGCGGAGGGCGCGGCGGGGCGCGGGGCGGGCGCGGCGTCATGTCCCCTGAAGGGAGGCGGGCAGCGAGCCGCACGGCACCTCCAGCCTCCGGCGGCGCCGCGGTCACCGGGTCAACGGCCGCCCCCACCCCACGTCCGGCCACCGGCCCGGAAGTGGCCCCGCCCGGAGGGCCCCGCCCCTAAGGGGCGGGGCCGGCGCACCTGCGGGCCGCACCTGCCAGATGTGCGCAGGTGCGGGAGGGTCGCGGGCTGAGGCTTGCAGGGTGCGCTCGAGGCCACGCCACCCCCAGGGCCCCCGCGTAGCCCAAGGTGCTGAGTTAGATCCCTGAACTGCTTCAGGCAAGTAAAACTTGGCTGGGGAGGAGCGAGAGTGGAATTCATGATATGCCCCCCTGCCGCGTGTTCTTTAGG
Source organism: Balaenoptera acutorostrata (assembly GCF_949987535.1). Taxonomy (NCBI): domain Eukaryota; kingdom Metazoa; phylum Chordata; class Mammalia; order Artiodactyla; family Balaenopteridae; genus Balaenoptera; species Balaenoptera acutorostrata. The sequence continues at coordinate 8,115,313 of NC_080083.1, read as the reverse complement.
TCTTTATTCATGGGCCCCCTGATCAAGGACGACCCTGTTTCCCTCAGGGACCGTCCCTGTCTACCCTCGCTGACAAACCACCGCCCCCCCACCCCACGCCCAGACTCACACTCTCCCCTTCCCTGCTTATTTTCTTCCGTGGTACGCATCCTACCGGTTTCTGTTTCACGGCTCTATCTTGTTGATTGTCTGTCTCCATTGGAATCAAAGTGCTATTTTTGTCCCCAGGGCCTAGAACTGTTTGATTGGATGTGAGCTGCCTCTGGAAGAGGCACGACCTTAGGTGACACAGTTTTCTTCAGTGGAGACAATCCCCAGAGAGGGACTGAGAGCTGAGGGTGGCCTCGAGGTGGCAGCTCCTCCAGGCAGCCCCGTCCAGCACCCACCCTCAAGCCCACCGCCGGCCAACGTTACGCATGTACTGGATCGTTTTAATCTACACCTGAGAGTGCTTAGTGGTCCATTTGGGGAATACACATGCCAGAGGTGGTTAGCTAACATTTCATCCAAAAGTCACGCTCCAGAGGCAGTGAATATAAGCACGTTAATGATCTCAGATCAACGGAAGTGGATTCATTAATTATCCCGAGAGATATTGGCAAAATTTCATTGGTGAAATTCGTGGTGTCCAAGTCACATGGATTGTTTATAATTTTTGGAGGCATTTCCTCCCTTGGTGAACAGGATTAAGAATCCGGAGATTCCAGCAGTCCAGACCCTTTGGAAGGGAAGACTTTACTTTGAGATGGCCCAGCGTCCAGCCACCCAGTGTCCTTGCGTGAATGTTTCAAGCAAGGTTTGTTCGGAGCACCTAATTTGACTGGGGGTGGGGATGAGGAGGGCTACTTGCCAATGTATATCTGAGTGTGCAGCAGAATTTGGTCTATGACGTACTTTCTTTGTAAGCTGGTGGAGAGATTGTTGGGGGAGAAGGCCCAGAGCCCTCACCTAACTCTAACAGCTGGTAAACCCTGCAGCTGTTTATTTCAAGAACCTAGTACTTGTTGCCCAAATTGATATGAATCAATTTACATAACCCCAATGACAGAAAAAGAAAATCTAGCCAGGTTCAGATAAACTCACTCAAATTCAGTGATCTCAGTCATTTCCCGTTTAAAACCACCTCAGTTACATTCAGGGCTGTCCCTAGTCCCTCTCCTCCCTGGGCTCCGCGGGGGCAGCTTCGGTGGAGGACCGCACATCCATCAACTTCTCGGTCTTCACCTGTCCAGGGTGGATCGCCACTGAGGGGCAGGGATTTCACCACGTAGTGTCCATCAAGGTGCCTGCGGTCCACATCCAGGCTTCAGGTCCTGTGGTCCCTGTAGCCACTCACGGCTGCACCTCTTAACTTGGGCTTGTTTGCTTTCAACTACCTGGGGAAAACCGTACCTGCTTCCCGTGCCCACAGAGGCACGGGGACTCTCTTTAAACTTGCTCTTGGGCCCATCTGCCTAGGCCCCCAGGCAGCCCCTCTTACACCATGCCCCTAGGCTCTGAGAATGTGCTCTGAGACTTGTCTCCCCTCCCAGGGCAATAAGGCCAAAAGGGAAGTGCCTACCTCTCCACTCTTGGGTCCCAAACTTGGAAGGAACTCTTCCATCCCACTGCCACCATCCCCTGGGATTGCCCAGGTGATAGGTATGGACTTAACATCTGGATGACATCTGGACTTAACATCTGAACTCAAAAGCCAAGAATTTGGATGTCTTTAACCTCTGGCTCTTCTGAAATGAGCCTGCATTCCCCCCTCCGTTCCGGGGACATCTCTGGTCAGGAGGCCCTCAGTGAACGCGAATGAGGAGGGGGCCGGGCAGGCGGACGGAACACACCAGTGAATGTTTCACCAAGCCCTTACCTGGGCCTAAGCAGAGTCATTATGTTAGACTACGCAGTGCCTCTGCTCTCTACTAAAACACAAGTATTGCTCGATATAGGTGAGAGCAGAAAGACTTTAGTGTGCATTTTTTGAATCTGACATTTCCTCTCAACCGGGAGAGACGCCTGCCTGGGAGTGGGCGAGGTGGGCAGTGGCCCGCTAGAGGGAAGGGAATAGACTGGGCGGGAGGGGCTGCTGCTGCCCACGTCCTGTTTGCCCCAGGCCACGGGGCCCCAGGCCACGGGACAGCAGCTCTCACCTTGGTTTTAAGGGCCGGGTGGGGAGCTTGAGTGGGAGAGGCAGGGATTGGAAATCCACGAAGGAGTGGACACAGGCGCAAGGAGCTGGGCTTTGGACGCACGGCTTGGCCAGGGCCTCCTCGGCCCTTCGTGTGGGCCCTGCTCCGTCGCACCCGCCACGGCCAGCTCCCTGTGCTCCTGGGACTTGCTGGCTTTTAGGTGTGCCTGGAAGCCGCCCCAGGGAGCCTTGTTCTAGACGTTGGTGTGAGTGTTTGGGGCGGGTGGGGTAGTGTATCCTTCCTCTCGGGCCCTCCGCTCTCAGACTTAGCGATTCTGCAGCCCCTTTGGGCTCACTGGACGATGCCAGAGAACGTGTTGATGGGCATTAGAAGGGGCTTGGCCTTGGCTTTGGTTCTTTCCATCTCCTCCTGGTGTGAGCTGAGCCCCAGCGCCTTGGATTTCTGGGCCCCAGAACACGGCTCTGGGCAGGGAGCAACCTCGAACCTGTGGGCGGAGAGAGGCCAGCTCAGGAGACCCATCTCAGGGGTCAGATCTGCCTGGGCATTTTAAACGTAGCCCCTTTATTGTCGGGTCTAGACAAGGGGGCTCCGCAGAGGGAAGAGGAAGAGTCAGAACAAGAAAGAGCACCCTGAGCCTGGGGCGAACGCACGGAGAGGAGGATACGCCTGAATGGGTCACCCTGTGTGCCTGCCTGACCCAAATACACCTCCCCGGGGGACACCAGTAAGTGTCGTGTTAACTGGGTCGTAGCTGCCACAGAAGGGCAGCCTGTGTTGGGGGGCCAGTGCCAGCACAGGGGGTTGGATCAGGAGGCCTGCAGGCTGAGCATTTGTAGAAGAATCTCGGGAAAACTTAATCTCAGCTACTGCCCAAGGTCAGCCGTCATTTGCTCTTCTTCCTGGATTTAAGTCATCACCTGAGTCCACACCCATCAGGGATACCTGCCTGGCCCACCATCCACCCCGACAAGGCATTGTTCAGGGCTTGAGGCAAGAGCGGGGGCGGGGCCGGCAGCCGGGAAGCTTTGCCCCAGGGGCACGGAGCCCAGCCTCACCTGGCCACGTCCCTGTACATGCGGCAACTGTCCTTGTCCAGCAACAGTGTCAGCAGCCTCTGGTCCTGGCTTTGGATCTGGATGTCAGCCGTCCGGAAGGTGTTTGTCACCGTCTGCAACAGAGACAGCTTGGGGAGCATCACCTTGGTAACAGATGGCCCAGCCAACACCTCCTAGCCTGGAGTCGTGTGTGTTTCAGTTCAGTACACAAGGGTCCCGCCTCTCTTCTTGCAAGTGACCCTGAGTAGTGACGAGCCTGTATAAGATGCTTCTAGGCTGCCCTGGTCCTTGGCTCTCCCATCATTTCCGCAGTTCTTTTTCCCACCTGTTGTCCTTAATTTCAAACACAACCTGGGATGCTACAGCTAGAGCTTGCCAGGTGCTGAAGTGACCTGAGCACCTCCTATTTGACAGGCATGTTATGTATGGAATTTGGGGATACCTCAGGGTTTTTATAAGCCCTGACCCCTGTACTCAGTGTTGGATCGCGTACAAAATTATTTCCCTGGGGCAGAGACAGAGGGTCTGGAAAACAGCCACCTATCCCTATGACTCAGACTAAGCCTGTACCAGTTTGTACCATGGGGCTAGTTACATCCTCTGCACGGGGAACCCGGGTCAAGGTGTTCCCACCTTTCACACCCACAGCCCTGTGCAGCTTCTCCAGAAAGTACCCAGGAGCAGAGGAAAGCAGCCCCGAGGCAGACCTCCAACCCGTGACCTGAGGGGGCTGCTCCCGAGAGACCCCTCCCCCGGACAGAGAATGTAGAGCATCCTGGGCTCCAGGTGGGGCACTGAGGGCCTTTCCGGTCACTGGCCCATAGCACATGTGGACAGCAGCTTTACATGATTCACCACCACAGAGCATTGGAGTTTCTAGAGCCTTAAACTCCATCTCATTCAAGTATTCTCAACCCTGGAGTCACCTTTCCAAAACATAAAATTAGAAATTCTGATCTAAGTGGTCTGGAGTCCATCCCCGGCCTGGGCATTTTTCATAAGCTCCCTATTGTAGGCAGGGCTGATCCACTTTCCTGCTGTCAAACAGCAGAGGGACAAACAGAGCCTCAACCTGGGGGGTCAAGCATGTCCAGGCATTTCTGCTGGACTTTTGTGGGGTGGAAGGTGGGGTTGGCTGCCAGGAGTCTATGGGCAGAGTGTGTAAGAATCTCCCGGGAGACTCTACACCCAGACCACCGGGCTTCTCATCCTGGCTCTGCCACTTATTAGCCGTGTGACCTCGGACATGATTCTTAATCACTCTGTGCTTTTGTTTCTCACCTACTGAGAAAAAAATATGGTAATACTAGCAACTACCTTGTAGGTTGCAAGACAGTACAGAGGTAAAAGGGAACTCGCCAGGGTGGTAAGTTTAGATTTTCAAAAAGCTCACAACCAGGTTATTTAAAGAGGTCATTAAAAATAGAAACCGTGGTAAGGAACTGACTTTGAAAGAGGAAATACATAGAGGTAAATGGGTCCACCCTGGAACCTGAAGCTCAAATACACAGCTGTCCTGTTGCAAGATCTCAGCTCAATACAAAGCTCTCAGCCCGTCAGAGCGCTCCTCCAGTGCATAGGCTGCCCCAGGAACAATGAACTCTGGTTAGAGGTGAGATCCTGCATAGGTGGAGGCTGGGGCAGATGATCAGGGAACATCTAGCCAGCTCCTGCTGTGGGCCATTCCCACCGTGAGTGCTGGAAAGACGGAGATAGGGCCTGAGCCACGAGATCACGTCATTGACAGTTTTGCAAATGCTACAGTGGCTGTGTCCCCAGGGCTCTGGGGGAGCACAGAGGTGGGGTCCCTAGCTCTCCGGGGAGTGGGAAATGGGGAGTGGGGTGGAGGAGGTGGAGGGAAGGGCCTCCTGGGGGAGATAACACCTGAGTTTCATCTTGAAAGAGAAATAGGGGTTATGAAAGGAAGATGGGGAAGAGAAAGGGAGGAAGGGGGTTTCAGGCCAAGCAAAGCGCGTGAACAAAGGCACAGAGGAAGGTCTGCCAGTACACTTCCAAATGTAACCGAGCAGGACACTATGGGACCTTCCCTGGACAGACCCCCCTCCCCCACATCCTCTGCTGTAGCTCCTCTCTGAAGTACCTAGATAACAGTATCTGATGCACATTTCCTGAGTTGTTTTACAGATGCTAAAACCACCACCAAACGGAAGAAATTAACTACTTGATGATCATTAGAAGGTAGCCCCCAGACCTACTGGCGCCTAAGGATTTATAATGTTAACCCCTGTGACACCACCGTGTTACCTCGCCATCAGCCAATCAGAGAACTGTGCACCAGCTGATCACATACACTGGGACACCCTTCCCTCACCTGGCCTTTAAAAGTGCTTTGCTGAAACCCATCGGGGACTTTGGTGGTTTTGAGCACCAGCTGCCCTGGACTCCTTGCTTGGCACCCTGCAATAAACACTGCACTTTCCTTTGCCATGACCCGGTGTCAGTGTATTGGCTTTGCTGAGTGCAGGCGAGAGGATCCAGGTTTGGTTCAGTATCACAGATACCCCCATGTAAAGTGCATGCAGGGGTGACCAGAGTTGCAGATGGAGAGAAAGAGGAACCAAGCTATGCAACACTGAAGTTTCTCCGCCCTTCTGCCCTGGAGAGTAGGAAATGGTCGAGGGATTTTAAGCACAGAGTCATGTGTCTGAGTTCTGTTTTAGAAAGATTACGCAGGCAGAGGTATGGAGGGTGGCTTGGAGAAGCGCTGGAATGACATCGGGGAGACCGGCTGGGAGGCTGTAGAGTTTGTCCAGGAGAAGGGGGTGGATGAAGGTCTGGCCCAAGGGTGACCAATTCGTCCCAGGAAACCCCTTAGTCCCTGGCAAATTGGGACAGATGGTCAACCTCACTGGACCACAAGAAGGAGGATGGAGAAGAAGGGAGAGGTGTGAGAGTGTTTGAGAGAGAAAACCAGTGGACACGGGGAGGTGAGAAAGACAAGGTATCTGAGCTGACTCCAAGGTTTCTGGGACAGGTGACTGGTTAATGATGGTCCCGCTGAATGACAGACAGGACACAGGGGAGGAGGGGATGAAATAAAAACAGCTGCTAACACATATATAGCTCTGACTTGGCCAAGCACTCTTCTAGAAGCTTGACACGTCACCATCATTTAATCCTCACAACAACCGGATAGGTAGGTACCATTATTGTCCCCGTTTTCCAGATAATGAGACTGAGGCACAGAGAGCTGGAGTGACTTGCCTAAAGTCACGTAGCTGGTAAATGACAGCCCAGATCTGAGCCCAGGCAGTCTGGCTCTAGAGAGCTCTTAACTACCAGAAAGCACTGGCTCTGGTTTTGAATATCTTGAGTTTGGGGTGTCGTGGGACACCCAGGTCATGCTAACTTAGTTGAATGCAGGAGTCAGACACTCAGGGATGAATGTCAGAGCAGGAGATAAAGGTTTGGGCACCCTTAACAACTTAGACTAAAGCCATGGACGTGGTTTTGAGAGTCCAGGGAATAAGAAAAGAAGTGGGCCATGGACTGAGGTGGAGAACAGTAGCTATTTAAGGAATTGGCTTAGGAAAAAGAGTCCAGAGGAAAGGGTTGAGTGATGCCAAGGATCGGGATGAGGTGGAGGATCACGACGGCGCAGCGGCCCTGACCTGCATGGATGCAGGATATCACGGAAGCACTCAGACACCTGGGCGTCAGACCGAGTAGGTGGCTTGGCCTAAAGGTAGTGTCTGCCTGGCAGGCGATGTGGGGAAGTCGAGGCTGTCCTGAGAACGTGGTTCAGGTATGATCACGGCTCCAAGCCCAGCCGAGTAGGGCAGTGAAGTCCAGAGAGGCCATCAGATAGGGAGAAAATGGGCGGGTCCTATGTCTGTATCAATAAGGGACTCTCTGTGAGTATCAGTAAGGGTTAAGGCAAAGGGCAAAGGGCAAAGGGTGGCGGTAGGGTGATAAGGTTGAAAGAGCTGGTTTGATATGGTCAAAGGCTGGGCCATTGCTGTTTGGGAGTCTGGCTGCTGTGTGCAGGGGACGCCAGAACTTGGATGCATTTTGTACTATCTGGGTAGTCTTAGGTCCTCAGATGGTCCAGGTGGAGGCGGAGGGCGGGGCCTTAACTCTTCCAGTGCCTTACTTATGCCAGTTGGTGCTCAGTATTTCAAACAGACTGACTGGAAAGCAGATTCTTTCCAACAGGAAGACCCACTTCAACAACAAAGGCTCAGAAAGGCTCAGAATCCATTCCCCCTTCGCTGAAACCCTCCCGCTGGGCTCCCCGCCACCTATCCTGCTTGACTCTCCCCAGTTCTCACTCTACCCAGTACTTACAGAGAAGGACCTTCCTGCCAAGTTGGAGGTCTTGACAACCTCTGTCACGCTAATATTCAGGCATGTGTGGTCTATATCGGGAGCAGCAGTTGGGGGGCAGTGGGTGGGCCCTGAAAGTGGGAAGAATGAGATGGTGGGTGAGGGGCTGTGAATGGGCCTCTAGGGAAGTAGGGGAGCTTGAGATTCCACCTCCTAAGAAGGACATGAACCCACCTTGACTACCGCCCCGCCCCCTTTTAACCCCTCCCCACACCCTGCTCAGCCCCTACTTCCTGACTCCACCTTGGTCCTCACCAAGCCTCAGTTCCCTCCAGATCATCCGTCTCCCTCCCCTGGAGAATCCACATTTCTATATCCTGAGGCATAGCAGCCATCACCAACCTAAATCCTTTCTTTCACCTCCTCCTGTACCCGTCTCCAATGGGAAGAAGTTCTTCTGAAGCTACTGGGCATGCTCAGAATGGCAGGAACACCTAGCCCAGGATGGTGAGTAAGACAGATGGAGGGCATCTGTCCCAACATGTTGGGAGCATTTCCTTGACTTTCCTCACAGTGTATAATGTGTCAAAAATCATTATTGTGTGACCGCTGCCCGGCTTGACCCCTCCCTGCTGACGAAGGAGGGTTCTTAGAGATCCAAGAACAGTTCGGAGAGGACTGTGTGATGGAAAATTTGGAGGAGATTCAGGAGTTAGAGCGGGGGTGGGTGGGGTGGGAGTTTTGTAAAGGAAACAGAAGAAATCAAAGTTTAACAATAAGGGCTGACGCTACAGTTTACTACATGCACATACGTTAGTATCTTGTCTCTATTTTAGAAATGAACAAACAGGTAGAGAGGTCACAAGTAACCCGAGGTCACACAGATGGAAACGTGGCAAAGCTGGGCTTCGAAGCCTGCCCATCTGGTTCTAGAATCTGTGCTCCTGACCCACTGCTCTGTGACCGCCTCTTGTCTTAGAGCTGTTGCCAAAGTCACACGTCTCCTTCATGTACACGAGGCCAGGTACGCCCCTCCGCGTGGTCCCTCCACCTTCCAGCTCAGGCTCATCCGGCGGCAGAAGCATCACCCAGTGCTGCTCGATGGTGACCAGCCTGAAGGCCAGGCGGGTCCTCACCCGGGCAGCCTGGCGCCCAGCTCCGGGCCCAGCACGGGTAGGAGTTTGACCACGTTCCGTGATCCCAGGGACAGGGAGGGAGGCCTCCTTCCCCTGGCTCACCCTGTCTCCTCTCTCTCTGCCCTCTCTCCTCGCCGCCCCAGCTTTCCCGTGCGTGCCCTTCCCTCCCTCTGCTCTGCGTGCCCAGCTCCCCACCTTCAGTGTCACTGGCTGGAAGGGCCTTCAGGACCAGCCCAGCGGCCCGCAGGGAGACGGTGACCTCTCGGGTGCGGTGGCTGAGCAGGGCCTGGGGAGGGGGATGCAGGGACGGAAGGGGGTCCTCAGGACGAGGTTCACAACGCCACGTCACCAGCCCGCTTCTGTCCCCTCCCCCATCCCCCGCTTCCCGCCCCTGCCCTGAGTGTTGGCCGTGTCACTAATGTCCAGTGAGGAGCCAGAGGACGCAGGCTCAGAACACTCAGCCCAGGGAGCCCTTCAGCCTTCCAGACCAAGGACTACGCCCCCATACATCGGGTCAGCTAGCGAGGAGGGTATTTTTGAGCAAGGGGACGGTGCCTTGTTCCTTAGGTCAGATCGCCTCCTTGGCTGTGTGGAAGGCCAACTGTAACCCGCCCATCCCTGCAAAACTCCCTGGAGGCTGGGAAGCTCTGGGGGCAGCCACGAGAAAAGGGCAGAAGTTTCCTCTGGCTCTATCTGCTCCCCCTGACGCCCCTGACATCTGCTTCCCTCCAGCTGTGCCTCTGGGCCACCTGCTGACCACGCCACACACACTGACCTTCTGGTAGCAGATGGAGAGCTCAGCCCCTGGGCCCTCGGCCACGCCCCTCCTCCTGGGTGAAAGACTATCTGCAGGGAGCGAGAAGAGGCTGAACGAAGGCGGGAGGTCCCCGTCCCTCCCGCCCTGGCTCCCCACCTCACTGAGGTGGAGCTGAAGCTGCATCTGTCCCGGGATGGAAAGGCAGCACCTCGGGGGGGCCAGGCTGCCCTTCAGTCTGGGCGGGCTTGGAGGGGGCAAAGCACCCCGGTATTCAGCACAGGTGGGACGGGGGTTGGGGGGAACCATTAGGTGAGAGGTGGGAGGACTTTCTGGAAGTGGGGCTTGAGGAGCTGAGTCAGGGTAAGCTTTGGGAAAGGGGAGACAGATGCTCACCTCTGGGGAACTTGGAGTCTTGGATCTTGACTTTGAGCTCTGTGAGGAAGATGTCCTCTGCAGGGTCTTGGCTCAGGTCACTGAAGAAGATCTGGAGGGAGGCGGGGAGGAGGGAGGTTGAAGGAGGCCGTCCCCAGCAGAGGCAGCTCCCCCGTAACCCCCGCAGCCCGGGATGCGGGGTTTTAATCCAAGTGCCCTCAAATCTTCCCTGTGCCGACTTCCTTGCCCTTATCTTCCCCTATCTTTTAATTTATTTTTCCACTCATTTGAATTCTCACAGAAACCCTGTGGTGAAGATTACTATTCCTATTTTAAATGGTTGCCCCACCTCCTACATTGCACGTGCCTTCCAGAAAGGAGAAAGGCTTGTGCCAATTGAGACGGCCCCACCTTTCTTTCTTTTTTTTTTTTAATATTTCTTTCTGTCTTTATTTAGGCTGCGCTGGGTCTTAGTTGTGGCACGCGGGATCTTTAGTTGCGGCCTGCGACTCTTAGTTGCGGCCTGCGAACTCTTGGTTGTGGCATGTGTGTGGGATCTAGTCCCCTGATCAGGGATCGAACCTGGGCCCCCTGCATTGGGAGCGTGGAGTCTTAACCACTGGACCACCAGGGAAGTCCCTATTCCCATTTTAAAGATGGGGAAAATGAATGTTAGAGAGGTAGAGGTACCCACGATCACACAGTGAGCAGATGGAGGGACCAGGAGGCAAAGCCATGAACTTATTACCACCTCACCATTGGCTCTAACTTTACACCCACTGCACCCAGCCAGTCCCACACTGACCCGATCTTTGGTTTACACACACACACACACTTTATTGTGTTAATAGCAGGAGAGTCAAAGATAAACAAAGGACAGTCTCTTATCTCAGGGGACTCAGAGTCTTGGTGGGGAGGGACAGGCATCTGCAGGTATATGACAAAGTGGCAGTGAGGTGTCAGAGGGATGCCCAGGGCATCACAGGGGCACCCAGGAGAAGCACCCAATCGGGCTGAGAGGAGCAGAGGTGAGGGCAGTTTTGCTGTAGGGCGTGAGGGTTGGCAAGGATGAAAGGGAGGATGTGAGGTAAGGGAGAGAACCTTCCACATGAAGAAGACCTGCTTCTGCTTGAACGTGAGGCCTTAGGAGTTAATAATTATCTGACTCATCCAGAGAGTAAGAAGAGAAAGTTAACAACCAAGAATGTCTGGATGAGTTTATGACTTGCATCCTGGCCCCCTGTTTCCCTGGAGCCAGGGTATTTAGGTTGTGGGGTCCTGGGGTCCAGCAGGCTGCCATGGTCTCCTTGGAGCCCCAGGTGGGAAGCTTACCTTGACTGCGTAGATCTGGAAATAGATGGGTTGGGTGCCCATGCGAACATAGTAGGTGATGGCATCCAGGATGAAGGGGTCTACGGTCTGGGATGTGTCCAGGGAGAGAGGCTGTGAGTGAGGGAGAGGTACTGTCTTCAGCCAGCTTCCTCCATCCTACTGTGGGAGCTGCCACTTTCTTTCTTCTTTTTTTTTTTTTGTCCATGCTGCATGGCTTGCAGGATCTTAGTTCCCCGACCAGGGACTGAACCCGAGCTCTAGCACTGAAAGTGCCGAGTCCTAACCACTGGACTACCAGGGAATTCCCACCACTTTCTTAACAGAGAAACTCCAAAGCCCCCATGTGCCCTCTGTGATACACTAACCCAGCTGGTCCTTCAACAGTCCAAGCCTTTCCCACCACCCAATTTCTGCTCCTAATCAAAAGATGCCTGTCTAAATCCCCATCTCAGGGACTCGGATTCATTTCAATCACACACAGACATGTTGGGCAGCTCTGTGTATAAGGCACTGTGCTGGGTGCTTGGGGTAGACAAGATGCTTGAGAATGTAAATAATGATGAGAGAGACTGGAGTGGGTTCTAGTTTGCATTAGCTACTCACTAGCCAGGTAACCTTGGGCATGAGAGCTGGAACCAGATGATCTGATGTCTCTTTGAGTTCTTGTGGCATCTGAATATATTAATACATGAGCTAATGTTTACATGCTATTGGGAAATGACTAGTGCCATGTCCTACAGGCCTTCCCCAACCCCATATGATTATAAAGCATAATGGGTTTTTCAGGTAAACAGAACGTCTATATAATGTCTGATAGTATCAGAGTTGGAAAGCAGCTCAGAGTATTTCACCCATATCCAATCTTACAATATCTCTTCTAACTTTCACATCTGGTCTATTGAAATCTTGTTCCTTTCAAAAAGCTCACACTGAGGAACTATGAACTTATCCTAATAGTGCTGCCATTGTTCACACTATTTCCATTTTCTTCATGTGGAACTGCTTTTGGAGTAAGTGTAAGGGCCACATAAATTGTTAATTATAAGGGGAAAGAGAGCAGGGGAAAATAAAAATCCTACATGTGTCTTGGCAGGGAAAAAAGCTACCAACAAAAGAGTATAAATGAGACCCTGCATCAGATGTTTCTCCTGTATCTTCCAGGTTTCGAGGAAAAGGTATTTTAATACCCAGCTAAACAGTCTTTCATATATAGGCAAAGACATTTTCAGATAAGTAATAATTCAGAAAAAATGCCTATCTCCAATATCTTTATTAGAATATAAGATATAAGAAGATGCCCTAATCAATCAGGCAATGAAGCAAAATGTGGCCAGTTAGAAAGTAATCATGTAAAAATCAATAACTTCCTTTTATACTAGCAGTAACTACTACCCAAATATAATGGGAGAAAAATCCACAACTATAAGAAAAAACTATCAAACATAAGGAATAAATTTAGCAGGAAATGGGTAAAATCTATATGATGAAAACTGTACAACTCTCCTGAGGGAGATACAAGAAGACTTTAATAAGCGAAGAGTTATACCTCACCCCCAGAGAGTGTAACATAATGTGCTAAAGATATTAATTCTCCAAATTTCAATCGAGATCCCAAGGGAATTAAAAATAAAACTTGACAAAGGGATTCTAAAATTTATCTGGAAAGATAAAGAAACAAGACTTTCTAAGTTTGGAAAGTTTTGAACGAGTAATGGGGTAGATGTACCGTGCCAGATATTAACATTAAAAAGTGCTAATTTATACAAAAATGAATAGATGAATCAGAAAGAATAGGTATCCAGAAATCAACTCAAGCACGTGTGACAATTTAGTAAATGATAAAAGTGGCATTTCAAATCGATGGGGCAAGACGGTTTACGCAATAAATAGCTTTAGGACAACTGGCTAAACACTTGGAAAAAATAAAATTACATACTAAAATTAATGGCAGATAGGTTATTTAAATGTAAAAATTGAGACCATAAGATTGTTAGAGAAACTATCAGTAAATATTTACTTGGAGTGGAGAAGGTCTTTCAAAGCATGGCTCCAAAGGCAAAAACCATAAAGGGTAAAAATATTGAAATCCTGTAAGTCAAAAAAACCACTCTGACAAAATTGATAGGCGAGTAAAAAAGTGGGGGAATATGTCTGCAGCACACATGACAGCAGAAAGGGAAGGTTTTTCAAATCAGTAAAAGATGAGCTCTCCTTGCCCCCCACCGCTGCCTGGGGTAGGGGATTGGCACTATGGCTTGTGGTTAAGAGAACATGCTCTGGAATCAAGCTGCCTGATTCCAAGCGGGACTCCTTCTGTTACTTTGGGCAAGTGACCTAATCTCTTTGTGCCTCAGCTGCTTGGTCTGTAAAATGGGGATGCAGTGGCAATAGCGCCTGTAGACAGACAAGAGTACCTGGTTGGTAGGGCTGCTGCGTATAAGTGCTTAGAACAGTGTCTGGCACATGGCAGTGCTCAGGAAGCATGAACTGTTGCAGTTGGAGAGAAAATAGCACAAGAAACTCACAAGAGAAGGCATATAATCGGCCTACACACTTAAGAATGTTTTACTTTATCTTCTCCATAGCGTTCCCGTAGGTGCCTGGTATGCGCTCCAAGTGAATTCCAGCCACTAGCTGGTTAGGGCTCCTCTTCTGTAGCCCTTCCTGCCTCACCCCTCATGGGGCTCCCTGGGCTGACTCCTGAGGTCAAGGGTCAAGAAAACACCCCCTACCCCTTCCCTCCCGCCCTCCTACCCTCGCTGCCCTACCATCTCTGCCAGCTTGCGGATGGCGGGGCACAGGGTGTTGACGACGCTCTCGTACCACGGGTCTGCGCGGCCCAGGAACGCAGCCAACTCTCCGAGCTCCGAATGCCTGGATGCTGTGGGCTTCTGGGGACAAAGGGACAAGGGGACAGGGCAGACCCGTCAGGCCCTCTCTGGCACTCTCTTCCTACCCGGAGGGTCCCCAGGTACCAGTCCCAGGCAAACTAGCTTTGGGAATGTGGCCAAATCACTCAACCCCTTGGGGCATCGATTTCTGCACCATGTGAAGACTTGTTTTACACCTGAGATGAAGCTGGAATCCCCTTCCCTGAGGATGCCTGCCAGGGACACTGAAAAATGATCATCAGCCTTAAAAGGGGAGAGACAAGTATTGCCTTGAATTTAATGCTCTCCAATCAGAAGCAGAGTGGGCAACAGAAATGAAAAATTGCCAGTGCGGCTTCATTCCCGGCCCCCCAGGAAGGGTGGTGTGTATGTGGGTGAGTGAGTGAGTGAGTGAGTGTGTGTGTGTGTGTGTGTGTGAGCCCCGTTTGAGAAGCTTGCCATTAATTCCATTAGAAAAGCAAAACGATGCTCCCAGTGAGAGAGCATCTCTCTCTGGCCACATGCAGCCCCCAGGGCCCACATCCGTGGCTTCTGGGACAGAAGGCCTCCAGGTCTCTCCCAGCACCACATCCTAAGGAAGAATGACCCCAGTTCCTGCTCCTGACACCTTCCACCTCTTCCCCCATGTCCCCCGCCCCCCCCCCCCCATCCAGCCACCTCAGGTGCCAGCACAGGGATGTAGTAGAGCTGCAGGCTGAGTCTGGGAGTGAGGCAGAACTTCTGGGTCTCTCGTTTCCTGGCAAGGGGGAGCAGAGCACAGGCATGAGGGCAGGTGTTTTGGCTTCAGACAGACTTGGTTCCACATCCTGGCTCTGTTATTTATTATCTCTTGACTCTGGGCAATTGACCTACTCTCTCTGAACCTCTGTTTTCTCATCTGTAGAATGGGTGCAGTAAAGCAGGAAGCCGGGTGCGAGGGCAGGGGGAGCACTGTGCACCATCCTCTGCCCTCCCACCCTGGCCTCGGTCTCCTGAGCTCCCCCGCCCCAACCCTTCCATCCTTCACCAGCACAGGCTGGGCCCACCTGGGCTCCTCGGGGCCCTACCTGAGGCTGTGGTAGGCCCGGGCCAGGCGCCCCAGCATCCGGTCATCCCCCAGCACCAGCACGTGGGCCGTGTGGAGCCGGGAGACCCCAGGCAGCAGCTCCCTATCCCCGCTGGGCCTGCCAATCCTCCGGTGCAGCCCCGGGGGCCCATCCCAGCTGCTGGGCATCAGGATGTCCGGGGGCCACACCCGCTTCTTGATGCCCCCTTTGCGCTGCAGCCCGGCTCGCTCCACCTCGGGGCTGCCGGGTGTGGGCGGCTCGTCGGCCCCCCAAGGAAGGTCCCGCTCGATGCCGCTGTCGGTGGACAGCACGGACGCCCGGGCCAACTCCCGGTCTGGCAGGAAGCCCTGCAGATCCAAGGCTTCCAAGTCTGCACTGAGGCGGAGCTGGGATCGCAGGCGCAGGAAGAGCACCAGTTCCTCCCCTGGGATGTGGAGACAAAGGGGACCGTCAGGGCGGAGAGGGGACGCGAGGCTGGCAGGGCCCCACCCTGGCAAGGCCGGTGGTTCCGTGTTTCCCACACACCGTTAGCTGAACAGAAGCCCCATGAGATGCTCCGTGAAGGAACAGAGGTTCTGTGGCCAACAGAGACTGAGAACCCCACACACTCCTGCCACAAGTGAACATCTTAAAGGCTCTGAGAGGTCCTGTAGCAAAGAAATCAGCTTAACGCAGCGCCTCCTGACTCTGGAGCCCTCTCCTCCACATTTGCTCATTAGCAACCTCCATCCTCCAGCTCCCCCCCACCCCCAGTTTCCCCCGGGACACAGATAACAGAGCATCAGCTCCTGGCTTTTCTGATCGACCTTCATTTCATTGCTCATGAGGAAACTGAGGCCCCCAGGGAACTGAGTCCGTCTAGGGTGACCCAGCACGTGAAAGGACGCGTGGGCCTTGAACCCGGTTCACCAGTTTGGCACTTCCCACCACAACCTGCCGCTCTATCTTCCCCCCTCCCTTGAGAAGAGCCAGGGGGACTGGGGGACAGACATCAGGGTGGAGGGGGAGTGTGGGCAAGTGGGCCTCTCTAGAAGGCCCCCTCCTGCTCCGGAAACCATAACTTTTTTGTGCCTGCCTCCTTCTTGGGGACATGTACTGTCTGTTGGCATCATCGTGGCATGTGGCACTTTCTAGACACATGTGGCCAGTGGCTAATGCACGGAGTGTTCTGACATAGAGAAAATGTATCCTCTTTTCAGATGCTGCAAACAACTCAGGGAACAAGGAGCACACACAGATACACAGGCGGACACAAAGACACAACACACACACAGACACACAAAGACACAACACAGACACACACAGACACACAAAGACACACAAAGACACAACACAGACACACACAGACACACAAAGACACAACACAGACGCACAAAGACACAACACAGACACACACAGACGCACAAAGACACAACACAGACACACACAGACACACAAAGACACAACACAGACACAAACAGACACACGAAGACACAACACAGACACACAGACGCACAAAGACACACACAGACGCACAAAGACACAACACACACACAGACACACAAAGACACAACACAGACACACAGACGCACAAAGACACAACACAGACACACAGATGCACAAAGATAGACACAGGCACACACAGATACACAGGCAGACACAAAGACACAACACAGACACACACAGACACACAAAGACACAACACAGACACACACAGACACACAAAGACACAACACAGACACACAGACACACACAGATACACAGGCGGACACAAAGACACAACACAGACACACACAGACACACAAAGACACAACACAGACATAGACGCACAAAGATACACACAGGCACACACAGAGACACAGACGCAGACATACACACAGATACACAGGCAGACACAAAGACACAACACAGACACACAGACGCACAAAGACACAACACAGACACACAGATGCACAAAGATAGACACAGGCACACACAGATACACAGGCAGACACAAAGACACAACACAGACACACACAGACACACACAGACACAACACAGACACACACAGACACACAAAGACACAACACAGACACACAGATGCACAAAGATAGACACAGGCACACACAGATACACAGGCAGACACAAAGACACAACACAGACACACAAAGACACAACACAGACACACACAGACACACAAAGACACAACACAGACACACACAGATACACAGGCAGACACAAAGACACAACACAGACACACACAGACACACAAAGACACAACACAGACACACAGACGCACAAAGACACAACACAGACACACACAGACGCACAAAGACACAACACAGACACACAGACGCACAAAGACACAACACAGACACACACAAACAAACAAAGACACAACACAGACACACAAAGACACAACACAGACACACAGACGCACAAAGACACAACACAGACACACAGATGCACAAAGATAGACACAGGCACACACAGATACACAGGCAGACACAAAGACACAACACAGACACACACAGACACACACAGACACAACACAGACACACACAGACGCACAAAGACACAACACAGACACACACAGACACACAAAGACACAACACAGACACACAGAGACACACAGATACACAGGCAGACACAAAGACACAACACAGACACACACAGACACACAAAGACACAACACAGACATACAGACGCACAAAGATAGACACAGGCACACACAGATACACAGGCAGACACAAAGACACAACACAGACACACAGATGCACAAAGATACACACAGGCACACACAGAGACACAGACGCAGACATACACACAGATACACAGGCAGACACAAAGACACAACACAGACACACACAGACGCACAAAGATACACACAGGCACACACAGAGACACAGGCAGACACAAAGACACAACACAGACACACAGACGCACAAAGATACACACAGGCACACACAGATACACAGGCAGACACAAAGACACAACACACACACACAGACACACAAAGGTAGACACAGGCACACACAGAGACTCAGACGCAAACATACACACAGAAGCACAATAAATATACATAGAGATAGACACACACAGTGCACACACAGAGCAAACATAAAGACACATACACAGACACACAAAGACACAACACAGACACACAGATGCACAAAGATAGACACAGGCACACACAGAGACACAGGCAGACACAAAGACACAACACAGACACACAGACGCACAAAGATAGACACAGGCACACACAGGTACACAGGCAGACACAAAGACACAACACAGACACACAGACGCACAAAGATAGACACAGGCACACACAGAGACACAGACGCATACACACAGATACACAATAAATATACATAGAGATAGACAAACACAGTGCACACAGACGCAAACATAAAGACACATACACAGACACACAAAGACACCTGCACACACACCGAGAGACATACAAACACACACAGATGCACAGACACACACACACACACACACACACACGCATACACCACTACTTCCAGCCCCCTCCCCCCGGAGGGGTCAAAGGCACTGCACTTACAGAGCTGCTCCTCATCGGTCCATAGGTGGAAGGTGATATGGGGGCTGGGCAGAGGGATGCTTGGCAGCCGGGCCTGGGGGCGGTCACCTGAAGGAAGGCGCAGGCTGTGGCCGCCACGGAGGAGAGGACTGTGGGATTCTTCTCTGCCCTCGCCCCACCCCCAGCTCCTGTGTGGGACCTATGGGGGTGGGTGGCAGAGACACTTGCCCTCCCATATCTGGCCCTGTCGAGTTCCTCTGCCTCTCTGCCACCACCAGCTCATCCAGGGCCTAACACCTGCCCAGGAATGCCTAGCGGCTCCCAGTTTCCTGCAAACTTCCTAGCTGGGCCTTTAGGACCCTTCAGAAGCCAGCTCACTGCATCATTCCCAACCTTTTTTCCCTCCCCCAGCCCCGCTGCAGCCATGCTGCCTTTCCCACTGTTCAGAGACATCCTGGCCACATGCAGACCAGGGGAAAAGCCTCCGTATTTCTCAGGGCCTCCTCCATGAGCCTGCACACAGTAGATGCTCAATTAATGTTTGCTCCTGGTGCTGAAAAGAGTCACGGCCAAGTACGAAGGGCAGCAGGAAGCCTGCATCCAGGGGAGAGACCAGGGCCAGCCAACCCCCCTCTCCTCCTTCCAGAAACCTTCCTGACACTCCAGCCCTGGAGTCATCCCCTCTCCAGACCTTATTGGCTGCCCACTGGGCACACCTAACATGTAGCCTTAGGATTTAACTTCCACATAGCACAGCTCCCTCCTGAACAAGGCTGCCAGCTTCCTTAGGGGAGAGCAACCCACGGTCACAGAACACTTACTACTGTTCTCACCACGCCCACAGTGCTATCATCTCACCAGGTCCTACCAGCAACCCTGGGGCACAGGTAATATTATCTTCACTATAGAGGAGGAGTCAGGGGCACAGAGAGGTTAAGTAACTGGCCTGAGGTCACACAGTAAGTGGCAGAGCCAGAATCTGAGCCCAGGCAGCCCGGCTACAGAGTCCATGCTTTTACCCATGACACGGTGCCCATAACCACTGTCCCATGCTGCCTCCCAGCAGCAGGGGCTCAACGTGGGTGCTGGCTGGCCATTAAGGTGCGCAGGGCAAGTCTGGGCGGGAGGCAGGTGCCTGGATGTGTCTGGGATGGTGGGGGCAGCCCAGACTGGTCTTGTCCTGCCCACGCAGATTTACTGCTGAGTTAGCAAGTGGTACCCAAGGAGAGCAAAGCCAGATTTGCCCCAGGGTTTGGCCCAGCTTTGGGAGGGGAGAGGCTTCATGAATAGACATTTCCATGTGGCAATCAGAGGCAGTGTAGAATATTAAAGCAAAATAAGAGGAGGTTAACAAGGAGGAAGTTTTAGTAGGTGCCCAACCTGCCTGCCTCACCCTGACTTCTGCAGTCTCCACCCCACCTGGGGCTGCCGAGGTCAAGCCCAGGGCGGGCTGGCACACTGGCCTCTGCCCATGGTTTCCAGTCCTCAGGCAAGTGCTGTGTACCTATGGGTGCACCGTGTGTTCGGGGCATGCAGGCTGACGAACTCCATGGGTGCTCTGAGCGGCCATGAAACAGGACACAAATCAGAACCGTCCTCCAATAGCCAGAAAATATATGTTCCAGACACTTCTCTGGAGTTTCTGCAACACACACGGGCTTGCTTCCCATCAGTGTATGGCATTGTCTTATAAAAATGCAAGCAGAAAGGAAGCGTTGGAATAAAAATCTGTGAGACCAGATGGAAGTGATGTGGACTCAGATGCTATTTTGGATGCCGTTTAGAGGATCCGTGGACCATTGGATCCCTTGGTTACTATAGTATAGTGGTTAAGAACTAGACAGCCTGGGTTTGAATCTCAGCTCTGCTACTTACTAATTGGGTGATCTTGGGCAAGATTTATAGCCTCTTTCTAACTCTGCTTTCTCACCTGCAAAATGGGGTTAACGCCTTCTACCTCATAAATAGTCTACTGTAAGGATTAATTGATTTAATATAGGTAAACTGCTGAGAACAGCAACTGCGGTATAGTAGGTGCCCAGTAGGTGTCAGCTGTTATCATGACCCTAATTACCCACCTTCTAATTAGCCCGGGACCTTCAAGCTCCTGGGAGCCGCTGTGTGTCCCACCCCGCTTCAGTCACGCGCGCGGACTCGGAGCAGGTACAGCGCTGGTCTCTGGCGCCCCCTGCAGGGTACCCGGACCGCAGCTCACCACGCCTGCCGCTTACCGCCGCAGCGCCCCCTGGCGGCCTCCGCCGGCCCCAGCAGCGAGCAGTAAATCTCCTCCAGCCTCTCCAGGTGGCCCTCCCGGCTCGGGCTGGGCTCGCTGGCCATCTGCTCCACGGCTGCCACCACGGCGTGGAAATAGCGCTCCAGGGCGCGGCGGGAGCTGGTCTGCCAGGGAGGAGCATCAGATCTTGAGTGCCGGCTCTGCACCCACCCACCCCTGCTCCAACGCCAAGCCTGCAGGTGCACGGACAGCCCAGTGGCACCTCCCCTCTGCCCGGGACTCTGGCAGGAGCTTCCCCATGAAGGCCTTCCCACGTCCAGGGCTCCGCTCCTGCCCTGCCATAGCTGTTGCCCGATGCCGCCTGCAGCTGGGGGTCCCCTCTGGCCCCTCACACCGTGGTGTGGGGGGACAGCTGGTGCCCGGCAATGTCGGGAACCCAGGGGGCCAGGGATGGCCTCTAGTGCCCACCCTCCTTGGAATGTCACTAAGTATCTGGATCACTGTTCTGCCATCACTCGGATGTAAACTCCAGGAAGGCAGCAGTTTTGTCTGTCTCATTTACAGCTGCATCCCCAACACCTAGAACATCTGCTAGCACGTAGTAAGTGCTCAATAAATATTTGTTGAATATTTCCTAAACGTCTCTCACTCCTATACTGCCTTGACATACCACCTATAAATCATTATTTTTCTTTAAATCATTGCACTTTTTTGGTTCAAAATTATTTCAAAAGCAAATTTTATATTGCTGCTCTAAGTAAAAGTTATGTCACTTGTCATAAGCAGAAAATAACTAAGATGAATATAATGATCACAAAACTCTATTATTAAATTCTAGCCAGGTACTATGGCCTGCCAAGGCTTTAGAGCTGGAAGCTTGCTTTTTCTTTTAAAAAAGGCAGATTAGCAAGCGTTCAAGAGGTTAAGGTTGAAGCACCAAGCTGAGCCTTTCTCCTTAATGCACACAGGTTCTGAAGAGCTTCTCACTCTCGGAGTTTCATCACGCTCTCCAGCACCGAAGGCTCCCGTCTCCATGGGTGCCTCTCTGACACCGTGAGAACTCCCCTGGATCACTCTTCTCTGGCTGTGTCCCCTCACCCCCACTCACCACCAGCTGATCCCAGCTCATGACTGAGGATGTGGGGCCCAAACGAGTGACACGGGCAGGCACAGCAGGGCTTGCTCTGATCTCTTTTTTGTGCTAGGGGTCCGCTGAGCAGGGTCTTAACTTCCTGGGCTAAGGGAGAGTGGGTCATTCTGACTAGCTAGGGCTCCAATAAATATCTGCTGAATGACCAGCTGAATGAACACGAGCAATGAGAGGGACAAGGAATCAGAGTTGGAAGGGGCCACAGGGACCATCTCGTCTTGTTGCTTCATTTTATAAATTGATTATAAGTGAATTAATTAAATAGTTATCAAGTACCCACTAGGTGCCAGGCACTGTTCTAAGTGCTGGGGTACAGCAGTAAACAAAACAGACAAAAATTCCTGTCTGCATGCAGCTTATATTATAGTGTATCTCTCTGTGTGTGTGTGTGTGTGTGTGTGTGTGTGTGTGAAATAATAAACAAGATGAGTTAAATTTATAGTATGATAAATAACTGTAAAGTGATGAAAAGAAAAGAAAGCAGGGAAGGAGGATGTGCAATTTGGGGGAGGGGCTGAAGTTTTACATAGTGACCAAAGGAGCCTCACTGAAAGGTGACTTTTGACTAAAAGCCTAAAGGGAGTGAAGGGTCGAGCCGTGTGGGTACCTGCCACGGGGCAGCCCCACCTGGACACCATCTCTAGCATCCAGAACACAGAGCCGGGTTGTCCCAGGCGGACCTCCCAGTCTCGAGACCTTGTCAGATCCTGTGGACACATGGGGAGACCAATCTACGCCCCCTGCCTCCTACCTGGGCCACGGACCAGGCCCTCAGCAGACAGGATGTGGGCTGGTGGCTAAATAAGGCCTACCCACCAGACCGTGGTTGGCTGGGCCACCTCTCCCAGGCCCCACCGGTCCTCGAACCAGCAGGTATGACTGGGAACAGCATCCCTAAAGCAGAATTCCAGATAAGGAGGCTGGGGTCTCAGGAGGCAGGGAGCCCCAGCACCCAAAAGGGGAGGGGCGGGTGCTGGGGGACCACTGAAGACCCCTTAACTCCAAGCTTCCGAGGGTCTCTAACTTCAGATCAGTGACGCATTCCCTGGGTCTCTCCTGGCTCTTCTTTGGTCCCTCCCCCACCAATTCTCTTTTCACAACAATGGAGACTCAGAGCCGTGAGCTCCGGATAAAGTGAGGTGGCAGAGGAGGCATAAGATTTTGACTATGCTTAAAAAAATACAGCTTTCACTTTCAGCATTTCTTTTTTCTATAGCGGAATAGTGCACGCATCAGACCCATTAATTTCAGCCCTGAACCCCACCCCATTCTTGACCCAGCACCTCCCAATCCTACCCCATTCCTGATGCCCTCAAACCCAGCCCAGCCTCACTTCCAAGCCAACCCCTGAACTCCAGCCACATCCAACTCGGGGATGGAGTGAGGCTGGGGATCCTCTAATGCCTGCATCACTGAGAAACAAACACCAATGCGCTTAAAATGTTAGGGAACTGTTGACCAAACCCACCCACTTTGGCCAGGCACGCTGATCACCGCTTGCCTGAGCTGTCTCACAACAGGAGGTCCCGAGAATTCAGGAGGGGCCAAAAGAGGGAGGAGACGACCAACCTCCCAGAGTCCTTCGCACTGGAATCCACCTTGGCTGAGAGATACGCCACCAGGAAGGACCCTGAGTCAGACTATGGACCAAGCAAGATGATTGGCCAGAGACAACCCGGAAACTAACCCGAGACTGCAAGCCACGTGGCAGAGCAGTTCTCCTGGGTTCCCTTACCCTGCTGCCCTCCGCCCGGGCGCCCCTTCGCAATAAAGTCTCTTGCTCTGTCAGCACGTGTTGTCTCCTCGGACAATTCATTTCCGAGTGTTAGACAAGAGCCCACTCTCGGGCCCTGGAAGCGGTCCCCCTTCCTGCAACACTTACATGTTTGACACTGCTGTGTCAAAATGGTGCCTTGACCATGGGCTGTTTGGTGAGCCAGAAACAATCTCCAGAGCCGCAGGTGGCCACACAGGGGCTGCCGGGTCAGCTGACAAACTCTGCTCAGGAAGGCAACTACCCTCCCCCCTTCCCGAGAGCCACGGCCAAGTGCGGGGAGAGGGGACAGTAGCCCACGTTAGGACAGACACATGAGACACATTAGGGGCCATAGGTGCCTGTGCTAAAAGCAGCCTGGGGCTTAGGTACGAGTCCGGGGTGGGAGGGCATTCCTCCATCACGCGTCTGTGTGCTGTGAGCCCCCCAGGGGGCTGTTATGGAAGGAGGGATGTCCCGGATGGCGGCACGGGGGAAGGGAGTCAAGAACCCTCAGTGGGTCCAAGCAGCTGGGCAACCACAAAGGAATGGCGTGGACGGTCCTTTTAGGGAAAAGGAATGACAGAAAACGACCAACATGGTTTAAGGAGGAACCCAGCCGCACATAAAAGACACCCATCAAAGGAAGGATCCAAGACCTAGGGCTCAGGGCGTGGAGAGTTCCAGATGGAAACAAGAGGAGGAAGGGCAACGGCTCCAGTGCATGTTGACGGGCAAAGCGGGGTCTGAGACATACCAAACGTTAATAGCTAATGTGTGTGGGTAGAGGGGTGTGAGTGATTTTTATCTTCTTTCTTGGCTCTTCTGCATTGTTTTTCAAATTTTCCTTAGTGAATGTGTCTTTATTTTTGGTTTGGGTAAAAAGGTGATATGGAAACAGGAGAAGCAGGAAGCGAGGGGAGTGAGGACTGGTTCCGGGGGGGTGGGGGGGGCGGGGGGGGCAGGGCAATGACCTCACCTGCAGCTTCCTTTGCAGCACTCCTGCCTCGCAGGCCTCCCCC
Organism: Balaenoptera acutorostrata; assembly: GCF_949987535.1. NCBI lineage: Eukaryota > Metazoa > Chordata > Mammalia > Artiodactyla > Balaenopteridae > Balaenoptera > Balaenoptera acutorostrata. The sequence continues at coordinate 8,090,633 of NC_080083.1, read as the reverse complement.
AGCGCCGCCTGCAGGGCGTGGGAGACCACGTGGCGCATGCAGGCCTCTGGTGTCTGCTGCCCCTGGGCCGCCTCGATCTCCAGCAGCAGGGCGCTGCACACGGAGGGAGACACCAGCTCAGGATCCACGAAGAGGAACACTCTGAGGGCAAAGGTGGGGGGACCGGGAGCTGATGAGGAGGACCACGGGGAGAAGGGCCACCCTCAGAACCTTGCAGCACCTGTCACCCCCCCCCCCCAAGTTATTCACCTCCTCCAAAAACGGGAGCCTCAAATTCAAAGTTCTATTGGGGGACAACACTAGGGAGTGGTGGGGAGTGCAGCAAAGAAGAGCAAGCACGGCCCTTCCAGGGGGGCAGCTGGTCCCTCTGGGTCCCTCTCGTGTCTGGTAAGTTCCAGCTGAAATGCCGCTCCCTCCCTCAGCGTCGTGGCCCGTTGACCCCGTAGCCCTCTAGGAGGGACCCTAAATCCTGCCTGCTGAAACGAGCTCTGAACCCTAAGTGAGCCCCTTCTTCTCTCATCACCCTCAGCACACCAGAAAACCAACCTCACCCACCCTCTCTTCCGTACTCAACTGTCATTTCAACCTCTTCAATGCCAAGTCCTCTGGATCCCTTCCCCTCCCTGCATGCTCCACGAACACAGAGCCCCAAGCTACACCTTTCAGTACCAGGCGAGCAGAGGTACCTGCAGGGGAGGAGGCTACGCAACCCCCGCTCCACCCCCGACTCCATCAGCCTCTCTCCCCAGCACGAGCAGTGGACGTGTCCTCAGTCTTACACACACACAGATGAAAGACCCCGGATCTCATGGTGTGACTGTGGCCTGAATTATTGATATTCTAGAGGTGCCTCTGGCTGCTTGATGCAACGCCATGGCCAAGGGCAGAACGGAGGTGGAACCATGGACCTGCAGAACGGCCCAGTGCTCGTGTCCACGTTCTGCATGTGAGCGGGCGAGCTCTGAATCCAGCCCAGGAAGAAAGTCCTAACTGCTTTCAGGGATCTCCAGGGAAGGACACGCCCCATCCACGCTGAGGACGTCCCGCTGCTGGACCAATGCCATGGGTGGGAGGGGCTCCTCCGCATCCAGCCTCCTCACCTGTCCTGCAGGCAGCACCCTGGCTGGGGCCACTCACCTCTCCCGGAAGGGGTACAGCTCGCTCGTCAGGTTCTGCTCGGCAATGACCAGCCTCTGGTACAGCGTCCCTGCAGGGCAGACCACTTCAGCCAACCAGCGTCTGAGTCTCTGACCCCCATTCCCTACTTTCCCAGAAGGTGCTGGGGCTTTTGAGCTCCCTGGAATCCCGGAGAGGAAGGCAAGACCTCGGGCGGAGCTGGAGCGGCTCTTACCTGGGACGGCCGTCTCCGTTTTCAGCCTCATGGCGCACTCCAGGGCGACGGTGCAGTAGGGGGCGGGCAGGGTCAGCAACCTCGTGCAAAAGGCATAGGTCCTCCGGTGGAGCTCCTCTGTGATGCCCGTGGCCTGGGTGACAGGGAGGAGTCAGGGTGCCCAGAGCCCTAGGTCTCGAAGGGTCCTGGGTGGGGCGGGGTGATGGGGGGCCGGGGGGGGGGGAGAGCAGCCAGACCTGGGCTCATACTTCCCTCCCAAGTCTACACCTTCAGCCTCTTCTCCCAGCATCTCTAGGACATCTCCCCCCGCACACCACATTCAGGCTTATCAAGATGGAAACTCATCCCCCTCCTGTTCTGCCAGCAAGTCAACTCCCCTCGCAGCCCTTCTGCTCTGTCGGGGTTGCAGATTTACCGCCACTACCTCCCCAATGTCATCTCTTCGTGTATCAGGGCGAGGGGAGGGCTATGGGGAGAAGCCAGTTAGGGGCAGGTGCTCCTAGAGCTCCTCTAGGCTCGCTCGCCAGGCAGAGACCGCTTGTCTCCTGAGTGTCCAGCCCCGTCACCCGTGGGTCACCCCGACCCCCTTCACCCTCAGTCCCCGCTCACCTTAGTGAGCACGTACATTAGAGTGTGCAGCAAGGGAATGATGACATGCCGGGCGTCCTCACTTTCTGCCTGGAAAACAGGAGATCACGGGACATGGACGGGGCTGGGGGTCGCAGGGGTCTCGCCACACCCTAGCGGGAGATGGGGCGGAAGGCAGTGTCCCAGCAGGCCGAGGGGAGTGGAAAAGGGCCACAGCCTGTCCTGGTAGAAGAGCCGGGCGGGGGTGGGGGGGCGCCGCACAGGTGCGGGAGCCCAGGTGTGAGGGCGTGGGGGAGGGGAGCAGGGAACTCCCTGGGGGAGGCGCGGCACTGTCTCGGGGGAGGAGCCGGCAGCAAAGCGACAGGCGAGGCGCCAGCTTGGAGGCTCCCTTGAGGGCAGCGTTTCCCAAACCTAGAGCACGGGGTGGCGTGGAGAGTAATTATGAGGACAATTGTGAAAATTTTTAGTAGTTAGGCATTTACATTTACAGGTACTTTCCATTTCTGTCCAGGGACACGGGTTTTCCATTTACGGTCGTGTTGTAGAGATCCTTTTTGAAAGACGTTAACTCAGGTCAAAGAGTGGGAGTCAACGTAAAGATAAAATTGCTTATAGCAAAGTACTGGAGAGGGAGAAATACGGTAGAAATCAAACGACCGAAGTGTGTGGGGACACGGGGCGGATGGGCCCGAGTGCCCAGCGGGAATGGCCCCTCTTCCTCTCGTGCCCGTCTGCCCCCGCACCCGCCCGAAGCCCGAGGACTCACCTTCTCCAGTTCTCTGAGCAGGATGCGGACCAGTGCCGGACTCTTGCCAGGATCCCGCTCGACCTTCTTGTGCAGGGACCATCTCCACATGCCTGGGTCAGGAGAAAGGGGTGCCCAGCCCAGCCAGGCGGGACGGGGGCGGGTGGCCTCTGAGAGGAGACCCCTCTGAGCAGGACCCTGAGCCCGGGAGTCCCAGGTCTGACCCCCGCCCCCACTGCCAGGTGCTGGGCTCCGCGCCCATCGGGGGGCTTCTCTGATCTGCAGCCCCGGTGGGCGGTGAATTCCCAGGGCAGGAGGGAGGGAGGCGGGATGCTAGCGGGGACAGGTGTGTGCACGTGGCTTCCGGAGCAGCGACGTTTACAGCTCAGCACCCCAAGCCCCGCTCCTGGGGGTCATGCGGGCCTGGAGTGCCAGGCGACTTTTATTTGCAAGGCAAGTTGGAGAAGGCGGTTAAGAAAGAGGGCGGCAGACCCCCGATGGGCTGTGCCACAGTCCCTGGAGGCTGAGCCAGGGGGCAGAGAAGGCCTTCTGGGTCCTTCAGGCTCCAAGGATTTCCAGGAGGACGGGGGCTTGGCTGGAAGCCCCTCATTCTGTGAGCTCCAGGCTGGGGCGCTTTCTCGAGAACACGTGGGCAGAGTTGGCTGGGCTGGGGTAGGGGAAGCAGAGAGCGGACAATGCCTGCCCGCTCTTACCTTGGTTGCTCGGCAGGGCAGGGGCCTGGGCGCTGAGCTCTCGGAGAACAGCATGCACGCTCCGCTGGAGGTCCAGATCCACATCTGGGCAGCAGGGTGGGGAAGCTTTGAGGCCAGGAGCCCCTGGCCTTACCCTTGCTCCCACCTCCACTCTCCCTGAGAATGTCTTTAGCCTCTTCTCCGAGCCTCAAGAGGTGCCCGGAAGTAATCAGCTTAGAGCTGGCAGCCTGCATCCCGGCCAGGACTGCAATGCAGCCTTTCAATCAGCATTTCTGTGTTCTTTGTAAAATCCACATTCCCCAGAGTGCGGTACGTATATTGCCAGTGACATGCGAGACAATTTTAGATGGTACACAAATGATTCTAAAATTTGAGTAATTATGCACTTATTTTAATGTATAGAAAAAATATATAACTAGTTCCTCAACTAGTATGAAGCTAAAATTTAAAGTCAATTTAAAGAAACATATCAGATAAATACCAGGAGGTGACAAGAACTCTCTCCCTGACCAAACTTCACTCAGGATCCTCGAAGCCCTGTTCTCCACTAGGCCCTCAGCATAGCCCCTGTACTGTCTTTGGTCTCCAAGCCCAGTTTTAGCAAGAATCCTGCTGTCAGTCGATAGAAGTCCCTCTCCCTGATATCTGATCGAGTTCTCTATTCCCCACCTTTGATGTGTAAGTCCTTGACCTGCGTCCAGCAAGAATCCTGTTAGGTCAGTTTAGTAAGAATCTCCCACCCCTGAGGTCCCCTCTTAGGAATTTTCCATCCACTGACCCCTCCCTCTGTTTGTTAGCTGTAAATCCCCAGCTGTCTTTGCCTTATTCAGAGCAGAGGCCCATCTCTCTCCTCTATTGCAATAATCTTGAATAAAGTCTTCTTTAGGGTTTAACAAGTGTCAAAATAATTTTTTTCTTTAACAGCAGAGCATTGACATTGCCGAGCGGTGGAGGTGGGTACACGAATCAGTAACTGACGTTTGGAAAGTACCTCACTGATCTCCCGCTACAACGCTACAACGAGTTTAAGGAACCAAGGAGCTTTGTGCTGTTGGGCTGCGAAATCCATCACCTCCTGCCGAGGCCACGCTTCCCAGCCAATAGGGACAGCAGCAGGAATTCTAAAGCCAGCTCCTCCTCGGGAACCTTTGTTGGTGACTGACTCTGGCTCAGGGATTCCCCAACCCAAGACCCGTCAGTCTAACACAGTTCCACCCAACCCTTCCTCCCTTCCTCCTTCCTTCAGAGTCAGATTTTCATCACGGTCCGGGCGCTTGCTCTCCCAAGCCCTCACCAGCTCCCTGTCCATTTTCTGTCCCGCAGGTGTTTCCCCACGTGAAGCCTTGCATGTCTCATCTTGTCTTGCTGTCTGCTTCTTAGAGGATCTGGACCAACACAGGAAGTACGGGAGACACTCCCTGAACCATCAATTCCCCTTTACGATCAGCTCCGACCAAGAGGATGTTTTTACAGGCGAGGGTGCAGTCTCTTGTTGTCAGGCAGTACAAACCACACGCCTCAGAGGTTCCCCTTTTGCCTTGGCGGTCAGGAAACTTACAGCCAAAGCGGGGCCCCGTCTCAAAAATCAGCTTATCTCAAGTGACAGAGACCTCTCTCCTTTGTTCCTTTTCCGGTGCGCTTGCTTCACATTCTCCTAAACATATATCTTAATTGCCTCAGATTCCTTTGGAAATAGGTAGGGTAGAGAGGACAAATCTAAAAAACCAGCAGGTTGCAGGCCAGGAGTTAGAATTTGTTTGGGTCAAGGCACCCCATGCCCTGGTGCTCAGGGACTGGCCCTTCCATGGTTCTGGTGTGGGCCCTTGCACGTCTGCTGGGGCCACCCAGCATCTCTGAAACCCTCACTTTCCTCCTGCCTCTCACTTGTCCCCCTGCCCAGACCAGGTCCAGGTCTGATCCTGAGTCTCCTTCAGGCTCAGAGCGGGCAGGAAGTGGGCAGGCGTTACAGCGCACGCTTGCCCACCCGGCCACTCTGTTGGGCAGTGCAGCATCTCCTAAAACTGGCAAAGAAATTATTTAGCCTGGCAAGAAGTCCTGTCACAAGCCATCCTTCCATCTACCCAGCTCCACCTGGCATGAAAATAAATGAGTTAACGCAGGGTGAGTTATTAAAAAATAATGCTATGTCCTATTTCTTCTTTCCTTCTTTCTTCCTTCTCCCTTCCCTTCTTCTGCCCACCTCCTCGCCATGGACTACAAAAAAGACTTAAAACTGTGATAACTGTTATTTCCTCCCTGCCCCCTCATTAGAAGGGCAGCCAAACCTTTGTCTTCTGAGTCCTAGGTTCTCCTCCTTTGCAGAGGGAGTTAAGTTTTTATGTTTCAGAGAAAAATGGAGAAGTTAAACTCTGCCAGTAGCCCCGGGAGACAACCCCAAATAAACTTTGTTTTCAAAAGTCTGGGCAGCTGGAACAAACTCTCAGGCTTTGGTCCACATCTGGCTTGCAGACGTGTCTTGTTTGGGCTTGTAGAATGTCTTGGAAAAAAAAAAATTGAACTAGCTGCCAACATTCACAAATCAGGAGATTTTGCATAAAACTTTGGATTTCTGGCATCTCCTGAAAGTCTGTTGACACTGGGCGTACATTCTTTTTACATGTGACAGTGACAGGGGCTGGGGAACAGCTGCCCCTTGAGACAGGGCACAGCTCCCCTAGGGCTTCAGAGTGGTCACTCTCCTTGTTTCCCTCACTTACATCCTCTCCCCGGCCCCTTGACTTTGAGACCCCTGGCTGTCTGATTGACACAATCAAGCTGGATTGTCTCCAAGGGATGGGGGTGAAGGCTGCTGCTTATTTAAAGACGGGAGTGGCAATTCAAGCGTGGAAGGTTGGATTCCCAAGACTGTGAGGGCACGAGGGTTATGGGAACCCAGGAAGGAGGGAGACCAGGATTGGCTGGGACATAGCTGACCGGTAGTGGCAAAGATCTCAGATGAGGGCAGCTAAGCACTAAACTCTGTGTGCTTGAGTGCCACTGCTGTGGTCTCCTGGGCCACCTTTGCCAGAGTACAAGAATGTCCACAAAGGAGCCCCCTGTCTCCTTATGGACTATGCAAGCTGTTCTGGGGGCTGCAGCCATAGTGGACTGAAGACCACTGACACTTCCCATCATCAAGACTTTGTAACCCCTGGGCTTCTCACAGGATCCCAAGGAGAGGAGGGGGGTACCGCAAGTGAATGACATTGGAATTTGTACTGACCTTGGAAAACAAGAGCTTGAAGCTGGATTTGATTTGATTAAGCCAAAGAAATAATATTTCTCGTGCCTCAAGTATCTCAGGGTCGTTTATACATGATATGCAATGTCTAACAGCATTCTTGATCCAGAACAACCACTAAATAAATAACATTCAATATCCACCCCTCCATCCAGAAATAGGATATAACTATCAGGTGTCCAGATTACTATTAACACCTAACATTTAAATAGCACTTGAGGGCCTCCCTGGTGGCGCAGTGGTTAAGAATCCTCCTGCCAATGCAGGGGACACAGGTTTGAGCCCTGGTCCGGGAAGATCCCACATGCCGTGAAGCAGCTAAGCCGGTGCACCACAACTACTGAGCCTGTGCTCTGGAGCCCACGAGCCACAACTACTGAGCCCACGCACCACAACTACTGAAGCCGGCGCGCCTAGAGCCTGTGCTGCGCAACAAGAGAAGCCACCGCAATGAGAAGCCCGCGCACCACAACGAAGAGTAGTAGCCCCTGCTCGCCACAACTAGAGAAAGCCCACGCGCAGAAACAAAGACCCAACGCAGCCAAAAATAAATAAATACATTAAAAAATAATAATAAAATAAATAGCACTTGAGTGGTATACACATAGCCTTATGTAGGCGTAGCAAGACCATGGTACGTGTTCATCAAACCAAGTTCATTTTTGTCGCAGGCAGATGAGAAGACTACATTTCCCAGACTCCCTTGTGGTTTGACAGGAGCCATGTGACTGAGTTCTGGCCAATGGCACGTGGTGGAGGTGGTATGTGCCACCTTCAGACGTGGCCATAAAACCCTCCGCCCTATCCTCCCTGAGCTTGGAATATATATGTGGAAGATGATGGTGCCCCGAGGGGAAAGAAGCCTATGTCCCTGAAAGACTGTAGCCCAGATGGGGTGGTGACATGAGTAAGAACTAAGCATTTGTTGCGTTGATCTACTGACACTGGGGTCATCTGTTATGGCAGCCACTGTTCTCTGACTCAGGGACACACAAAGTGTGTCCCCGGTGTGTTGTCTCATTGGATTCTGAGCAGAGCCCTGTGAGTTTGGCAGAACAAATACTGTTCTCCCTGTTTTGTGGAATCTAGATTAAAAGTCGCCCCATATCGCCTCTCCAACCACAGAAGGTCAGACTCAGAGGGACCTCGGAGGCTGGCTCTCTTCCCATTTCCCAGAGGGGGAAATGAGGCTCAGAGGGGAGAGGCGATTTTCGCAAGGTCACAGAGCTTTTTGTTGGAGGAGAGCTTTCTGTTTGCCAAAATGCACTTCCTCTAAAGCGGTCATCTTACATGTGACCATTCACCTCTTTACTGGGGAAAGGGAAGAGGGGATACCCAGGTGAGACTGTGAGCATGTGCCTATCTATGTGTGCCTGGGGCTTGAATGCAGAAAAAAATGCCCCTGATAAAGTTGCCTGAAAAAGGGTTCCCAGCTCTCCAACCAGGGTAGATGTTATTACAGCTAAAGAGACAATAGGGAGGAAGGAAGGGAGAAGAAAGGCTGACAGGGTCCTGCTGTGGCAGGACACCCATAGTTCAGGGTTTGCTCTTCCACTTCCGGCCACTCAAAGCTGACCCAGGACTTGGCAATGTCAGCTCTCCATTGTCCTGTGATCCTAGACAGTCAAATCTCTCCCCAAGCCCCTCTTAGATGTTTGCTTTTCCCCTACTTCCCAACCTTGGCTCACATTAGAATCACCTGGAAAGCTTTAAAAAAATACTGATGCAGAGCCCACCCCAAACCAAATAAATCAGATATCTGAGGGTGGGGCCCAATAATCAATTTTTAAAAATATCTCCCCAGGAGAATCTAATGTACAGGATTGCAGAACTAATCTAATTCAGTGAGAATTACTGTCTTAGGCGATAAGTTTGGAGATATGAATAACTGATCTGTTAGAGAAGCCGTGAAGTGACAAGATGTTCAGAGTTCACAGAGGACAATCATCCCTGAATTAAGAATGAAGGTCAGGGGCTTCCCTGGTGGTGCAGTGGTTGAGAATCTGCCCGCCAATGCAGGGGACACGGGTTCGAGCCCTGGTCTGGGAAGATCCCACATGCCGCGGAGCAACTGGGCCCGTGAGCCACAACTACTGAGCCTGCGCGTCTGGAGCCTGTGCTCCGCAACAAGAGAGGCCGCGACAGTGAGAGGCCCGTGCACCGCGAAGAAGAGTGGCCCCTGCTCGCCACAACTAAAGAAAGCCCTCGCACAGAAACGAAGACCCAACACAGCCAAAAATAAATAAATAAATAAATAAATTTAAAAAAAAAAAAAAAAGAATGAAGGTCACAGGGTCAGGATGGCCCCTCCCTGGCAATACTCCTGGCTCTCACGGTGGTGGGAGGAGATTTAAAAGAATACAATTAGGGGCTTGCCTGGTGGCACAGTGGTTGAGAATCCACCTGCCAATGCAGGGGACACAGGTTCGATCCCTAGTCCGGGAAGATCCCACATGCCGCGGAGCGACTAAGCCCGTGCGCCACAACTACTGAGCCTGCGCTCTAGAGCCCATGTGCCACAACTACTGAAGCCCGCGCACCTGGAGCCCGTGCTCCGCAAGAAGAGAAGCCACCGCAATGAGAAGCCCACACACTGCAACGAAGAGTAGCCCCTGCTCGCCGCAACTAGAGAAAGCCCAAGCGCAGCAACGAAGACCCCCAACGCAGCCAAAAATAAATAAATAAAATAAATAAATTTATTTAAAAGAATACAATTGGAGAAAGTTTATTATTATTACTATATTTTGTTGTTGTCCGTTAGCTTGTTTGCAAAAGATATAACCTTTGTTTAGAAATGTAAGCCTTCTAGACACCAGTGCTCTGACTCTCTTAGGGTCCAGCCATGACAGGAATAAAATCTCCTAAGATTTTTTTCTAGCAGACCAGTCTTTGTCTTCTTGAAGTTGTCCCATACCCTCTTGTGATGGTTAATTTTACGTGTCAACTTGACTGGGCAACAGGGCACCCAGATATTTGGTCAGATGTTATTTTGATTGTGTCTGTGATGGTGTTTTAGATGAGTTTAATATTTAAATGGATAGATCAAGTAAAGCAGATTGCCCTTCCTAATGTGGGTGGGCCCCATCCAATCAGTGGTGGCCTGAATAGAACAAAAGGCTGACCCTCCCCCAAGGAAGAGGGAATTCCTCCTGCTTGACTGCCTTCCAGCTAGAACATTGGTTTTCCCCTGCCTTTGGACTTGAACTGAAACACTGGCTCTTCCTGAGTCTCGAGCCTGCTGGCTTCTGGAATGGAATTTACACCATTGGCTGTCCTGACTGCAGGTCTTGGTACTTGTCAGCCTCCACAATCACGTAAGCCAATTCCTTATAATAAATCTCATTCTGTATATGCATATACATCCTACTGGTTCTGTTCCTCTGGAGAACCCCGACAAACATGCCCAGAGAGGACCATGGCATCAGTATGGGGAAAGCTGGTGGAAGAATCAAACTTAAAATTCCCTCAGCCTTCTCCAGCTGGTGGAGATAACCACCCAGATGAGAGGGTTACAGGGAACACAAAATTACTACCAGAGAGACTGAATTCATAATTCCCAAGGGATGTTTCCCTCAAACTAGGATGTTGTGGAGAACTGTCCTTTTCCACTCTCTGGGTATCAGCCATCAGAATCAGAACCCCCTCCCTGGAATGGAAATGGAAACACACCAGTGAACTCTTTCTGGTCCCTTCCCTTTAAAATCACAATAAAATCACTAACCTGGGGGTCCCACTACCTCATGCCGGGTGAGCCATAATACAATTGAGAAGAACATGGCTTGTTTGCGTGTGTTCCAATTCAGACTCGGAATACCCGAGGCAGCTTAGCTCTGTACAGGTGAATGTCATTTGGTATATGTTGTGTTTACTAGTTTCCACTTTGGAGGATGACCTTTTCCTGACCTTGACCTTTCAGCTGGGCTCCATTTTCCTGGAGCCCATGGGGCCCCTACATGCTGACCACCTGGACCTTACCGACTGCCCTTCCTACCAGGGGCGAGGACTTGTCTGAGAATCCCCTGGTGAACAGAGAGCCCTGTCTCAGCATCTCAGCTGCTCACTGAAATCATGTGCTCAGCACCCAGATGCACCACTGGCTGGAGTAACACGGCTCATACTCCTCTTTCTTCCATCCCGTGCCTGATTCCCACCTTCCCCCCATGTGGTATAAAGGCTCAGACGGTTCTAAAAAGGTTTGCAATCTTGCCCCTGTTTGCAAGAGTGGCAAAATAACAATACCTTTGGTGCCCTTGAAACATTGCTCTTTTGCAGCCCTCAAAATAAACGTCTTACTTTTCAGGTGCCCCTCTTCTTGACTCTAGGATGAGAGGACTCTAAGGGCTGTAGGAAGGTGCGAAAAGTTTAAAACAACTCTAATTTGGGAAGCCAGCCAGGACAACTGCAGTCCCTGGTCCTGACGGAAAAACTCCCTTTCGGAGTTTCCAGGGCAAGCATCCTAATTTGGGGGTGCTTCTCTCACCCACTGGATTTTGGGTCGGGGGGGGGGTCATCTGTCACATCTTTGGGGGTGGATGTTGGTGGTCTTTCTTGCCCTGTAGCCTTCCCCGCTCACTATAATCCTGGTGACACTGTGACCCAGGTGCCCTGCTTTGCCCTGGCCTTGGAGTGGCATGGGACCAAGCTGGCCAACGGACTCTCTCTCCCTCTGGGTGACCTTTGTGTGGGTGACAGCCCGGAGTGGAGAGAGCCTCCTCTTCCTGTCCTGGTGGCAGATCCACCTTGTTCCCTGCCCTTTCTGGTGCCTGGTGCTTCAGCTGTTCCTTCAATGCGCAGCCACTTTTTATTTTTGAATATTAAATGAACCCTATGGGTTTCTATTGCTTGTATCCAAAGAACCTTTATCGGTATACCTCCCTTCCTAAAACACGACACCGATGTGTCTTAATTGTTGTAATTCAAGTGAGTGCAAAGTAAGTTGGTTTTGAAATGTTCAGTAGGAGATTTTCACAGTGCTGCCTCCACCCTTATCCTCCCAGCCCAAACCCCAGCTGGTTAAAGACAACTAGGAACCTTGTGACACCAAGATTCACTGGTTGAAGCGTCTTCTGATTGGGTGATTCACTGGTTGAAGCTCCTTCTGATTGGGTGATTCACTGGTTGAAGCTTCTTCTGATTGGGTGAGGCTCTCTGAGGGTGAGTGGGGTGTGGAAAGGGTGCTGTCTTGGGAATGATAACAAGCTGGTGGCTGTGCCTGCCTCGGGGTGTCCCCTACCTTCCCTGGGACAGGGATCTTCAACGGCCTTGGAGTCTATGCCTGGTGGCCGGAGGAGTGGTTTCTGACTTGCCAGGTGAACATTAGTTGATACGCATCTTGGGGGAAGGGTCATCTCTGCTTGTTGTCTCAGGATGGTGTAGGGAGAAGAGTCTAGGTTTCGGAATCAGCCAGACGTGGGTTCCAATCCTGGATCTGCCACTTACTAGCTGTGTAGCTTTGAGCAAATTACCTAACCTCTCTGAGCCTGTTTCCCTTTCAGTAAAATGAGGACAAGTGTACTGATATCCCTACCTCACAGAATCCTTCTGATGTTTTGCATGAGGCAACCTGTAGAGAAGTCATTCACAGCACAGATGCTGGAGCTAGATTGCTGGGTTCAAATCCTGATTTGACCGTATAATATCTATGTGACCTTGGGACAATACCTGTCTTCTCTCACTTTCCCGTATTCTGTAAAATGAAAGTAATAATAATATCTATCTTATGGGGTCTTTATGAAGACTAAACGAATTAATATTTGTCAGGTGCTTTTCCCACTACTTGATATATTGTTAAGTGCCATAGAGATTTTTGTTAAATAAATGCAAGTGTTTGGCAATATATATTGCTATTATTGTCATTACTCCCAATGTCCAGCTCAGTGATCTGCCGGCAGCTGGGGCTCGTACAAGCGTGTAGATGTCCATCTCTCAAGATGTTCTCGCATTTGGGGAGCTGAGTGGGGGTCTCTCAGCCCCACTGGGTAGAGGTGGTCCTGCCAGCCCTGGGGGCATCCTCACCTGCCAGGTGGGCCTTCCCCACTCTGCAACGAGGTACACCAGACCCCCCTCTCCCGGACCATACTGACCTGAGCTCTCCATGGGGGCCTGGGGTGAGTGCGAGGAGGATGTGATTATCTCAGGCAGCGGAATGGAGAGTAAGGTGGTTGTTTTCCTGCAAAGAGGTGGTTCTGCAAAAGAAGAGACAGTTAGTGTAAGTGGTGGGACGTGTACAAAGTATATCTGTGGAACGGAGAGGCTCCCAGGGGACCGAGGCTTCTCTCAAACTGGAGGGGAGGGAGTCTAGGTTTATTTAAGAAGTGCTTCTGTGGTGCTTGCTATGTGCCAGGCAGGCACTCTTCTAAACACTTAAAAACTATCAACTCTTTAATATTAACCTTATGAGGTAGGCACTATTTTCTCCCCATTCCACAGATGGGGAAATTGAAGCACAGAGACAAGTAACGATTCAAGGTCAAATAGTAAGTAAAGGAATGAGCACTTGAACTCAGACCATCTGGCTGTAGAGCTCACGCCCTCAATCACGACCACAGGCTGCCCCACTGTGACCCCAGAGGGAGGGACGCCCGAAGTCTGCTTCCCGGAGCAACACACTTCACAACTGAAAAGCAGAGGAACTCCGAAAGAATCCAAGAGCTTGTTCTTTGAAGAAAAGAAAAATACACACATACACACACACTTGGGAAAGCTAATCGAGAAAGAGAAAACAAAGAGATAATATTAGGAATGATAAACATCCCATATGACATTTATCTGTATAAAGAAAGTCTGAACCCTCTGTACCATACACAGTTTTCTAGGAAAATAAAAATGACTCAAAAGGCTCTAGAAGAGTTAGAAAAACTGCTTATATTAGTAACCAGTGAGGAAACAGAGAAAGCCATCAAATAACTAGATCTTAAAAAGTGGTATCTGGCTCCGATGGTTCCTTTGATAAGTTCTCTCAAACCTACAGAGTGAAGCAAGTTTTTATGTTACTCAGCATAGAGTTTACTGTTCCAAAGAATAGAGAAAGAAGAAAAGATTCTCTGAAAAAGCCAGCCTACCCTTGGTACCAAAAATCGAATGAGGATAGTTTAAAAAAATAGAGCAAGCACTTCACATCCACTGGGATAGCTGCTAAAAAAAGAAATACAACAGAAGGGACTTCCCTGGTGGCGAAGTAGTTAAGAATCTGCCTGCTAGGGACTTCCCTGGTGGTGCAGTGGTTATGAATCCGCCTGCCAATGCAGGGCACACGGGTTTGAGCCCTGGTCCGCGAAGACCCCACATGCTGCGGAGCAACTAAGCCTGTGCGCCACAACTACTGAGCCTGCGCTCTAGAGCCCGTGAGCCACAACTACTGAGCCTGCGCGCCTAGAGCCCGTCCTCCACAACAAGAGAAGCCACCACAATGAGAAGCCCGTGCACCGCAACGAAGACTAGCCCCCGCTCGCCGCAACCAGAGAAAGCCCGTGCGCAGCAACGAAGACCCAACGCAGCCAAAAATAAATAAATAAATAAATAAATAAATTTATTACAAAAAAGAAAGAAAGAAAATAGGCCAGTGGTTGTTAAGGGTTTGGGATAGGGAGAGGGGGTGACTACAGAGGGGCAAGAGGGAACTTTTGGGGTGATGGATCTGCTCTGTATCCTGACTGTGGTAAAATCGATATATGTGTTAAAACTCATGGAACTGCATAGCAGTAATAGTCAATTTTACCATATGTAAATATAAAAAAATTTAAAAAAGAGAGAAACCCACATCTTAATTTGTAACTGGCATCACGTGCTTGTGTGCTTAGTTGGTTTTTACCAAAGTCTAGAATTTACCAAGAAAAAGGCATGTTTGTTCAATGGTGCTCTCACATCTTTAAAAAACCAGATCATTTACACACAAGGCACAGCTACCTCTTGAAAAACATCTGAGGAACTGGAGTGGAAAAGTAATTGACATTTTAGTATATACCCTTTTTTTTACCATTTTAATTTTTTTAAGCTTGTGCATGTTTTATATACTCGAAATGCAAATAAGCCTCTATATCTAATTACCAATTTATAGGAAATACAGATATTACCAGGATGCAAAATCCAGCATTTGAGAAACTCTACAGGACAAACATTCTGTTTTCTTTAACAAATAAATTGCAGGGAAGATGCGGTGAAGGTGAGGAGGGGAGACGTAAAGCCAAAGGAAGCAGGGGCTACAGATTAACAGGATTTAGGAGACATTATCAACCAAGTGAATCTTATTTCGATCCTAATTCAAACTATTACAAAAAACTGTGACATTCGAAGCAACTGGAAATTTGAACACCACAAAAATTTGGGTGGAGGGAGATAATAGTTTTGTAGTTCTGTCTGAAAAAAAATAACAGCTGTTGTCTTTTTTTAAATTAAACGTTCAATGTTGAGGTAACTGTAGATTCACACGCAGTTGTAAGAAATAACACAGAGAGATCTCACGTGTGCTTTACCCAGTTTCCCACTGTGGTAACACCTTGTGAAACTGCAGTGCAAATACCATTACCAGGATATTGACATTGATACCTTTTTATTCAGATTTCCCTGGTGTGTATGTGTGTGAGTCCTTTATCTTTTAATGATACACACTAAACTATAAAAAATAAGTGGTATCACTTACCCATAGGCACTGGTTTTCATTTTTAATACATTTCTACATCTGATGTCTTAATATGAAATAGGTTTGACTTTATTTTTATTATGTGGCAGAGGGCACACAAAACAGAGCTGACATGTATGTAAGTTGGGAAGCATAATAATAAAATAGACACCTGTGAGCTCATCACTCAAGGACACGGCCATTGAATTACACTGTGCGTGTAACTTATAATCGCGGGGAAAAAACAATAAAACTATTAAAATAATTGCTCTTCTCTTCCTCCCTGGGTCTCTGGGACCGTTGTGCTGTAAGGCTGACCATGCTGAGATGTGGGTGTGACTTCTGGAGTCTGAGGAATCCGGCTCAAGTTCCAGCACCCCCATCCCCATGGGGCCCACTGGGGGCCTCTCTGAGCTGCAGTCTCCTCCTCTCTTTGTGAGATGGACACCCAGAAGAACCAGCTAGAATGTCAGACTATTTCATGATGACATTTTGATCAAGGGCTGGGCATGCAGGTCGGGGAACTAAAACTCCACTCAGGAGAGGAAGGTGTCAGGCATTCATGATGTTTGTTCTCTCTAAAAATGCACAGTGGCATGTTTTGGTGGGCAAGACTAGACACTGAAATCTAAATGAACTATGAAACTTCAAACATGAAAGTTTGACTGTGAGTGGAAGACCCTGGGGTGTTCCCAGTCTACACGGAGGAGCTGGAAAATGGCAACACAGAGCCACCGCCCAAGGCGGACAGGCAGTGGGAACAGGGCAGATCCCCAAACCCAGGGGTTGAGGGAGACAAAGAGAAGCTTCCCAAGTGGGACCCCAGAAGTTGTGTTCTCAAGTCCCCCTCTATCGGCTATGTGGTTGTGAAGAAGGATGGTGATAACCTCTGCTCCAACTCCACCGCCCCACCAGGTCCAAGCCACCATCATTTCTTGTTCAAATTACGGCAATGCCCCCAGTGGGTCTCCCAGCTCCCACTCTTCCCCCTACAACTCAGCCCCTGATTGAAGCCCTCCAATGACTTCCCTTAGACCTTATCATAAAGTCCACACTCCTCATCCCGCCTAAGTCTTGCCCGATCTGGCCTCAGTGTTCCTCTCCAGCTGCATCTCAGCCTGCTCTCGCTCTGGCTCACCAGGATCTCACCTCATGGCTCTTTGTGTTCCTCTAACTTGCCAAGCTCAGTCCTACCTCAGGGCCTTTGCACACCTCTGCCTGCAACATCTTTCTCTCAAGCTTTCCTCACAGCCGGCTCCTTCTCAACACTCAGGTCTCATTTGAAATGTCACCTCCGTAGAGAGGCCTTTCCTTGACCAGTCTTTCTGAAATAGCTTTCCCAGTCTAGCACACTCTTTTATTTTATTCATAGCTTTCATCAGGATCAGAAATTTTCCCATGTAATGAGTAGTTTTCTGGGCTCTTCATTAGAATGCGAGCTCCACAAACAGTGGGTTCCAGTGTGTCTTATTCACTGCAGCATGCCCAGTGCCTAAGGCAGTATCGGCACCCAGGAGACAGTGAATAAATATTTTGGAGAAATATTTGAAGTCACATGTCCAAAGAATGATGAACCAGGGCTAGAACTCAGATCTCAGCCTGGGGTGTCCAGTCATGGCCCCCTCCCTTCCCTCCGTACACATTCTTCCCCAGCTCCAAACCTCACAGAGCACCCTCTGCCCGAGGAAAATAAAGTACACACACAGTCAAACTTTTGTCGGGGAGGAATCAGCTAATAATGACCACTGAGCAGCCTTAAAGGAAAAGAAAGCACAAAGATATAGATTAAAAGACAAGTGTAGGTTGGGTTGGGGGAGGGATAAATTAGGAGGCTGGGATTAACATATACACACTATTATGTATAAAATAGATAACCAACAAGGACCTACTGCATAGCACAGGGAACTATACTCAATATTATATAATAACCTATAAGGGAAAAGAATATGAAAAAGAATATATATAGTTGAATTGCTGTGCTGTACAGCTGAAACTTACACGATATTGTAAATCAACTACACTTCGATAAAAAAAAAAAAGAGAAGTAGGGACTTCCCTGGTGGTCCAGTGGTTAAGACTCTGCACTCCCAATGCAGGGGGCCCGGGTTCGATTCCTGGTCAGGGAACTAGAGCCCACATACCGCAACTAAAAGAGCCCAAATACCGCAACTAAAAGAGCCTGCATGCTGCAAAACCATGTGCTGCAACTAAGAACCAGCTCAGCCAAATAAATAAATAAATATATTAAAAAAAAAGAGGAGTGTATTCTCAGGACTTAACTATGTAAAGCTGGGGGTGGTCTGGGATGATGTTTAATGGAAAGCAAAATTCTAAGAAGCTTGAACAATCGCTGTCAGAAAGCCTCCTTCATTCTTCTATTCATTCATTTGCTCACTTATTCACTCATCAACCATGTATTCGGTGCCCGTTGGTATTTGTGCAGGTCCTGGGGATACGCTGTGCCACCGCCCTGTTCCTCTGCAGGGGCCCTCTGTAATCTATTTCCTGTCCTTTGGGGCTGCTGACCACACCAGCATGGGGCAGAGCCCTCAGGGCTCAAGCCTGCACCAGACAGGAAATGGAAACAAGCAGAACCCAGGTCATTCTGGCAAAACGCAGCAACATCTCAGTTGTTTCACTTCAGGATGATGTGAATTTCTCGGGAAATAAACCTTGCCCTTTTAAGCACCCAAACTTGCCTCTGAGGTTTTCTCGATGAATCTCATGGGAGTTGACTACACGTACCTCGCCGTAACACAGTGAGGATTTCAGGGGCTGTCGGTAGGTGAAGGAAGCCTCCATCCTACGCTGAAAGGCTCCTGCTTTCTCAGGTATGAAATCCTGTTTCAGCAGTGGGGACTGCACCTCGCACAAAGTGGGTGGATGGGGCTGCCGTCTGGGCCCACCGCCTCACTGGCCCTCCCAGCCAGGAAGGGCGAGGTTCTGTAATCCATCCAAAAGGGCGCTTGCTGTAATCTTGTGTGTTCAGAGGGGATGCCTCTCTTAAATTGGAACAAAGGCTCCTCTGTGTTGGTGACTGCCCTGCTGCTGTCTCTGCTCTTTCACCAGACTGCCGATTTGCCGGAGGCTGGGAAGCCAGACAAACACACGGCATTGTCTTGTATGTAAAATACGGAGACAAAGCCCGAGAAACTGGTCTATGAAAAGAGCGTGGAACGCCCGTGCTCTCGGAACGTCTATTCGGGCTGCTCCGAGGCCCTCTGGCTCTCTTCCTAGCTCCTGGCAGGGTTTCGAGGGACGGAGATTGCCGAGTAAATCCAGCAGCATCTATGCAACGCTGTTCACGTGGCAGAAATTGTGCCAGGCCTGAGCGTTCAGAGGTAAATAAGTGAGACACAGTCCTTGCCCTTAGGAGCTGGCGGTCTACCAGCCCGTGACTTCTCACTGACTGCAGTGTGGCCCTACTCGCCACGTTCTCCGCCCGCGACTGGCACACTGGTCCCCATGCCCACAGCAAGCTTGATGACACACATATTTCACAGAAACTGAGGGTAGTTATCAGTTAGCCATTAATAAATAATAAACTGCCTTTGCTGATCAGGCTCGCTTTAATTATTTTTACAAAAACTTGCGTGTCCTGCAAGTGTCATGAAGCCTGAACAATAAGACGTGTGCCCAAGTTGCTTTTTAGGAACTCAAAGCTGTGTCCAGTTTGCGTTTGAGCCCATTAAGACCGGTTGAGACCACCGACCCTCCATCTGGGCAGGCGCAAGTGTCCACTTGGTGACCACTTGGCGTCGGGGGCCCAACACCTCCACCCTCAGAACAGGCTAATGGCATCATTTTCTGAGCACGCGTCCCGTGAAGAAGCCTGTAGCTTCGCTGCACCTGCACAGAATGATGATTACCTCACCTTTTCTTACCCGCATCACCTTTCCCCATGCTCCCCACGCCTCATCTTTATCTCATAAGTGCCCCTCGCCCCCTCGCCTTCAGGAAGGCGGATCTGAGATTTGTTCTCCTGTCTCCTCGATTGGCTGCCTCGTGAATAAACCCTTTCTCTGCGGCCAACCTCAGCATCTCAGCGTCTGGCTCACTGTGACTCGGGCAGACCAAACGGGTTTGGTAACATTCGCACGGGGAACCAGAGACTTGCTCTGCCTGGTATAGTGTTAGAATTCACTGCCCACGCTAAAAACTCTGCCCGTGGCAAATGTCTGAAAGGTACACATGCTATACTGTGAAAAGCAAGCATCCTCCTTCCCTAGAAGCAGCCACAGTTCTAGAAAATTTGACTCTGTAGCCCACATTTAAAAGTCAGATTTCACATAAAAATCAAGATTCTCGGCTTTTACTTAGAAGGAATAACTGGAAGATCTGGAAACAATGGGCCCATAATTCCACGTGGCAACCATCAGTGGGCTTGGACTGCACCCGCCCCTCCTACTGCGTCCACCACTGTCAGCTGGTCTGTGGCATCGTTCATGCTTCCTGCTGGGCTCTTTGAGGCAGAC
Organism: Balaenoptera acutorostrata; assembly: GCF_949987535.1. Lineage (NCBI taxonomy): Eukaryota > Metazoa > Chordata > Mammalia > Artiodactyla > Balaenopteridae > Balaenoptera > Balaenoptera acutorostrata. The sequence goes on along the minus strand of NC_080083.1, from coordinate 8,070,903 downwards.
AAGCTGGCAACCCACAAGCTATATAGATCTTTCTTGATTTATGATGGGGTTACATCCCAATCAACCCACTGTATGTTGAAAATACTGTATGTCGAAAATGCACTGAACACACCTACCCTTACAGAACATCACAGCTTGGCCCTGCCTACCTTAAACCTGCTCAGAACGCTTCCATTAGCCTACAGTTGGGCAAAATCTTCTAACGCAAAGCCTACTTGATAATAAAGGGTTGACCATCTCACGTAATGGATTGAATACTCTACTGAAAGTGAAAAACAGAATGGTCGTCTGGGTGCAGAATGGCTGTACGTGTATTAGTTGTTGATCCTTGTGATCGTGTGGCCGGCTAGGAGCTGCCCTGCCCAGCGTATCGTACCCCATATCGCTAGCCTGGGAAAAGATCAAAATTTGAAGTACGGTTTCTACTGAATGCACGCTGCTTTCCCACCATCGTAAAGTCGAAAAGTCTTAGGTCAAACCATTGTAAAGCTGGGGACTGTCCGCTGTGGCCCAGGTCCCAGTTCTCAGAGAGAAGAGTTAATTACAGACTCGCCTGATGTAAGCTGGGCGTTGCGGTTGCCCCGAGGTGCCACGTGAGTCATTCTTCGACAAGCATTTACGGTACACTCCTCTACTTCTCCGTAGCCCCTGATGCGTTGCGTCGTGAATGTCAAGCACTTGTACGAAGACAAGACAGGGCCCCTGTCCCCAGGCCGCTCTCAGGCTGGGGAACGGAATCAAGCCTGTTCGGCATGGTTGCTATGGCAAGTGGCACAGGACACAGAGGTGACGCTGACGTTCCGAATACTGGGGAAGAGGCGGCGGTCCCGTGGGAAGGGGGCCCCAGACACAGCGGTAAGGACGCTGCTCTGCCACTTGCGCGGGGCACTGGCCTCCGGCTCCATCTCGGATGACCGACTGTGGCTTTTGTGCTGCTGACCAGGCAAGCGGCACGTCCGTCCAAGCTCAGCTCCCAAGCCCCTGCCCTCTCCCAGCTCCCCCAGTCACAGCAAGAATGCGACCTCACAGGCTAGAAACACACCAGCCTCCGCCACCAGCTGGGAAGATTCCCAGCAGCTGGTACAAGCAGCACGGAAAGCGGCCAAGGGGCGAATCCCAGCCACCTGGGAGCAGCCCCGCGGTCACGGCACTGCGGCCTCTCATGCATCCCCCACCCCCATCCCCGGCCAGTGCTATTCGTTGCTTGTCTCATTTGCTCAGTAGCGATTGAGCCTTATGTGTCCTACAGACTCAAGGTAGAGAGAACCAGGTCTTCAGCTGAAGATCATATAAGTGGATGGATTCATTCATTCACGCAACGAATATGTTTTGAGCCCCTTCTAAGTGTGAGACACTGTTCCAGTCCCTGGGGATGCGGCAATAAGTTAAAGTAGACAAAGACACCTGCGCTCATAAAGGTCGCACTCCTGAGGGTATGTAGCGAGGGTGGGAGTGGGGGAAGACAATAAATGCCATAATTAAGCTGTGTATGAGATGCTGAGAAGTGCTACAGGAATACGGCTGAGAAGGGGATCGTGAGGTTCCAGCGTTGGGGTTGCCATTTAAAAGGTCTCCCTAAGGAGGTGACATGTGAGCAGAAGCCTGTGGGAGGAAAGGAGCAAGCCAGGCAATGTCTGCAGGAAACACGTTCCATACGAAGGGAACAGCCACCCAAGCGCTGAGGAGGGAGGTGCCCGAGGTTTTTCAAGGGACAGTGCAGCTGGGGTGCAGTCAGCGAGGGGACCGTAGGAGGATGCTGGCAGACAGTCCTCCACGGGTTTGTGCCTGTCTGGTGAGCTTTTGTTCCAGATCATTTCGTCAAGAAGGTTTGTATCGTGAACAGCCTTGGAACAGACAGCAAGTATCTCCTCCAGGGCCAAGGGTGGATCTCTTTGCCGACCAGTATGATAGAGACAATGTCTCCTTCCAGGGCAAAGATGGCAGGTTTGCTCGCAGCCCACCGTGAACACTGGGGGTTTCCTTAGCTCAGGGCTCCTCAGCCGTGACACACAGCATCCACTTGGGGCCACCTCCCCGCCCTCCCAGGGGACCTGGGGGCAGGACGCTCACACTGCCTGTTGCACCGTGAGTGATAAACACCTGGGTCTCTGACTCTAGAATCTCGTGTTTTCCGCCAGCATCCCTAAAACTGTGGCACTCCAACCTGTTAGTCACAAGGAGGGTAAAATCTTAGACCCTTTCCAGCAGAGGGGCGAGACCAGAAACAAAGAATGAACGAGTGAATGAATGAATTGGGATTCAGAGGACATTCCTCCTTAAACACAGAACATTAGCAATGAACAGTCCTCAGGGCGGGTGCAAACACATGGCTATTCACTGCCTTGGGGTGAAATAGGCCACAGGACCAGCCACAGAGCCACAGAGGCGGTTCTGTGACACGTGGCAGGAAGCAGCAGATAGGACCCTGTTCGCAGCTGCTGCTGCCCATTCTCTCTGTGCAAGAGATCGTGGGAAAGACTTCCCGGCTGGAGGAAGGGCTGCAGAGAGCAGGACTGAGCAGGTCTGGCTCTGGGTCAGTGTTTGGCCATGAAGATCCCAGCTTCGGAAGATCCCCTGCCTGCCCCATTGCTGGCTCCCGGGCCAGACCCTTCAGACAGAAGAAGCCACCCCTTGGGAAGAAAGACACGGAGTTTCCCAGGACCACACCCCTGCCTCCCTCCTGTCCTGCGCCCACCACCCCGGCACAGAGAGAAGGGACCCCCCACTGCTGAACCACTCCCCTCCCCTCCCAACCGCGTTGCCAGCCGGCCGCCCCCAGGATATTGGGGCAGATGCCATTTCCAAGACTCTGAGTTTTTCTCTCCGTAGAGACAGACTTGCCGGACGACACACCCAGTTCTTTGGTTTAGAGCGTGTGATTAGTGGGGGTGGAAGTGCAGAGCTTGGGGTTCTGAGGGGGCCCCTGTCAACCCTCATCCCACGAGGCCCGCTGGGCTTTCCAGATTCCCAAGGGCCCTGCTCCCCAGCTGTCCCCTGAGGAACGGGCAGGCCCACTTCCTCCGCCGAGTCTGCCTCTGGCTGGGAAGGAAACACCTGGATGCGAGAGGGCTGCTCGAGGGGGGAGGAGGAGAGCATTGTTCCTGGGGTGGGGGGTGCTGGGGGAGCCTGGGAGGAATGTGACAGGGCCTGGATGCAGACCAGGAAGCCGCGAGCCAGCCTCGCATTCACGTCCACCGTGAGAGCCGAGGAGGTAACAGAGGAAAGTGGCAGGGCGGTCGGGCAGGTAGCATTTGGTGCTGGACTGCCCGGGTTCCAAGCCTCTCTGTTGCTATGGCAACATGTTGCTTAGAGCCCTTGTGCCTCAGTTCCTCTATCTTTAAAGGAGACCTAATATTAGCACCTACCTCATAAGATTACTGTGAGGACTCAATGAGATGGTATTCAAAAGCCACTTACTTAGAGCTAAATAAAGAAACAGGACAGGCCCTTGCTGCTACGTCCTCCACACACCCCATGCGTTAGCAGCCAAACTGAATCTCTAGCTGTTCTTTCTCGCTGTTCACACCCACTCTCCTACTCTGGGTTTGAGCACTTTGCCCCCCTCACTGGCACGCCCGCCGCTGCATCTCTGCACACAAGCCCTCTGTCTCCCTCAAGACCCAGGTGCCACTTTGCGTGGAGCCCTCCCTGATCCCACACCTGCGGGGCTCTCTCCACCTGCGCGCACACCTCGCCTCGCCAGCGGCCCCGGCACCTGTTACTGTCTGTGTTAGTCACTCACAGCCGTGTCTCAACCCCACACCAGCCGGGCAGCTTCTCAAGGACAGAGACACGGCTCTGGTTGGACTCTGGCACCGGCTGCACACGTAGAAGATGCTCGATCCGTGTGTGTATGTGTAGAGAATGGCCAAGACCTGGGACAGAGATGGACAGATAATGTCCCAGGAGGGGCACAGATGGGGACCCAGAAGATTCTCTCTGAGCCCTGTGCCTTGCTTACCCACTCTGCAGTCTTTGGCAAGTAAGTTGCCTCAGTCTCCTGACCTACAAACGGGCATTATAAACATACCCAGCCTTCCTCCAATTGCCCGTGAGAATCCAATGAGCTAATGAATGTATTCTATAGCACCAGGTGTGAATAATTAGTCCTGTTATTACTGGCATTTACAGGATTCGGAGAAGAAAGGAGAGGTCTTCTCACAGGGTCCTGCGTCCTTTCTTCTTGTGAAAATGGATTGAATAATCTTTTTTTAATTTTTTTTTTTGGCCGCACCTCGAGGCACGTGGGATCTTAGTTCCCTCACCAGGGATCGAACCCGTGCCCCTTGCATCGGAAGCGCGGAGTCCTAACCACTGGACCGCCCGGGTTGGATAATCTTAACTTGGCAGAACGGTCATAGTAGCCACCACATCTGGGCAACCCGTCTCGGAAAGGCTGGGCGTGTGTTCATAGGCGCCAGGGGTGTCTTGCCCCTCACGGGCTCCCCTTCCAGCACCCCTCCTCCCGGACCCTCCATCTGCCCTGCTCAGATCTGCCTCTCCCGGCTCCCTCCCTGGAGACCCTACCCCCAGCCAGCGCCTACCTTGGCTCAGCTGCAGCTCAGCTGTCCATAGTCCTGCCCGGGGAGGCCTCCAGCCCCGGACCACCTGATGCCTTAGACGAGCCCTGACCGGTGTCTGCAGCCTCCAGACCTGCAGAGAAAAGCCCAGTGTCGCACAGGCCTGGATCTGTCCCCTCCTCTTCCTTCCCCTTCCCCATGGCCCTCAAAGCTCCACCCAGAGCACATCCTGCTGCGAGGCTGCTTTCTAGAGAAGTGTCTGTGGTCAGCCACTGGCCACTGGAGGTTCTTTATTCTGACTGGGTGGGAGGGTGGCACCTCCAAGGGGCCCCCCGCTGGTGCTGCCTGGGCAGCGATGCAGGGAGCCCTGACTTCTTTCTCAAGCTCCAGACACACCAAGAACCACCCCCCGGACACCATCAGCCAGATGGTCCCAAGCTCCTGCGACTCAACAGGTGCAAAGCCAGTTCCTCGTTTCACCCTCTAAACCCACTTCTCTGCTGCTCATCTCAGAATCAGAAACCTGGGTGTCATTCTTCACACCTCCCCCTCCCTCACCTGTTACACCTAAACAGCACCAAGTCTTGTCACTGTCTCATGAATTGTCCCATTTTTTTTTCCATCCCCCATGGCTGTCATGAGGTCACCACCGTTTCTCTCCTAAATTATTAAAACTGCCTGATGTCTCCCTGCCTCTGCCTCATAGCCAAAGGTCTCTTTCTGATAGTGAAACACAAATCTGATCGTGTTACACCTTGTTACAACCTTCAGTAGCTCCCTATTACCTTCAAGAGAATGGCCAAATTCCTTAGCATGACTTGCAAGGTCCTTCTTGATCTGGTCCTTCCTTGATCCCCAACCTCAGGCTTTATCCCCTTGTTCTGACGCCTTCCAGAACGACTGCAGTTCCTTAATGATTCAGGCCATCTCCCACCTCCAGGCCTTCACATGTGCAGTGGGATTCTCTTCCCAACCCTTCTCCTGGCTCACTCCTAATCTTCCTTCCTTCAGTACAGAAGAGGGAAAAACAGGTCAGGAGGAAAAGTGGAGTACCATGGAAGCTGGGGGTGGGGACAGTGTCAAGGGCTTGATGGTCAACGGTGTCCAAGACTGCAGAGAGGACATGGATGAAGAGCACGAAAAAGCATCTGCTGACCTTGATGATCAGGAGACAGCAGTGCTGGGGAGCAGATCACCTCCAAGGTGACATGTTTGCTGGTTTGTCATATTCTTTCTTTTTCTCATATTTTGAAGCCAAGCAATATTTTGGGGAATCTCCAACACATTTCTAGACCTTTGAAAAACTCACACACTCTATGCTGTCATCCGATTTGGCCTAATGCCTAAATGGCTCTGGAGAGAGGCAGATTGCAGACAGCATGAACGCCTGGATTCAGCTGTGCCTGAAACCCTGATGCCTAGATCTTCTCTTAATTGTTCCACTATGTGATCCAATAAATGCCCCCTCCTTTTTGATTAAGACTGTTTGCATTGGGTTTCTGTCACTTGGGTTCCTCCTTTGCAACCAAAGGAGAAGCCGCTGACCTTTCTCTGCAAGGGCTGAATGGGCTCTGTTCCATCCCTTCCTTTTCGGTCCCACTCACATGACTGAACTCACATTTTTATCTTGCATCTTTGTATTCTTAGGTCACATGTCTGCCGCATCCCTCCCCCTATAAGTTCTGAGAAAGCAGAGGCTAGGTCTTATTTGTTATTCTATCCATCACAGGATAAGAGAATGTCAAGAGACAGTTTGGCTCAGTAAATAAAACAAAGGGATGAATGGATGAACGGATGAATGAGGGAATGAATGAGTGAAGCGAATAAGTCCAGGACAGGATGAAGGACCAAGAACTCAGCCCTTGCAGGTTCAGGACTCAGCAGCAGCCAGCAGTGTGGCCGTCACGGGCAGCCCCTTCTCCTTATCAGCTTATGGCCTGAGTCGGAAATCACAAGTTGATGTCAGCCTCTTGCGGCTGCTCTGCTCCTCTTATCCTCGGCTGATGTCTCTGCAACTACCATGGGTGTGGTAGCCACGGAAGTGGCTGCTTGGTGACCGTGGACAGCCTGGGAGCTGTCCCCTGCAAGGAGGAGCTGAGGCACCCTCATTTTGAGGGCACGCAGCTGATAGCCAGCCAGGAGACAAAGAGAGAGTGACGGAGGTGGACAGGGGAAGGACCAAGACCCCACACCTGCCCCCAGCGCACCACGCCTACCACCACCAAGGGGGTGGCATTGCCCCTCTGACTGTTCCCAGTGATGCCGTGTCCCTCCAGATCCTCTTCTTAGGGTTTGTTTAATCTGGGCTTTTCAGGCCGTCTGTTGCCAAGTTTCCCATCTGCACCAATCTCTGAGGAACAGCCCTTTCCCCCAACAAGACCACATGATCCATAAGCATCAGACTCGAGGGTTAGGGTTCCCTGCACGTACTGCTCTGGTTCCCAGATCACCTGGTTAGCTAATGGTTGCAAAGCCACTCTGGGGGTGATCAACGCCCAAGATACAGAAGCAGAGGCTCAACATCTATGGCCCCTTTGGGCACAGCTGTGATAGCTTCCCAGGTTCCTCTATCCCAGCCTGGGCGTTTGGAAGTCTGTTCACTAATTCACCTTGGAGCTGCCAAGTTACTTCTCTTTCCTGCAGACAATCCACTGCATCTGTTCCATCCTCATTCCTCTTTCCAGCCCCCTTTATTCAGAAAGATATTTCTTACTTATTTCCCTGTCTTTTACTAAGCAGCTGAGAGGTTTAAACAAATGAAACTTTAAATTTTTAAACAAATTAAAACAAATTAAATCGTCTTGTAACTGTGGTGGTAGGGAGATGAGTGCTGGGATCAGGGCCCTCTAGAGGGCCAGGGTATTGGAGTCAGGGAAGAATTATTTGTTTTGGATACAGGAAATCCAGGGCCACCTGTGCATTGCTCCAGCCCCATCGTCTGCAGGGGTCCCCTCTGGGAGCATTCAGCAGCCAATGCAGAATTCATTATCTCTATGAGTTTTCTAAGGAGTTCACGCTCAGAAAATCATAATAAGCAATGTAGATTTTACTGACGATTACGTTAGGAAGATGGAAAAGAAGTGGATATAACTCATCTCTTAACAAGCTATTTAAAAATCTTCCGTGGATATTTCTGTTGTCCGGACACCCTCCTCCAGGCCATGCCGTTGGACTGGTAGAGTTTTTTTTTTTTCCTTTCTCTTTTCTCCCTGTGACCCCAACTCACTAACTCCTGGCTCCTCCCACCCAGATTTTTTCACAAACATATCAAAGTCCTCTTGAAGTGCATTCAGAGCACCTCAACTCCATTCTAATCCTTGCCTCCCCGTTTTTATACCCCAAACTCATTAACAACAACCAAAAAACAAATGGTTCTCTGGTTGGTAGGACCCATCCTCAGAAAGCAGTGAGAGGTAATAAACCAGAAAATAGCTGTTACGGAAACACATCTTACTTTATCTATACAATCACTTCAAGAGTTAGGACAATTATGGAAACGGGTAAACTTGAGTTTAAAGGCTCGTATAACTGGCAGGTGATGGGACTTGAACCAGGAAACACCGAGTCCAGCGAGTTCATTGTAGGACCACAGGGAGGACCTGCAGGCTGAGCCAGCCTGAAGCCTGGCCCGTGTTCCTTGGCTCTCAACTCTATTGCAGGAAGACCAAGGCAGTGGCAAGGCTGGCGCTCACCTGGTGGGCACCTCTGCTTCTAGTGAATTCCCTCCAGGGCAGCAGAACAACATCATGCCCTAAACCAGTGTTTCGCAAAGCATGGCTCCTGGGCCAGCAGCATCGGTATCACCTGGGACCTCGTTAGCAACTAGTACTGTCTGGCGAGGAACAGTACACGTTATCGGGAATTTTCCACCCTTTACTTCCTGCAGTGTGGTTTTGTTGGTTGTGTGAGCACGCAGAGTTAGGGCTAACGGGGTGACCTTTGTAGGAAGCTGATTTATGTTTCTATCCATTCCCTCACCTTTCAGCTGCTCTTATTTTGGGGGGAGAAGGAATTTCGATTTTAAACACTGTCAACATTTTTTTAAATTTTAGTGTTTAAAAAATTGCTCAAGCAATTCAAAAATATATTTTCATGGTAATAACAAACATTATACAGCAGTATATAGCATAAAAAAGGAAGCCTCCTCCTCCCCCTTCCCAGTTTCTTTTCCCTCCCCTCACAGTGATCACCATTGCCCACAGCTTGGGGTGATTTATACAGATTGTTTGTCAGCTTGCTTTGTTTCTTGGAAATCATTATCAGTACCTAAGGACCAACCACATTCTTTTCTTAAATTTAAATGTCCGTATTTTCTGGACTAGTAACACATTTACATGGATCAAGGTGGGAAAGATACAGAGAAACCCAGACCATTCCTTCTTGCACAAGCCATCCTTCAAGTTGGTGAGGAAAAACTTCTCTGCCCAGGCCTCCCTCTGCACCTGTGCCCCCTCCAAACTCCTCAGGCCCCTCAGGCCCCTCTGAAATGGGGTCAAGAGCAGAGAGAACCTGGGGTTGCCCTGGAGGGCAGGGCCTGGGATCCTCTTACTCCCCCTGTTCTCAGGTCAGCCTGGAGACCATCCTTCCCTGCCCCAGCACCCTCGCACCGCCCCCCCCCTTTACCTTCCTACTAAGGCAGGTTCCTCCAGGGCAGGTCTGCAAGTTTTGCAGAGTGTGGAGGAGGAGCTGGAGGCGCTTGTCTGTATAAAATTCGCCCCTAGAAGGCTGAGGATGGAGCAGGACATCAGTGAGAAAACCCGAAGAGCCCAATCCTTTATTACCTGCGCAAATTGCCTGGCCTGTGCACACGCGTGCGCACGCACTCCGGCAGGAGACAGAGCGTCCTGGCCGGGCTCTGCTCCTAGCTGCCTCTGCTCCGTCCCCTCCTCTCTGGGTCTCAGTTTGCCCATCTGTAACCCGAGGGATTGGAGAGTGTGTTTGCAAAGCCTTCCTAGCTTTCTCCGGCTTCTTTCCCAGGCAGTCTTGCTTCTGTAGACCTGCGGCTACAGTTTTGCTCAGAGAGGCCCCTTTCCTTGGTGGGGGAGGGGTTGGGCGTGGGGAAGGCTGCTCTGCTCCCTTCCCTCCCCACATTTTCCTCTCACCCGAGGTCTCAGGGGACCCTTTTGAGGCCAGGGCCAGCTTTGGGGGCTGAAGCGACATTCATTCACCAAGGGCTTCCTTCCTGACTCCCCCGCCCCGCCCCCCAGCAGTGGCCACATGGGCTTGCCTGGAGCCCCGCCAACCCTTTCCTCTCCTCCTTCACCCCCCGACTTCCACTTCTCCACACCCCACCCGCCACCATCCCCAGGGAGTGTGAAGAGGGTAGCTGTGAAACCAGCAGGGCTCCTCTGGAATTCCATTAGGATGAAGCCATCCCCCTCAGATCTGTGTGAACTTTACTTTTCTGGGCCTCAGTTTCCCCACAGCTCACATGAGGGGGTTGAGGGAACAGCAGAGCTTAAGAGCAGGGTTAAGAGCAGGGAGTCTGGTGTCTGGCTGAGTCCTGGCTTCCCCTTTTCACTGTCTCTGTGACCTTGGGCAAGTTCCTTAGCTTCTCTCAGTTTCCCCAACTGTAAAATGGGGCACAATAGTACCTACCTCATGATGAGACAGGCTGGGACCTGGGACCCTCTACTGCAGTGCTTGCACCTGGACAAACGTCTCCTCCAGCAACAGAATACAAAGAAACTATAAGGGACTAAAAATACCTGCACGCATGCGCAGTTTAGGCAAATTATGAACAAGAAGATACAAAAAGGTCAAAACCCAACTGCCACTTCTGAGGTGCCAGGAGCAAAAGCAGGGTCCTGCGCATGACCCCTGCACACGCCACCACCAAGGGGGTGGGCAGACCACCTGAGCCACCGCTCCGGCCCAACCCCCCCTCACCCCATTTAAGGGACCAGCTCGCCCCACCTCAGGGAGTGAGCAAGGGCACCTGTTGCTTGTTCTCGCTCCCTTCTGCTGCAGCACGAGTCCCAGTAAAGACTCGCCTGAATTCCTCCTCCGGCCTCTCATCAATTTCTATTGATTAAAGAGTCCAGGAACCCTGGTCGGTAACAGTGGTGGCTTTGGGAAGCATCCGTGAGATGACGTAAGCACGTAAAGCGCGTGTACAGCGCTGGGAAGCGTAAGCGAGATGACGTAAGCACGTAAAGCACGTGGACAGTGCTGGGCCCGTGCACGATAAGTGTTTGCTAGTATCTCGGTTTGTGCTACCTTGATGTTCAGGGGAGATTCTCTGGTCAGGCTGCAATGACTCCGGGGCTTGGCCTCCAGCTCTAAATTTCTGAGGTTCCCCGAATGGGTCCTGTTTCTTCCCACTCGCCCTGTGCAGAGAGGGGCACACGGGTGTGGCTGCCGTGACCGCAGCCGCCTCTCCAGGGACCGCATGCTCAGAATTGCCAGGTATTACGGACTAAATGTCTGTGTCCTCCCCAGATTCGTATGTTGAACCCCCAATGTGATGGTGTTAGGAGGTGGGACCTCTGGGAGGTAATTAGGTTTAGATGAGGTCCTGAGGGTGGGGACCCCATGATGGGATTAGCGTCTTTATAAGAAAAGGAAGAGACACCAGAACTTCCTCTCTCCACCTTGTGAAGACGCAGTGAGAGACGGCCGTCTGCAACCCAGGAAGAGAGCTCTCACTAGACACTAAACCTGGCAGCACCTCGACCCTGGACTTCCCAGCTTCCAGAATTATGAGAAGTAAATGTCTGTTGTTTAAACCACCCACTCTATGGTATTTTGTTACAGCAGCCCAAGCCGACTGAGATCCTGGGGGCTGTGGACTGGCCCAGGACACAGGTGTGCCTGGTGCCCGGGACAGAGAGAAAGGGTACAGATGGGGATAGCCTGCCAGCTGCCTGTCTTTGCCCCAGGGGGATGGGGTGGGCACTCTTTCCCAGGGGAGCCGGCTCCCTTTACCCTGCTTGTGCTGGTTAGGGTTAGGGGAGTGAAAAGAGGGATTCAGAGACTTGGGTAAAGGAGGGAGTGGCTTCTTCCCCAAGAAAACCAAGAAGTCCTCTTCCCAGGGCAGCGGCTAACCTCCCAGTGCTCGAGGGTGGGGTGGGCGTGACAGTGGGGGAAGGGAAGTCTGAAGCCCCAGGGCAGGTGCCAAGCAGTCCAGGTCCACACACGTCTCCCATGTGGGTGAAGCTGCAGGGGCTGGAAAACTCTCTGATACCTCTGCTTTGAGCAGACTGAGGGGGCTCTAAGCGTTCCTTGACACAGGGGTTGTGGGAGAGCCATCCCTCTGGAGGAGGCGTGACGTGGATGTCAGGGACCATAGAAAGAGGTCTGAGGATGGTAACAGACCACTATGGCCTGGGCCCCAGAGGAAGCTGCCAAATTGACACATCGGACTTCGTTAAAATTAAGACCACCTGCTCTGCAAAAGGCACTGTTAAGAGAATGAAAACACAGGCCACAGATTGGCAGAAAATATTCGCAAAATGCATATCCGATAAAGGACTGGTATCCAAAATATACAAAAAACTCTTAAAATTCAACAATAAGGAAACAACTCAATTAAAACATAGGCAAAACCACACCATTGTAAAGCAATTATACTCTAATAAAGATGTTAAAAAAAAAAAAGGGCAAAAGATCTGAACAGACACCTCACCAAAGAAAATATACATACAGCAAATAAACACATGAAAAGACGCTCAACATCATAGTCTTTAGGGGACTGCAAGCTAAAACAACAATGAGATATCACTACACACCCATTAGAATGGATAAAACCCATAGCACTGACAATACCTAATGCTACTAAGGATGTGGAGCTACAGGAACGCTCATTCACTGCTGGTAAGAATGAAAAAAGGGCCCAGCCACATTGGAAGACAGTTTGGCATATAAAAAACAAAACAGAAAAACCTAAATATATTTGTACCATATGATCAAGCAATTGTGCTCCTTGGTATTTACCCAAATGAGTTGAAAACGTATGTACGTCCGAACAAAAACCAGCACACAAATGTTTATGGAGGTTTTATTCAGAACTGCCAAAAAATGGTATCAACCAAGATGTCCTTCAGTAGGTGAACAAATAAACAAACTGTGGTACATCAATAAAATGAAACATTCAGCAAACAAAAAGAAATGAGCTATGAAACCACGAAGACATGGAGGAATCTTCAATGCATATTGCTAAGTGAAAGAAGCCAATCTGAAAAAGCTACATACTGTATGGCTCCAACTATATGATATTCTGGAAAATTTGTAACTATGGAGACAGTAAAAAGATGATTGGTTGCCAGTCTGCTTAAGAAAATAATGGTTTCAAATTCTTTAATTATATTAGCCTATTTGGGATATCCATTTCTTCTGTCAGATGGGCAAACTGTATTTTTGAGAAATTTCTCCATTTTATCCAAATTACCAAATGTATTGGTAAATCTATAATATCCCTTTATTACCTTTTTAGTGTGTATAGGATCTGTAGAGATGCCTTCTTTTTCATTCATGATATTGATAATTTGTTCTCTCTCTCATCAGTCTTGCTAGGGGGTTTTCAATTAGTATGTTGGTTTTCTAATTCATAGATTTCTATTACACTTATTTCCTTCCTTCTACTTTCTTTAGGATTGATCTACTATTCTTTCTCTAGCTTTCTGAGATGTAAATGTAAATAACTGATTTTTAGCTTTTGCTCTATTATAAGATATGCTTTTTTATGGCAATAAATTTTCTCCTAAGTATTGCTTAAGCATCCTGAGAGTTTCAATAACATATACTCATTATTAACCACTTCAATATATTTTCTAGTTTCCACTTTTATTTCTTTCTTGACCCCTGGATTATTTAGAGATGTAGTGTCTGATTTACAAGCAGTTGGGATTTTCTAGTAAAATTTACCTTATTGATAATTTAATTTCATTGTAGTCAGGGAATATACTCAGTTTGATTTCAATCATTTGAAATTTGATATTCTACTCGTACTTGAAAACAATGTGAATTCTATTGTTGTTGAGCAGTGTTCTATTTCAATGAGATCGAATTGGTTAATTGTGTTGTCCAGATCTTCTATAACTCTACTGATTTTTTTTTTTTTTTTTTTGTCTATTTGTTCTATCAGCTCCTGAGAGAAATGTGTTAAAGTCCTTCACTATGGTTGTGGAGATGTTAATTCTGTCAATTTTTGTTTTATAGTTTAAATTTATAAAATGTCCCTCTTTATCTTCTGTAATGCTTCTGACATTAAAATATTTGTCTGATACTGGTGTAATGCCACCATCTTTTTGGGACATGTTTGCATGGTGTTATCCTTTCCATCCTTTTGCTTTCAGCCTTTCTGTGTTCTTACATTTAAAGCATTTCTCTTGTGAGCAGTGTATAATTTTTTAAAAATCATTGAACAATTGTAGGTATAGAATTCTAAGTTGACAGGTTTTGTTTTTTTTCTTTTCAGCACTTTAAGTATGTCATTTCATTGTATTCTGGCTTCCACTGTTTCCGTAGAGAAGGGAGCTCTCAGTTTAATTGTTGCTCCTTTGAAGATTAAGTGTATTTTTTTCCTCTGGCTGTCTTTAAGATTTTCTCATTACCTTTTTTCCCTCAGAAGTTTGACAAGGAGGTACCTCTGTGTGTGTGTGTGTGTGTGTTTAAACTAAACTCCAGACTTTATTGGGATTTCAGCAGTTTTTCCATTAAGATTCTCTTTCTGTTTCAGGATCCCACATTGCACTTAGTTTTCAGGTTTCCTCGGTCTCCTTCAGTCTGTGAATTTTTCAGTCCTTCCTTGTATTTCATGACACTGGAGTGAGTACTGGTCAGATTATCCTGTAGAATGTCCCACAATCTGGGTTTGTCTGGCATTTTCCTCATTATTAGTCTTGGGTCATAGGGTTTTGGAAAGAATATCAGAGGTGAAGTGCTCTTCTCATGTAGTTTTATTTTTCTCTTGTGTGAGGTTTGCTGAGTTTATTGACTCTGTGGGCTGATGTCTTTCATCGATTTTGGCCAACTGAATGTTGGCAGAAGAGATACTGTGCCAGTTCCAGGCTCAGGCCCTAGGAGGCATCACATGTCTCTGCTTACCCCTCCTATGCTAACATGCTGACCCAAGGTACCCGAGGGACCCATAGAGCAGAACTGAACCCAACCTGCAGCTTGGAGCCAAGCCACTCTGAGCCCCACCTTGATCCCTAGATGTCCTGTAGATGTACGAGCAAGAATAAATGATCACAGATGTAGTCCATCGAGCATTAGGTGTGCTTTCCTGTTTGCAACAGCTAGCTGATACAGAGCTAAAGCCTCTCACGGTTCTTTCTTCCTCCGTCTCACGTGGTTGTGCTGGAAGCCTGGTGCTTACCTACTTCTCCCAGGTCACAGGTGTCCTCCACCATCCCTTCACCTCCTTTTCTCTCCCTCCCTATGAGCCAAGTCTAATAACAGCCCCAGGTCCGGAGGGTCAGCAAGGATCTCACTTCCCTTCCTCTCGGCGGCACGATGAGGATTACACAGAAAATTTCGGCACAAGCGTATTTTTGATAGAGAGGAAAATTACAAAAAGATAAACAAAACAACCCCCCAAGAATCTTATTTCCACTCTATGTGAAGTGATTTACGTGAACTAGCCAACTGTCAGGAAAATAACTGTAAGTCATTAAATCCAGGAGGAATCAAGTTTTATTTGACAATAATATTAAATTCCACTTGTTTATTCTTGAACATCTGTCAATAGTAGGACAACCAGCTCACACAACAAAAAATATTGAAGGTATACTGCCAACCACTGTCTGGGGCCTGAAGCAAGGACAGATGGCCTTGACAGCGGAAGGGTGACGATATGCGGCCAGAGACATTCTGTCCACTTCTCTCAAGTCCTGAGTTCTCTGGGCTGGGGTTTCATGGGCTCCTATAAGCCCAGAACCTTTGGACCAGATGAAGCCGGAGCAGGAGGGAATCGAGGGGTTCTGTGCAGAATACAGTTGTCTTGCTTCCGTGGTTACTTTCTCCACCTCTACGAGTCCAAGTCCCGGGCCCAGGCCCGCCCTCCGCCTACCATCCTAGCCCACATCAGCTTCCAGCTTCTCAAACCACTGCAACCTGGCAGTTAAAAACTTTGGCTCTCATGTTGTATCAGCCGTTTTCCCCCAATCAGGCCCTAAGCTCCTCAAGCTCAGCTGTCCATCCTCTACTCCTCTGGGAACCTGCCCAGGCGCAGTGGTACCAGTGAACTTTGGGGCTGGAAGATTTCACACACAATGGAGTGAGACGGGAAGTGGGGCACAGGGGCCAACCCGGGAGAGGAGGAGGTGAAGGCACGTGTGCAGCCCTCCTCTCCTTCAGAGGGTAGAACCGAGGGCTCCCTACCCCCTCGGTCTGGGTCCTGCCTCATCAGTGAATTGGAAAGGAGGGAATGAAGAGCATCGCCTCCCCACCCCCCGCCAGACAGGTGAGTCAGGGCTTAAAGGGCGAGGCCGCTGACCTTTACTGAGCACCTGCTATGAGCCTGCGGCTGAGCCAGGCGCGTTGCACACAATTTTGTCTCAGCCTTTTAAGGAGGTCTTATATCCCCCCATCTTAGCGCTCAGGAAAGGGAGGCTTGAAGAAGCTAATTCACTTCCTTCTGGTCATTTAGCTAGAAGGTAAGAGCTGCCACTGAATCTAAGCTCGTCCTGCCTCCCAAGGATCTCGATCCAGAAAGAGGCTCCAGAGAGAGTCTGTTCTGAGTCCTGACAGCAGACAGGTCAAGTGTTAGTGCTGTTTTTTAGAAGATCCAGGGAACTTGAGAGAGAAAGGGTGTGTGCGGGTGTGTGTGTGTGCGTGCGTGCATGCATGCGTGTGTGTGTGTGTGTGTGTGTGTGTGTGTGTGTGTGAGAGAGAGAGACAGAGAGGGGTGTGGGATGGGGGCGACGGCACTGAGGTCAGAAAAGTCGCATCTACGTTTCTACCACCTGAACCCCTGAGTAAGGGGACTGAAATTCCAGACTCCAAGGGCTCCCCAAGCCCCTGACAAAGTAAGGGGGGGGGCCCGGCCAAGGGTTGGGGGAGGAGGCCTAAACCACACCCCAGAGCACCAGAGCCTCAGATCTTTCTTCTAGAAAGGATCCTAGACCACACCAGAGGGCAGGGCCTTCAGAGGCCAGCCCACCCATCCTTCTCCTTTCTACCTGAGGAATCTGAGGGGCTGTAGGGCCAGGCCCCTCTCCCTAATGCCTGTTTCTTTCCCAAACAGAGCCCTGAGGCGCCGTCAACCCCCTAACCCCTGCCCCCTGCCTGCTGCAGGGCCCACAGCGGGACCCTGACCCAGCACAGGGTCGTCCAGTTCTCCACGGGGAGCGAGGCCCTCCAAGAGGGAGGGGGCTCCGAGGAGGCTGCCCCCGGGCTTGCTGTCCAGGCTGGTGCTGGGCCGCTAGGGCAGAGCGCCACTGAAAGTCATGATGGGCAGACAGAGCAGGGAGCAGAGGTCGGGTGCGGCCTGCGCCTGCAGGTAGGAGGGCCTCTGGGGTGGGGGGCAGAGGCTGCTCTTCTCCGGCTTGTAGCAGGGTGAGACCTCACACCTGTGGGGCAGGGCAGGTGTCAGGGCAGGCCTCCCATCCCTCCAGCTCCTTCCAGGCCTCTGGGTGGGTGCTGAAGCAGAGCTGGGGGCCCCCGCTTTCCTACCTGACCACACTCTGCAGGATCTTCCTCTCGTCCTGGTCCAGGCACACGGCAAAGGGGCAGCTGTTAGAGCCGATAATCTGCACCTTGTCCACTTTGATCTGCGAGATGCTAATCTAGAAGGAAGGCCCGGGTCACCCGGGAGCCCCGGCCCCAGAGCTGCCAGCCCTCGGCAGCTTCTTCCCTTGGAACCGCCCGACTGGGTCCAGGGGGTGGGGCAGGAGCTCGGCTGCCAGCTCTCCAGGCGCAATGGGCGTGCAGGGGACTGGTCCCCCCATCGGGCCCTGCTTCCTCCCCAGCCTCTGCCCTTTCTTGAGTCTGGAAGGAGCAAGTGTCCTGGGAGGAGAAACCCCACTGTCCTCACTGTGACAGCCCGGGTTCCCTGACACAGAGGCCACTCCGCCTTGGACTCGGGGCTCCCCAGCGGCCACCGCGGAGCCCCACAGGTGTGCACACCCTTCACCTGCCTCTCCTCCCACCACAGGCCCCAGTGCAGCCCTCGGACACCCTCCCATACACACGCATACACACGCACATGCGGGCACACACACGCCCAGTAAGTCTCCTGAGGGGATGACAGGGAGGAGAGGAAAGCTCTTACCTGGTTGAAGCCCTTCTTGGATTTAGGGTTCTGCCTTTTCACCACTTCTGTCAGGTTTAGCGTCAGGGCCTCCGTGCTGGAGTCTGAAGGGCAAGGGTGGCTCAGGCCAGGCTGAGGAACCCACACCCCCTGCCCCTCCCCTCCCCTCCCCTGCCCCACCCCATCCCTCCCCTCCCCCACCCCTCCCCCACCCCTGCCCCACCCCACCCCTCCCCCTCCCCTGCCCCTCCCCTCCCCCCACCTCCCTGTCCCCCTCCCCCTGCCCCACCTGTACCCCATCCCCTGCCCCACCCCTCCCCTCCCCTCCCCCCTGCCCCCTCACCTAGGTCCTCCTGCTGCCGGCAGGCCTTGCTGAGGTTGACGGAGGTGCAGACCTTCTCCATGTTACTCCAGCGACTGCGTCCACTGATGGCCCCCTGGGAAGGCAGCAAAGCCAGACCCTCTCAGCGGCATGCCCTCCGGGGCCTGCCGCCTTCTCTTTGAAGAAGCAGCTCCAGACCGGCCAGCGACAGGGCGCCGCCTGCAGCCAGCGCACCCAGGAAGCTCGCTCTCACTCACCCGAGCCTGCCAGCTTCTTCACCAAGAGCCCCTTGACCCCTATATAGACCTTACTGGCTCCAGGGAGGAGCATCAGGTCACTGGCTTGGACCACAGGTCAGCCTGGTGACTGGGTCGTAGGGTGCGAGTGCTGAGAACATCTCAAGGGGTGGTCTGAGGATCTTCTGAACCCCGAGTGAGGGAGAGACAGGCTCACGGGCAGGGGGTCCCAGGCAGAGCTGGGCCGGAGCCCCCTCTTTGGGTCTTTGTCTGAACGTCTCTTTCATCAGGGACCTCCGCGTTGCCAAACCCACAAGCACTCTCAGTCCTCGGCCTGCCTGACCTTACAGGAGAATGCCATCCTGTTCCCTCCTCCCCTCTCCTGGGCGTCCGTGGCGGCATGCTCCCGGCTTCCCCACCGCCAGCCTCGCTGGGGCCTCTGCTTTGCGCGATCGCCCCCCTCTGCCCCCATCACAGGACGCAGGTCTCAGGAGCTTCTCCTGGGGCCTCCGCTCTGTTATTCCTACCTTCTCCTTGAGGGAGCCTCACCCATGGCCCTTTCTCCATGACCACCTATACACCCTTCTCCACATTTCACCTCTGAGCTCAGGCCCACCCTCCCACTGCCTGTTCTGGTCTCTCCTTCCCTCTCGAACCCACTATGTCCCACACCCACTCCCCCACTGGAGCTGGGCTTCTTCTGAGAAAATGGTCCTGCCAGTTGCAGAAGGCTGAAATCCAGGAGTTGGAGCCTCTCCTTTTCTAATCCATCCCTAAGCCCTGCTGCTCATGTGATTCACATATAACCCCCACTTCTTTCCTCCCTAGTGCAGGCTGCCCATGTTTCTCTCCTGGACAACCACGGGAGCCTCTGACTTGGCTTTCCCACACCCCCTGGGGTCCCCTCCGATATTCCCCACAGAGCCACCACAGGGGGCTTCCAAACCTCAAATCTGATCCTGCCACACCCCAAACGGAAAGCCCTTCACAGGATACCCATTGCTCTTAGGACAAGGACAAAACTCCTCTCATTGAACCCAGGCCCTTGGCATTCCAGCCCTGCCAATTTCTTTAGCTTCACCTCATCATCCTTTCCCCCCTCACTGTCTCTGCGCCAGCCCCTCTGGTCCTCCTTCAGTGCCCTTGGATGTTCATGTTCTCTCTCACCACAGGGCCTTTGCACATGCTATTATCTCTACCTGGAGGGCACGTCTCTCTTCTTTCCTTACTTAACTAACTCCTGGTTTTCTTTCCAACACTGACTCAATGGCCCTTCTCAAGGAACCTTGTCTAACTTTCCTCACTGGGTTGAACAATCCCCTTAAGGGTTCTCACAGAACCCTTTACCTCTCCTGCATCTGTTCGTCACAGTTGTAATTATACATGTTGTGGGACCATCTAACCCCTCCAGACTGTAAGAGCTTTGCTTACTCTCGTGAATGCTCCTGTGCCATGAACAACATCTGGGACACAGTGGGTGTTTAACGAACACCCGGAACACAGCACCCAGTGAGTGTCAGTGCCCCTGCCCACCTCCTCGGCCACTACATGGAAAGAATCCTATTGTCTCTATCCCACCAGCCCTTTTGTTGCCTTGTCATCACTTGCCACTCTTTAATATTACCTTGGGCACTTTCTGTTTCCTTGTTTATTGTCTGTCTCCCTCCTCTAGAGAAGTTAAGAGGGAGGGCCTGGCCCAGCACAGAACCTGACATGAGTAGGTGCTCAATAAATACCTTTCAAATTGCTGAGGGAGGGAGGGAGGCAGGGAAGAAGGCAGGAGGCTGCTTGTCCGGGAGGTGGGCCTGTCGTGGCCCAGAGACGGGGTGTGCCCGTGGGCTCCCCCCGCAGCTCCCCTCACACCAAACCTACTCCCACACACCCACCGGGCACAGCAGTCCCTGGCCTGTCCCTCGCTCTGCCCCATTCTCACCCCCAGCCCTGAGGCCAGGCCCCAGCACTTCTCAGAAGGGCTGACTGAGCACGTTCAGCGGTGGGGAGAACTCGGGGCGGGGGCAGCTTTGGAGGCAGAGGGGGAGAGGGAGGTCCACCGCCTCTCCTTCCCCCTTCTCTCAGCATCCAGGAGAGCCTGCTGCGGCCTTCCAGCTTAAAGACCGCCCGGGGAACACAGGAGGCTGGCTCTGGGGAGGCGGCATGGGGAGCAGATCCCGGAGGGGAGGGGCCAGCATCAGTCTCACCTTGCTGTAAATAATCTGTAGTGTTAGAGGGATGGCCTCCCGGTCACCATCGATGCCCAATCGCTTGCTGCCAGGACCTGTGCCACACACAGAGAGACCCTCTGCTTCTCGTTCCAGTGCCCTTCACAGACCCCAGGCTCTGCCTCCCTGCCCCACTGCCCTGGGACCCCTCCTCCCCAGGGCCCCAGATCCCGGCCCACCTCCCTCTAGCTCTACCTCCAGGGGCCCCACCTCCTGGCGCCCTCTCGCCCCGCCACCCCAGGGTCCTCCTCTCCGGTGTGACACCCCCCCCTGCCCCGCCTCCACTGGGGCTCAGGCAGCACCCACCCGAAGCCTTGATGGCGCGTGTGGCGGCGGAGTGACCCAGCTCCAGGGAGTGGATGAAGATCTCTGTCGTCTTCTCCCCGGTGATGAAGGTCAGCTGGAGAGGGCAGGAGCGTGGGCGTCAGCGTGGACCTCCAGGAGGGGCCCCCAGCACAGGCTCCTCCAGCACAGGGCTGCTGGCTGCCCGGGTGTGGAAGCAGCCCTGCAGCTAGTCTGGGGGAAGAGGTGGCGCAAGGCGGCAGGGCAGGCCTTACCTCGGTCTGGTAGACCTGCAGCAGCACCGGCCGGGCAGCGAAGCGGCAGTAATAGAGCAGCATGTCCGCCAGGATGGGCAGCTGGGCAGGAGAGCCCTCCAGGGGCCGGGACTCAGCCTTCAGAGACTGCTGTGTGTTGGGGGGGGGGGGCGAGCCCGAGCCCGAGGGACAGGGGGACAGAGAGGGAGAGAGAAAGGGAGGATGAGAAGAAGAGAGACAGAGGTGCAGACACACAGAGGAGAGATCCCGAGGCAGACAGGGCCAGGGAGGGGGGCGGTGAGACGGGAGCAGGAAGCAGAACGGTCAAGGGAGGACCCACAGCCTGGCCTCCGCCGCTCCCTCGCTGGCCCATGGGCCTCCAGGGAGGCCCCGGCCGAGCTAGACAAAGCTGGGAGTTGAGGAAGGGAGCTGAAGCCTAAGGCAACTGGACCCTCTGGGGCCCCTCCCTCTCGGTGCGGTGACCCCTCCCTGGGCCTCCGAGCCCCGGCTTCAGCTCAGCCCTGCTTCCACCCACCCTCCTTGCTCGATCCCAAGTGAGCCCTGGTCCTCCAGTGGGGCCGCAAGCTGGATCCCCCAAACTAGGGCCTTCAAAACAAGGCTGGGTGACCACAGCCAGGGCCCTCCACCTGCACCCAGGAAAGGGGCCGCTTACCTGGCACAGGACTTCAGGGGGCAGGTGCATGAGGCCCAGGACGTTGCGCTCATACCAGGGGTCAAGCATGCCGAGGTAGTGGGAGATGTCATTGGTGCTTTCCTCCCAGGGGGCTGCACCCAGCTCCTGGGGCGGTGGCGAGAGTCATTCCCAGCCACCCGGACGCCTGCCACCCTAGCTTCGGGGCCCTGGGTGGCACCTGCAGCCACACCCTGAGCTTCTCTGCGCCCTTGGAGAGGTCTGACAACTCTCAGTCCGTGTCACACAGCAAAACGTGCCCCCGCCCACCGTCCGGCCAAGTGCAGGGCAGGGACCACGCCCGGGAGGGAGGCCCAGGCAGGAGGCGGCAGCCCCTAAACACAGGGCTGCTGGCCACTTCCGACCAGCCCCCTTCCGGTGACCGGGACCTGCTTACACCTCCTCGCTTTGCCGCCCTGCTGGGTCCAGGGCTGGGGACCTACCGCAGGGCCGGGGTGCCTCGGGGGGTCTGTGGGGAGCGGCGGCGTCTGGCTCCGAGGGGCTGGGCTGGCGCTGGTCCCGCGGCTCCGCTTCATGGGCACGTAGAAGAACTGAAGCTTGAAGAACCGCGTGAGGAGCGGACGGTTGCTCTCCAGCCGCCTGCTGAGAAGAAGATGGTGAGAAGGGAGGCCCTTGGCCCCTCTGGGACCCCAGTCCTCGAGCCCAGACGCCGCCAGCACCACGCCCCTGCTGCCCGGGGCAGACTGATGCCCCGTTTCGGCTCTCACCGCAGTTTGCTGTACGCCCGGGCCACCTTCCCCGAGATCCGATCGGAGCCGAAGACCACGACTCGCAGCGTGGAGGCCTTGGGGTCCTCGTCCCCGCTCAGGAAGGGGCAGCGGCGCCGGTGACGGGAGGCGGGGGCCAGGAGCCAGCCGGGCAGCTCGGGGTCGAGCTTGTGCTGGGGCAGGGAGCGGGAGCGCTGGGCCCGGGACGGGGGCAGCGCCGGGCCATCCAGGGGGCTGCAGGGGCTGCAGAGGCTGCCGGCCCGCCGCAGGGGCCGGGCGCTGTCCGGGCTGCCCTCCAGGGTCCGGGAGTCCCTCCGCAGCACCAGCTGGCTGGTGCTCTTGAAGAGCTTATAGATCCTGTTGAACTTCTGCCCGGGCCTGCGGTGGCCCCGGCGCTCCTGGCTGCCAGGCCTCTTGGGCCACTCGAAGGAGCTCTCCTCGCCGTCCTCCACGTAGCCACTATCCATGCCGTCAGAGAGGCCCGCGACAAAGGAGGTCAGCAACTGGCGGGAGAGGGTGGGTCCCGAGGCCTGGGATGAGGCAAGCGACAGCGTGGAGTCGTGGAAGGCTGCCGAGCCGCCGGAGAGCAGCGAGTCCCTCTCGGCACAAGGCCCCTCGGTTTCCAAGTCCTCCTCGTCCTCCTCGTCCTCCCCGTCCTCCTCATCGTCCCCCAGGATTCCTGGCTGGAGCAGCTCCTGTTCCTTGAGCAGGATTTCCTGCAGGATGTCTGCAGGGAAGCAAGGGGAGACACCGTCTGGGTGTCCGAGCCCTTGGAACCCCTCTTGCACACCCTTGGGCGGGGTGACAGACTGAGACAGAAGGAACTTGGGGAGCAGAGGGCAGAAGGAGGGCAGAGGGCAGCCCAGAGCCCCGCCCCCTGCTCTGCTCAGAGCCTGCTCAGGTGGGAGGGCTGGCAGGAGGGTGGGGTGAGGGGCAGCTGCAGAGGAAGAGAGCCCGGGCAGTTTGGGGGGTGGGCACCATGAGGGCCCCAGCGGGCGGCTTACCAAAGCTGTCCTGGTTCCAGCTGTAGGTGTAGCACCTGGCGACAGGGATGGGGATGGTACGGAGCTTGCCAGGCTTTGCAGTGTCTGCAGGAACGGGGGAGGGAGGGGCAGGAGGTGAGGGCTGGGTAGAGGCCTTGAGATCGGCCAGCCCAGACCCCTCG